>NC_044572.1:98896827-99210350 GCF_901933205.1 Camarhynchus parvulus | reverse complement strand
TGACGAGCGCCGGCCCGGGCACGCCCCCCGCGCCCCTCCCGGCGGCCGCTCGCGCTCGCCGGGCCGGCGCGAGGCTGTCAGTCAGCCGGGCACCGCCGCCGCGCGCCCTCCCTGGCGCCGGGCTCTGAGGGACGCACCGGGAGCGGCCATGAAGATCTGGAGCTCGGAGCACGTGTTCGGGTGAGGGGCCGGGCGAGGAGGGCTCGGAGCGACCCCGGCGCTTCACCGAGCCGGGCCGTGCGGGGCGAGCCGGGTCCCGCCGGGGTGACGGCGGAAATGGGAATGCTGCGGCGCGGGAGGAGGAGGAGGAGGAGGAGGAGGGAGGCCGGGAACGGGCTCCGGTGGTGCCGGTCCTGCGTCGTCTCGAGCTGCTTCCTGCGCGGCCGGACCCCGCGCCTGGGCTTCCCCTGTCTCGGGAATAGCATTCCAGCAGGATGGAGTGGTAGAGCTGGCCCCACAGCGTGGTGGCTTGGTGAAGGGCTGGGTGCTTAGGAAAAATAACTTTCACACCCTAACCAAAAATAAATCCCAAACTAGCGATGTAGCCTACGATATGTTCCAAGAGGTGTGGGCAGAGTGACGGTGTCCCTTAGCCTCAGGTGTGCCGCTGTGTGCCCAGCAGCCAGCTCTGAATAAGTGTTCTCTCCATCATTGCTTTTCTGCATGGAACGCGGTTCTGGCCCTCCGCTTCCAGCTCCGCCTAACGAGGAAGCGACGGGGAAAAGTATCGGGAGCTGTGTAGCGAGCTGTCCCGGCAGCCGGCTCCGCAGGGCCCGTGCAGCTCGGGAATGCCACCGCCGGTGATTCCTGGCAGTGCCCGTGCCGCCCTGGGAATGCCACCGCCGATCATTCCTCTGCTACAGGTGTTCCCAAAGTCTTGAGGCCCGAAGAGCACCGGGGGTGATAGTTCTTCACGTATTTACAAAATATCCCAGATGTGTTGCTCTGAATTTCTTTAATTAGCTCAGCGCAGCTGAATTCCTTGCACTGATGCAGGTACTCGGTGCTCCGCTTCAGCACTGCTCTGGTGTAAGCGAACTGTGGTTTCTAGCAGGAAATATCAGGCAGAGGCTTCTCGAGCATGACACAACTCCCGAGTCTGAGATGAGTATCTGTCACCTAGGGAATGCAAAAGCTATTTTTATTTGAAATTTTCTCATCAAGTTCTGTATTAGAACATCCACGTCTTATGGCGTAATGTGTGTGGGTGTAGGTAGTTAATTTGAATGGTTAATAAAATGTTGTTGTGCCTTATCAGCTCTCTGACTCAATCCCTTAGGGACGTTTAACAGAATTTTGTCATTTTCAGTTTGTGTATCTTCTGTTGATGGAGGTGTAGAGTCACCAAAGATGGAACAAGGAGTAATCCTCCATCTCTCCTTCTGCTGCAGGAATTGAGGGCTCTTATTTCTCCTGCTTGCACCAGTAAAGCTTTCTGACACTTTTCTTGTTAGAAAAATAACTTATTTTTCCAACTTTCTGTTTGTTCTTGTAGTGCTGTACTGTCAGTGCCTTTCTGTACCAGTCTATTTTAAGACTAAAATAAAATCCATTTAGGGTCCCAAGTGCAACTCTTAAATACAAGTTGGCACCCCTAAGCCTTCTTAGATTAGATGCCAATTGTTGAATTTTTAAACATACCTTTAAAGGCTTTAAGGCTATTATGTTGGGACAGTCAGTTATTCTGAATATAGAAATAATTAGGGACAGAATTTCTCTGTTGGATCAAGTCCATGGTTTCTGTAGGCTCCTCTGTTTCAGAAGGAAATATCTGAAGTACCTGAAGTGCTGTGTGGACAGTCTGCCCTTGTGTAGTAGGACTGCTCCAATCCCAGGAATCTGGGGTTATCAAACTTTGTTTTGTAAGAACAGTAGAACAGTTCTGAGAAGAGTATCCAGAAGTGGAATTCATGCTTACAAAGTGCTGGAAGCAGCAGTGTAGGTGCAGACATCAGGCTGTGAGCTGGTGGGCTTTCTAAAAATCTGTTTCTTTCCCAATCATTTTTTTTTTTTAGTAGAATTTAATTTCACTTTGCTTCTTTTTTTTTTTTTTCTATAGGAAGGAGCAGAAGCTGGTGACATCCTCTTTATTTTATTTGGTGTGCTTAGAATTACAGAAAAATTTGTGTGGAGTAGACTCCTGGAGGTCATGTAGTCTAGCCCTCTTCTCCAAGCAGGGCAAGCTTAAGTGTTAGGTGAGGTTGCTTTCCTGGTGGAGTTCTGGAATGAGCTGAGATTCCCACCATCTCTGTGGGCACCACTTGGAATGTCACTTGTAGCAGTGAGTGACTGTTGTCCCTTGCCTTCGTTTTTCTTAGTCTTGTGCTAATAATTCCTTGCTTCAGTCTGGAGAGAAGAATTTATTTTTTCTTCTGTTTTTGTATCAGTATTGCCTTTCCAAGCATAACTGTATTCCAGAGGGACTTCTGGGAGCTATGAAGCTGCACAGCCTGTCCCATATTGCACAACCTATATCCTGATTTAGTATCATGGGATTATTTGCGATTCAATATAAAATACTTACAGATACTCTCCCCTCTTCCTTCCTCAGGCATCCCTGGGATACTGTGATCAAAGCTGCTATGAGGAAGTACCCCAACCCCATGAATCCCTGTGTGGTGGGAGTAGATGTCCTTGACAGGAGCCTGGATAACCAGGGGAGGCTGCACAGTCACCGTCTGCTCAGCACGGAGTGGGGATTGCCCAGTATTGTCAAAGCGGTACATTTTTGCAGCCTTCATTCTTTATGAAGCGTGGGATCCCTTTTATGTCATCCTGTGAATTGGAGCTGACTTCGAAGTAAAAGCTGAAATTTGTGTGTGTCTGTCGATGCCTTCCAGGCTGGTCTGTGCCATGCTCTGTGGCTGATACAATCTACACAATGAAGTCTCACCACTGATCACAATCCTCTGATATCCATGGATTTCTGTTTATTTGGGGTCACTGAGAACTGGGCACTTACGTGTTTTAAGGTTCAGTTTGTTTGTTGGATGTTGGTACTTAACATTTTTTTCCCCCTTCAGATATTAGGAACAAGTAGAACTCTGACTTACATAGAGGAGCATTCTGTGGTAGATCCAGTGGAAAAGAAGATGGAGCTTTGCTCAACTAATGTGAGTGGTGGCTTAAGAAGTTTCTGATAGTTCTGGAAGTTGGATGTTTTGCTCTTAACATTTAGATTAGAAGTGTAGCTGTGTCTTTCATTGGAGGCAACATTTTACAGGTCTTAATCAGTGTTTTAGATGACTCTTTTTCCCTTCCCTTTTTCTTCTTCTCCTTATTTAGATACTTCATCATCAAACATTTGTAATTCTGCTTTTAATGTAAGATTATTTCTCAGAATGCATGTAAAATAGTTTGACTTTTAGATGAATAAGTTCTGTCATTTCCAACAAAAGTTTTAATGTGAAATGCCTTTTTTCATAGAATGTGAATGAAGCATTGTGCTAGATTTTGGTATCCTGGTAACTCATAGATCTCAGATTTAACGTGGGATTGTCTGTAGGAGAGCCTTGTCTCTGTACAAGAGGCCTTGTCCTTCCTGAGTATGAATTTTCTGTCTAATCCAGGTGGTGCTATGGGGGTCTGGAAGAGCCTCTCTTAACCACTGTCCATAAATCAGACTGGACATTCAGAGAAAGCTGTTGGTGCTCTGTCCTGTGAATAGGATCTTTGCTATAATTAGATCAAGGATAGGAGAAATGTGTCACCCTTTATAGGTCTTTCTATTGACTGTGTTCTGGGTTTTATAGTCCGTGTACAGTATTTTGACGTTAAATTGAGTGCTCTGCTATTAAGTATTGAGTGCTGCTGATAACAGAAAAATGAAAGGTGGGAAGTGAGGATTTCAGCTCTGTTTTTGTTCTTAAGATTACACTCACAAACTTGGTGTCTGTTGACGAGAGACTGGTTTACACACCTCATCCAGAAAACCCAGAAAAGTAAGTAGGGAAATTTGTGTGCATCTTTGTGTCTAGGAGACAATTTGTTAGTCCAGTTCACCTCAGGTGTTAACCTTTCCTTATTCCCTTACAGGACTGTGCTAACCCAAGAAGCAATTATTACTGTTAAAGGCATTAGCTTGAGCAGTTACCTGGAAAGCTTGATGGCAAATACTATATCTTCTAATGCCAGAAAGGTACATCTTTATTCTGTTTTCTCCCTCTCTTCCCCACCCAATCACTCTTTCTTTTGAAGTAGTAATTGTCAGTGGTGTGTGTTGAATGTTATATTTAATTTCTCCAGATTTTGTGGCCAGTGTTTCAATTGATTTTTTTATAGAACCTCAGCAACCTATTTATAGGAGCTAGTGCTAGTAGAAAATGTAACTTCACATTCAGCCTTTATAATGTGGATTTATCAGTTAATACCAGCATATTTTCTATGCTGCTTTTGTCAGTTGTTCCAGTTCATATCCATCATTGAGCTGTCTCCTTGCCTTCGGCTAAAAGTAATTTAGTGTAAACAGAAGCATATTCTTTGAGGAGGTGAGACTGTGCTGGCTCACCTGGGTAATGCTGCACTGACTGCTCTGTCCTGTGCTTACTTTTTCTATTTTGCCTGGAGCCCTGGAGCTGCTCTTCAGCACAGGCAGAGCTGTGGGAGTGCTTATTCTTGAGCACTTTGTCCTACAGTTTTTTTGAGAAAAAATGGAATTGCGAGAGAAGCATAGGCCTTGCTGCCTAACAGCTGGATGAGTGCTGTTAGGAGTTTGAGATTGTGTTCTGCATTGCTGGAGGCGTTCAGCACAGTGGGAATCTGCCCAAGGTAACTCCTGCTAGGCTAGAAATCCTGTGCTTTGGCCACCCCTTCATCCTTGTGAGGGATGCTCCTTGACCAAGCCAGTGTAAGCCAACTTGGTAGGACCAACTAGATCAGAGAGGAGAAAGCCTTCTTTTCCACCCTTCTGTGTGCTTCTCCTAAGGTAAGAGGAAAATTTGTTAAATCATGGCATGGGGAAGGAGTGATGGATCATTTCTAGACACTGAAGAGTACCTTTACCTAGCTGGGTGCTCTCTGTTTTATGGAAGGTATTTCAGTTGAATTCCAGTTCTGTTCTGATCCGGTTTCCATTTAAAAGTCTGTGTGAGTGTATATTCTTGAAAGAGGAACAAACCCTGGCTCACAACCAAATTTCAGGCTGACCCAGAGGTAGCAAAGCTTGTGTGCCAGATCAAGTTAGGCACACTTAAAAATGATGACAAAATTCCTCTGGAGGCATTGGCTACATTTACATATCTCTTTTGAAATTAGAGAAACTGTAAATATTTTTGGTACCTGCTGAGCTGTTGCCTGTGAGAGAGCTCAATTCCTTTTAAAGATTGCTCCATTCTGCCATTTTCAGGGAAGGCACTGGCTTACAAGCTTCTTGCAAATCAGAAAGATCTTCTTGTCCTGTGTGTTTCACTGAAAAGTCTCTACAGATTTTGAACTTGGCAGGAATTTGTAATTGCTGTTACCAGCCCTTTCCTTGCTAACTAGTACCTTCTGTGCTACTACTGGCTCTTCTTGCATGCTGTGCTGTGCCTCTGTGCTCTAAACACCCCTCTTAAACTTCATGACAGTTACTGAAAAATGTTTTGTTGTTCTGAAGAAATAGGAATTATTGAGACTTTGCTCTGAGGCAGCTGTGGCAGGTGATGCATTATTATTTTTAATGACGATGAAAAAATCATTTGCTGTTTGTTGTAAATCTTTTTGTGTTACTCTAGGGGTGGGATGCTATTGAGTGGATAATTCAAAATTCTGAGAGTGCTCTAAGCTAGCAGTTCTCCACACCTGCAGTTTGTACTAACTAGTGGTAATGCCAGCATTCTCCTTCTTGGTACAGCATTTCAGCTTTCTAGCGAATATCTGCATGGACTGTTGTCACGTGGATTCCATAAATGACCCTGCATGTCTGTTTCACACACCTTGCATACAGGAATGGCAGAGCTGCTCCTTGCCCTGCAGTTGTGGAGGGTGAGCGTAGCCCCAGTCCAGGCTGGATCCATGAATCCGTGCTTGTGCCACTGGGCAGCCAAGGTGCTGCAGCCATGTGCCACACAGCCTTGCTTATGGCTTGAAGACTGCAGACAGCTAGGGATGTGAGGAGTCCCTCCACTGGGTGTTTGATCTGGACCTAGTTTCTGTCATTTCAGTACATAAGGCTGGTACCTAGAGAAATTAATAAATTGGCTAGTGAGTGGAATTGGCTTTATAAAAATGAAGCAGAACTGTGTTCTGAGGATATGAAATTGATTTCTTGAAACAAGTTGCCTAACGGGGTAATGTTTTGTGTAGCGGAATTGTATTTGCTTTTCTTCTGCCTGAGGAGTAGTGTTGCCCTTCTGAGGAAATCTGTGCAGAGCTTGAAGCTGTCAGGATGCCAGACTGTTCCTGTTTTTCATTGGTCTTGTAGTTATATTAATTTTGGTAGTGACACGTCCCTGCAGTTATATAACTATGAACAAGTCCGAGTTCAGGGTTAGAGAACTGAGTGTATTTGCCTCTATGAGATCTCTGTGCAGATTGTTTTTCTTCTGCTAGTCAGTGTAGCCTGTCCCTGTCATTCCTGTATTGGCTTCTGCTTCAACCAATAAGATTTCTTAAAAAGAAAAAAATCCATTTTGCTGCTTCTCCTAGTTAAGAAGGTTGGGCTTTTTACACTGCTTACTTTGAGATCCATGTATGCCATGAGTGTTTGCTTTTATGTTCTCATTCCACTAAGCTTTTATGGCTGTTTTTCTGGAAAACATCAAGTACAAAGGCTCAGCACTTATCAGTCATTAAGCTCTACCCACAAATCTTCATATGCAGCGCTTGTCCTGCCAGCCACGTCATGCTGCTGACACCTGCAATAATGAATAACACACCGTGCATGCCTGGGGATGAGTGTGCTTGCTTAATGACTGACTGCAGAACTTGTTGTACAGTATGACACTTTATAGACAGTCCTCTGTCAGATTCTTTCTGGTAACTGGGTAGTTTTGTAGCACTTGGAGGCTTTGGATCTGCTTGAGATTTCTAACTTAATTTCCTGTACAGAATGTTCCTGAAGTCTTCCTTGCTAAAATCATGAGTTTATTCTTAGCTGCAAAATATGGCATGTAGTGTATGCAAGTCTAAGGAGATATACACAGACCTATGTACTCTCAAAAACTGGAGGAAATATCTTGGTGCCCCAGTTGAATGCCATGGATTTTTAAAATGAATTTATCTCATCCACAAAGATGTCAAGTAAGACACAAAGATGTGATTGTTTCAAGTCAGGGCCTGAAAAGAGTCTCAGTGTTTTTCTACTGATTGTTTTCTATGGCCAGGATATTTTACCTTCTGTCAAGTCTTCTTTGAGCAATATAACAAATGTAACATCCAAGCTGTTGCTGTCTCAGTTCTGTGTGCCTGTGTCACCTCAGAGAGGATATTTAAACCCAACTTTTAAAGGTCCAAATGTCTGCTTACTGAAAGATGATTCCCCCTCCCTGCCCCCCACTTCTTCCTCAGTGAGCACTCTGTTAATTCACAGCTGGTTACACCTTGTTGCTGTGTAGTAGCTTGCCCATGTCTGGGTGCTTTTATTTGTGCTTTGCTGGCATTCCCAGGCCTTGCACAGCCTGTGGAGAAGTTGGAAATTACTCCCTACTGAAGAACAGTCACTTTGGTGCTCAAATGGAAGGAGCTCAGAATTAAATCATCCCTTCTAAGGTCTTTTATCAGCAACCTGTACTTGAAGTGGACAAGTTCAATTGTGCTTTCTTGAACATTATTAGTATCTTTTAAAGACATCTCTTTAACTAATTAACTTAGACATCCTAGTTCTTGAGGTAATTTGGGGTGGAGCCTAATCTTCCTTTCTGAGCCTTGACCAAGAGCTGAACACTTTATTGTGATACCTGGATGACTTTTCTCAGTTTAAGGACTGCCTGCCAGTGCAGAAGTAGCAATTAGTGTTTATTCTGTGAGTCCCTGGAATATGGAAAACCCAAAGAGAAACGGAGTCAGCCCTTCACTGACCTTAGTGAGTCATCTCAAGGGAGTCTTGAGATAACTGTGCTCCTATTCACAGTAAAACTTTATTTCTTTTAATAAGTCACACTTTGCACTCTGGATCTGGGCTTTTCATATTATTCCAGACTGATGTTTCTAGCCTGGCAAAAAAAATCCTTGAAGAGTGTGTGAGCTTTCTTCTGACTTTATTTTTCCCTTAGGTTTTCAAAGTTGCTTATGCAGAGTCTTTTTCATGCTTAGTAGTCCATAAAGGACAGCAGCGGATTCAGGACACTGTGATGATTCTGTGCACTGTATCACCTTTAATGAATACAACAAAATTATCACATCACAGTTTGGAACACAACACTGTGCAGAGGAGGCCGTGCTTGTCCCTTCTGCCAATGTCTACTGAAGGCTTCAACACTGACAGTGGCTCTCCTGAACATTTGTGACTTTTTGGGCTCAAACCTTTATCTCCAGAATTCTAAACTTGGCCAGAGCCAAGTGGCTCCCACTTACTGCTCTCCATTGTTTGTATTTCTTATTCTTAGTAGAGTAATAGAGGTGAATGTCTCTTGACTTCTCTCTAAGTGAAAAAAGGCCAGTGTTCTTCTGGTCTGATCCCATCTGCTTGCTTTGACAAAAGCTGCTGTTCTGAGCTTGCAGAGTTCTAAAATCTTGACTTTTGTTTAGTTAAAGTCTTTCTCTTGACTTCATTGTGCTGCTGGCTGCATCCTGTGGTCACTGGTGTGCAGCTGCTAGAGTCTTCTTCAGGTGAAAGACTTTTGCCAGGCTTATTGCCCTGGTTCTCCAGCTCTTACTGAAGCACTGGCTGTCAGTTCTGAGACTGACACATTCCCATACCTTGATATAAAATGTGCAACTCTCAATTAGTCTGATTTAGCTGCTGAAAAGTTGCTGTGTACAAATGTAGAATTCAGTGTGAGTCCACCTCTGAACTCTTGATTAGTATCAGATCACTTAGGTGCTACTTCAAAGAGCACTGGAAGACTTTCATTTCCCTGGATCTTCTCAAAAACTTTCTCTGTAACTTGGCTAATAAAGCTGAGAACAGTACCTGGATTTTGCCATAATATTCTTTGGGTGGTGGGAGCAGCAAACAGCAAAACCAGCAATTCTCTTAGGTAAGGAAACTTGACTGCTGAATTAGGCCTTGTGCTACCGGGAGCTCACAGCAGCATTGCATTTGCTTCTGGCTTAGGGGTGAAGCAAATGCCTCTGCAGTGAAGTTTCCATAAGAAGATGCTAAGAAATTATCAATATAATCTCTTGTCAAACTATGCAGAGCATGGCATTGATTTTAAAGGGAGTTTCATGTCTGACAGAGGAAGAACTATAGAAGCATGAGCAGTGGTGGTGTGTTTGTTCTGATCCTAAATCCTGGTGTTTTTCTGGCAGGGCCGGGATGCCCTGGAGTGGGTGATCAGCAAACTAAACACAGAACTGGAAGAGCTGAAGTCCACGCGCGAGGGGATCAAACCAGCCATGGCAGCAGCGTCCACGGAAAAATAAAGCCAAATCTTTGGGTTCACCAAATAAAACCAAGTAACTGACAGAACTGCAGACTGCTCTGTAGAGCTCCCTCCCAAGGCTGATCTGCAGAGGGTTTATCCATTTATAAGAATACTGGATCGCCGGAAAAGTAACCTCATCCATCATCTCCAAGCAGCTCTTGTTGCCTGCTGAAGTTTAAACTGACCTCCTGCAGATGCTCTTTTCATTTGAACAGTTTAACACTGGAAACAAAATGTTTAGCACATTCAAAGCAGTCTAAATGCACCTTTTCAAATAAAGGTAGAGAGGGCATGTTATAGTTACACCATCTCAAACTGAAAAGCTTGAAAAAAAAGCATGTGTGGGATTAAGGGTTTTCTGTGTGAACCTTTGTTCTGTAAAGGGCTGATAGGTCCTAGAGCACTGATTTTTGTCTGTTTTGTAATCTGATAATGTCTTATGGCCAGTTAAAGGGAGCTACATGAGTCAGAACATGATACTGTAGAATCTGATATATATCTAGAGGATCATCTTGAAAGGCTACATCTTGTGTGGAACTAACTCTTCTTAGGTGCTGCCTGAACATGACACACAGATACTTGACCTCTTAGATGTTTCTATCCAAACAAAGATAAAGTTTCTATTGATGTTAATAGCCTAAAATAGTTTTTCTGGCGGGAAGAAGGGTATAATTTATTTTGTTATTTATTAGTTTTTCCTCTTTTCTCCCCTCCCTGTGGAGACAGGGATTACTTGAAGGTGCTGGAAAATACTTACTTATCTCTAAGAAGGGTTTTTATAGGCTGCTGGAATGAAGAGACCATGCTCTTCCACTGGTCCTTGCTCTTCTCCCTCCATTAAGATGTGATGTGAAATTGATGCAATAACCAGAAGAGTTGAAATGAGAAATGAGCAGAAAATTTTAAATCCAAATGATGAGGTTTCATAAAGAGAAACTTTTAATTTCCTGAGTGGAGAAAGCAAGAGTACGAGAACCACAAAAGGACTCTCATTTCTAAATGCTTTCTGTTAACTACTGACTACCAGTGTAACTGAACCTTTTCAACTCTTTTCCACATGGGTACAAAATGGTTTTAAAATCCTTTGAAATGCTTCTCATTATCTGTAAACATACTCCAATAACTGCAGAAACTTTCCTATTAAATATGCATAAATATATATTGGTAATGACTCTAGTCTTGTCTGATGTTTACAGAATTGTCATGTTTGGTCCAGATGTAGTATGTGCTTCTCTGACAGAACCCTCTGTTAGGGCATTTTAACTTATTTCTTGGCGTGCACACGAAGTGAAACAAATGTTGCAAGGATGTTTACTTGTTCAAGTGGCAAGCATGTGCTCAGGAAGCTGTTAAAGAGCATGAGTAACTTCTGAAAAAATTGAAGAGTAAAATGTTGGTCACTGTTTTGATCTGGTAATTTTCAAGTGTTTGTAGCTTAAGGGAGTTTTCAGCATTCATATTCTGGTTGATTTGAAAGTAAACTTTAATTTGGGTGTAACTAAATTACATTATCCTAATGAATAAACCTACTTTAAAATATGTCTATTTGTTGAAATTAAATTAATAGCAGATATTTACATTGCTTTTTTTATGTGGACCTAAAGCCCTTCCTATTTTGGAACAGAAGCTTAGAGCTTAAAGCAGCCCATGTCTGGAAAATAAAACGGATGGCTTTGGTGCTGGTCAGTTGTTGTGTCCTTTTCAGGAGTGATGTCACTTCCTGGATGAGGAACACAGAAGATGTTCTAGCTCCTGGTGTTGTTCTGCTAGGCAGGGGAGTGCAGCTATGGCAGAGCTCTGCACAAAAAGAGGGAAAAGTTGGGTGGTGTGTGTACATTTGGAAACCTGTGCTGCAGCATATCTGCGCATGTCTGCTGGAGGGATGAAAGCATGACTGTCAGCAGGGGTGGGAAAGCCTTTGGAGAGGTTCATGTATTGCTTTGGTATGGGAGAAGAGTTGTCTAAAGCTGCTCCTTGCATCAGAAATGAAATATTTACTTAGTGTTGTCTTAGGGCTGGCTGACTTGTGCATGGCACCAGCACTGGCTTCCACAAAAGTCCCCACGGGCTCTCTGGAGCCGAGCTCCCCTGCCATACCCTCGGGTCAGTGCCAGTTACACGTCAGGTTCCTGGATTACTTTCTTGACACTTTGTTTCCTTCTTGCAGGAACTAATGCCTATCTGCTTCTTTCCCTAGCTCCTTTCTGTTTCGTTCCTCCCTGGTTTTGGGCTGCTTTCACTCAACCATTTCTTCCCACTTAGGAAGTATATGACTAAATGCTTGGTTTTCCAATCTGTCTTCTGCTCCACCTGCCAGGCATCAGCAGCTTTCCTACTTGTGCTCAGTCCTCTCCTGCTTTTCTCTAGGCTGAAGGAGAGCAGGGACACTTTGGGTAGGAAAAAACAAATTTCTTCTGGAGGCCTGTTCCATCACTTAGCTCCCTCTCATCTTAGGGGTAGGTGCCTGTTGTGCATCCATGGGATTGTGGATCTTCCTGTGGCTGCTCATTTTGCCAGTGTGTACAAAGGACCTCGCAGTGGGTCACACTGGAACCGGGTAGGCTCCAGTGTTCAGCAGATGAAGTGGTTCTTAATTTCCCACAAGCTTTCCTGGGCAGTTTTTGCCCTGCTCTCTGTCCTTATTGTTGGCATATGGGGCTTCAACCCTTCTCCCTTGGCCACATGACAGGTCAGATCAATGGGATCTAGTGGGATCTCTAGCTGTCTGTGCTGTGCAAAACACTGATTTTGGAGCATCTCAATTCCCATTCCAGTTGTTAGACTGTTATAGATTGAGTTGGCCCTTGAGGCAAAAAAACTTCCTGCCTTTGGAATCGTTTATTTTCATTGCTCCCTAGATAAATTCCCCTATCTTCTCTTTCTTTACTGGAAATGGCTAAAAAATATATATGAAGTTGGTTTTATGTCACATGCATTGGCTGAGGCTTCTCAAAGACAGAAAGCTGCATGTGAGGGAAAGCGTTAGGCTGCTTGTGGGAGCAGCAGAGCGCAGCTTTTTGGATTGCAGCAGCAGGAGGAAAAGGGATATGTAGGAGGAAAAAAAAGTGTAAAGCAGAAATGGTGTAAAGTCAGAGCTGATTTACTTGAAGGGATCTTGAAGTGCTGGGGCCAAGCAGAAGAAAGCTCAGAGCTTGTAACCATGTTGATTAATAGGCAGCGAGTGCCATCCTGAGTAAGAATTCTGCACTTTGAAAGTTGAAAGTGGAACTGAAGTTGGGTTTTGTGAGCTGTGAGAGGGAGGTTGTGTACAGCAGTTGTTCAGGCTGCAGTTCAGTGTTTCTCAGCTGCTGGGTTGCAATTCAAGGGTGTCATGTAGGGAGGTGGTTGGATTTTAAGAATTTGGTGCCAGCACATCAGGTCTCCACATTGGATAGAAGTGTGGCTGCTCTCCCTATCCCTACAGCTGTGTCACACATGCCTGCTGTGGAAGGAGCTGGGAAGAGCTGGTTCCTGACTGCTGGGGAAGCAGGGAGGGCAGACAGCAACAAACTGGGTACGGTGGTTCTTGGCCCTGAAGGATTTTAAGATGTTGAAGATCCCACACTCAAAATAGACTGGCTTCTGGTTGATGTCTAGTTTTTGTGCTGGTGCAGGCTCATGTTAGCAACAAAAGTATCAACTTAAAACATCGTAGTCAAATGGTCTGGTGTGTAATTAATTTGGTTTGTTTAGAATACCCTTTGTCTTAATTTGGCCTCATGCCAGTGTGAGTCTTCCATGCTCCCCCATGCTTCTTATTTATTTTCCTCCATCAGGTCAGCAGGCATGCTGGAGGAAGAGTTATATTTGTTGGGACAACAGGCAATCCTAGTGAAAGCTCCCATATTCTTGAAAATTTTGCTTAAAGTAAGCAAAGGCATTGAGCTGCAGCAGGTGGTGTCAGGAACTGCTGCAGAGCACAAACTGGGCACTGCTGTACTGACAATGTAACAACCTAGCACTGAGAAACTGACCAGCCATGTTCCTTGATGAGACCTTTTCATTCAAATCCTCAGGTGGAGCAGTGGTGGGTAGGCAACACCATTCCTGCTGCTGCACCTCCCTAGGCTGTGAGCTGTGTAGTGTCCATGTACCCTGTGGTGCTATCCAAAATAAATGCCATGTGCAGTTTCAAAAAACACTTCTGGGTGTGACTGTGGTAATATCTGACACACTGTTAGTTTTCTGAGAAAGCTGCAGGAAAACAATTTCCAGTAGTCTGTGCTGGGTAGGCAGCAGGATCCAGTATCAGTCTCCCTGGAGTTTGCTCTAAGCCACACACTGCTCAAAAGCTCTGCAGGAGTCCTCTGGATCTGGGCTGGTAACTGCATTTGGGACTGGCATCTGCTTCACTTTGCATTAGAACAGGAAAGACTCATCTAAAATCACTAGCCTTGACTTGTAAATAAGACCTTATTTATCTAATAAATTACCTTCTCACCCCACCAACACTACCTGCCACCTGTGAGTATCATGCAGGTTATGGGCTGAGCCTTTTAATCACAGCTCCAGGGAGCAGGTCATGCTTTCACTATGGATTTGTTCAGTGAGAAGGCATTTCTGTGAAACACAAGTCCTGTCCTTTTCATTTTTCCACAACTGAGGTGATTGAGGTATGATTCTCATTTTACTGAAGGCACCTGCATGTGAAATTATCAGTAACGGCTCCTAATGTGGGGCCCTGCTGGTACAATACCTTCTCTTTTACTTTGCTATAATTTTGTTTCTGACCTTGCTAAGATCTGCAGCAGCTAAAGCTCAGAGCTCTGCCTGGCCAAACAAATGTGGAACACAGCCTTGCCAGCTGTGCTCTGTAGGAAAGGGTGCCCGTGGTCTTTAATGTTCCCTCAAGAAAGTGAGAGCAATGCAGTAATTTTAAAGAGTTTTAATTAGTAATGCATGAACAAGAAATTGCATTTCAGTACCACATAACATGGAAACAAGCAGAAGACAGTTCTGTGGCCTTTTGCTGTTAGAGCTGATGCCCCTGGTGTCCCTGAAGATGCGCAGACGGTACATGCACAGTGACAGCACAGAAGCAGGGGGAGCTCAGTGGGGAAGGGGTTGTGCTTTAGGCCTGTTCATGTCCAAAAAGTGCACCTCCTGTTTGGGATTTTTTTTCTCCTTTATTAAAGAAAGGGGTGAGGGAGATGGAACTAGCTTTAACAGAAATACAGCTCAAAAACCCTTCTCATTATCTTCATTTTGCTTTTGAGTCACAGGTAGTGTAACTACCAGCCCTTCAAAAGGTACATGCCCACCTTAAATGTCTCAGCTGAAGCTGGGCCCTGAGAGTGCTGCCTCTCTATAGATCTATGGCAGCTGAACTGGTGCTTATTTCCACCAAACTTTGGAAGCCTACCTCCTGCAGCACTTATATCAACTTATGCCCATGTCCTTTAATTCTAGATTTAGCAGATTTCTGAGCTCAGATTTCTGAAATCCAGTTTAAAAAATCTCACACTGCACTGTCTGGTCCAGGGCCCATCCTGCAAAAGCCAAAACATTGCTGGCTCCCATTTCTAAGCACTGGTGTCACTGGTTAGAGAAATGCAGAGAGGACCTGAAGCTTAGTGGGAACACCTTCAGTTTCATTGGAGGGACCAAGAATATGTTTTTTTCATACTGAGTGCTCTTATGGGTTGTTTTTTTAAAAAATCAAATATACCAATAATCAAACAGGTCCCTTTTAGCTGTGAGTTTACAGTAGCAGCCTGGCACCTTGAAAAACTATCTGCTTACAAGTGTATTTTTAAATTAACTACAGTAAGGCTTGTTCTGAAGGGTCTGTTCCAAAGAGCTGTCCTAAACATCTAGAAATGTTCTACAGAAGCCATCTCACTGCCCTGTGCAGACAGCAGCAGCTCCTGTTACCTCAGGACACAGAGCCTGGGCTACCTCACATCTGACACTCAGTTCAGGCAGGCACAGCCGCTGCAAAACAGCCTGACCAGGGAAGAAACTGGAATGTTACTGAATTGATTTATTGCAAATAAACAAACTAAGCTACTACTGCATACAATTTGATGCCTGTTGAGCTCCTTCTCCTGATTACGCCCCGTGACATTTGTTGAGTGCAGACCTACCATAGAAAAATTCATTCACAAGTCTTTGCTTGTCAGAGTATTGCCAAGTTTCACCTCTCTGGAATTTGTTTCACCTGGAAGTAGGGCTAATTGTTTTCCAGTACTGAAAGCAGATGGAAACTTGCACTGCAGGATCCTTTCAGCTCTGACACTGACCACTCAGCTCTTCAGTAGCAGCTCTCAGAATACTTTAAACAGCTTGTAACCACTTTGAAGTGTCTTTTTGCAGCTGAGGACTCTGGGACACAAAGCAGCTCACAACTTGTGCCAGGGCAGCTGGGCAACATGGGCAGCTCTGGGATTTTTCAATGTCAAGGTGAGGGAACAGGGAAGGCCCCAGGCTGCCTCTGCTCTGGGCTGCAGGAGCTCACAGGTGCCGCTCAGCACGGGGGTTCTGTGCTTTCTGTGCTTTGTGTGTCACATCAGGCTGAGCTAATGCCCCTCTGTCATGGCTCTCCTACAAGGAACTTCTGGGGAATAGTAATTACAGGTACCCAAAAAGTCTGAAACACAATAGTAATAAAAATCAGACAGAAACAATGAAAGAGGTTTCTATAGCTGGAATTGGTATTCATAAACATTCTCAGACTGGCCTTAAGATACACATATACAAAAGAAGAAATAAACCAGAGCAGCTCCAAGTTTTCAATATGGCAACAGTATAAAATTTTCTGGTAACAAGAACATAATCCATGTGCTGTAGCACCAGAGTGTAGAGTTGCAGCACCTTTCTCTCCTGCCTGTGTGCTGTCACTGTTTCACGGATGAGACTGAGCTGTAAGACAGACATTCCTAAGAGATCTGCAGAGCTGCTGGATGAAGTAAAGCAGGAAGGTAGCAATCAGGAGTTTAAAGTTGGAGGTTCTAAATAAGTTTTAACCTATAGAGCATGCAGCCAGTAACGAACCAGGGAAGCTGATGCTGAACTTGACTGGGGAAAAAGGGATGCTCGGGAGAGAAGAGAGAACAATATAAGAGTTGTGATAATAATGTTCTCCCCACTTCTGGTTTAAAAACGAAACGAAATCCATCAAAAACCTCTCCAAAAGACTGTCAGCATTTCTCTCCCAATGATGAGGGAGGGATGGAGATTTCCCAAAGCCTGTATTACATGCAGGAAAATGTGCTGCCTCGGGTACAGCCCGCCAGTGTTGGAAGAAGCAGCACACTGGTAACAGAGGGAGTTGGCTGCAGATGATGACAAGTAGTTAATCACATCACTGGGGTTACACAAGCAGTTTTTATTGCTATTCTAAAGGTACTTTGACAGGTTTTCATCCCTTCATGCAGCCCAGCCAGTGTTCAGCTGTTATGCAATCATTTTTGTTAACAATTCTTTGCCCAAAGAAACATCTGACTGATCTTACAAAACCATAAAAGCATGAAAAAAAGAGAGACAGAACCTTTAAATCAGCTTCCCCATGAATAATTAACACAGACAAAGGTTATAATGGAAAGGCATTTTATTTTTACCAGGTAACACCCCTCCCTGTATAAAGGAAGTAATGGAGAAAGGGAAAAAAAAACCCAACAACCCCTCAAAACACTACTGTCACCATGAACACTTGAAAGGTCAGGTCTGAGAGCTGCAGAAAAAGCCTGCTCACATCTTCCATCACCGCCGTGAGGCAGAGCTAGTTTTGCATTCCCCACAACCAGGTTCACATAGAAAACAAGACTGATGCTGCCAGAGGCATTTTTAGGTCCTTGGGTCTCCTATGATATATTTTAACAGACCTTGGGCATACTAATAAAGCTAAAAAAACCCAAAGAAAATAATTTTAAAATTCGTGGAACAGAGTTCTCTGTGCTAGTGCCGTGTTCTTTTCAGCAGTAATTCTCTCTAAGATGTGCAAATTGTATTAGGGGGCTGAAAGCGTTAACTCTAATAAAAGATAACAGCCAACACACATATAAATAAGACTCGTTTCCTTTTTAAAACATCATGGGAAATTCAATTCCCATTACATGATTGATGGAGACTTCCTAAATATTAATAAATATATTACAGATATTTACAAGCTTCTGATTTCCCCCTCTGACGCTGACGTGAAGTTCAGCCCGTAACTAGGACATGCTGGGCAGCACCACGGGCTGCTGGGCCAATGGCTGCAGTGCATTTGGGATGCTGGTGCAGGCAGGGAGGAGATGGAAAGCTAAAAATAGCCCCCTCTGCAGAGCCAGGCAACCAGCGAGCTGAGCTCCTTCAGGCTTCCCACGACCAACCAACCCGCTGCTTCTCTGCTCACGGAATGAAATGCTGGAATAATGCAGAGCAACTGTGCCAGTGAGGAAGGGAAGGAGCCAAGGGAGAGGCAGCCCTCCACACCGTGTCTTCTGGAGCCTGCCACAGCACGTGTCAGCAGCTTGGAAGGTTTTTTCCAGGGAAAAAGGGAGGTTATCCAGGCCCTGGCCCATGGCAGCTCTGTGTGACCAACAGGGAGCCATCTGTACAACCACTGCATTGTTTTTCAGTGTTTGTGCCCTGCTCAGCACAGCAGAGCCTGCCCTGAGCCAGGGACTTGTGGGACTTCAGGGAAGGCACAGGCTGGATCACAAAGCTCTGTCACTGCCTCAGAGCCACCCCTGGACACTGCCAGAGTGGAGCAGGGCACAGGCATGAAAGACTTTGCCTTCACATGCTCAGGAGCTACTTAGTCCTTCATCCTGCCTGCTCTACAACATCCCAAATTCCTCTCCAAGAAGAAAATAAATGTGCTGGATGCCCTGCACCTCGGTGGCTTGAGGACACCAGGGAAGCAGACTGTGAGCAGAGAACAGCGCATGTGAAACATGGCCGGGGCATCTCCATGAAAAAATCCTGACAACAACAGGGCAGATGCAAAGTGAGATTTCCTGCATTTGTTTCTGTCTGGTTCCCCTGGTGCACTGTGCAGCAAACACACGGCCTGGTTTTGGCACAGAAACAAGACAAAGTGCTGATGTGACTGAGATCAGGCGACCCTTCCAGCAACAGCAGAACCTTTCCCACCAGCCAGCCTGTGCTACCCTGCAATCCTACATCCCTATCCCATGCCAGTACTCCAGGTGCCTTAACACGCAAGACACTTCTCTAGAGGTATCATGAGGAGAGGGCTGTGACACCTGACCTTAAATGGGACAGCAAGAAGGAAAGTTAGCACTGAGCCCTGCTTTTCCTGTTTGCATTGGTTCAGAAAAAAAATAGAAACTATTTCAATAAGCCCTATGTATGTGAAAATTATAATTTTCCAAGGGGGCTTTTAAGAAAAAAATAAGGATGGCTGACTCCCTGGGAAGGTTTACAGAGACTTTTGCATGTGCTTTTCAAATCAGCCTAAAAGAGACGATATGGATGGCTGCTCCAAAGGCTGCCAAATGGGAGCCAAGCAGCCCTGGTGCCTCCCAGCCTGGGCACTGTGCCTTGCCAGGGCCAGAGGGGCAGTCTGTCTCTTGGGCTTTTTGGACAGAGGAAGCTATTTTGTTCAATACACCTTTAAAATTATGTTATGGAAGTCCAGTCCCAGCTACTTTGGAGCAGTTCTGAGGTATCTCTCATTAACTCGAAGAATAGAAATGTTAATAAATAGATCTGAAACTTTTCTGCTATGTCATTCTATAATACACTGCTATATAGATATTAAATATGCCTCAGGGTATTAAAAAATTTATGAAAAAAGTTACAGTAGTTGATTTCAAGTATTAATAACTTGGCTATGTTAGCTTGTTTTTAAATACCAAAAAGATCTGGCCCCAAATTATTGACTAAACTCTGGCTATGACTGAATTAAAAAAAAAAGTATTTTGAATATAAAAAAAAGTGCAAAAAAGCATGAGAAGTCAGTTAACATTGTAAAATTGTTGGAACTTCTAAACAATTAGTCTAGCACTCCCTTGTGAGTGAATTAAAAAGGGGGAAAGAATGAAAAAAAGATTAAAGGAGAAAAAGAGATTGCTCCCAGTCTGAGAGAGCACTGTCCCAAATTTCAGCCGAACACGAATTTTTACAGCCAAGTTATAAACCCCAGAAAAAATGGGGTTACTAGTGGATATGCTGTCAGACAGAACTCTAGCAGTATCTGTGTGCTCCATTATAATACAAATTTACACCTTACTCACTGCTTTCTCTGAGTAACCACGAGAACAATTTTACAGGTATTCAGTTAAAATTAGAAGCCTCCCTTATTTCCCGTCCTCCCCATAAACTGTACAACTTTGTCTACTACTAAAATTCACTGCTACTAGTAGTCATTATCATACATTCAAGATAGAAAGTGAACTACTAAAACCTGCTCAGGAGTCACTCAGAAGGACACTAAGGCTTAAGAAGTACAGCAGCTCAGGGGTATGACCGACCACACAGGCCAAGAGCTTTGTCACCTGCTTTGCCCCAGGACACTGACACTGCAGAGTCCTGTGCTGAACCCTGATCTCAGAGCAACCAAAATGGGTCAAAGGAAGATGGATCTGACTGGAGCTGCTCACGCTGGGTGCCTGCTGGGCGTAAGCATTCCGAGGAGGTGGGAATGCAGCAGGACCTACCATTTGCTAGTGTGCTAATGCTGACACTGTGCTAGATCTGGTTCTCCACCAGACACTTGCTCTCAGCTCATCTCCTGAAAAATGATTCAAAGCATGGTTAAAAAAAGACTGAAAGCAAGAAAAGGCTTCCTCATTTTGACGCACATGTACAACAGAGGCAACAATTTCCAACTGTTGCTCTCTCCCAGTGCGAGCAGCTGCCCCGTCATGTATCACCCTGCACAGATCCCACCACAGCTCTGTGTCTCTGGGAACTGCTGGAGCAGGAAATCCTGTGACCAAAGGCAAACCCAAGCCAGTCAGGTGGAACAAAGCAACGGGGTGACGATCCAGACCCAGTGACCTGGCTGATGGATGATGACCTCGTGGAGCTGAAGCAAAGCAGAAGGCACAGGCTCAGATCTCATTGATCGTCCTTTCCGAAGGGCAGTACTCCGAGGTTCCTGCTGAGGACATGTAGAAGGACTGCGTTTTCCTTTTTAACCTGGCTCGCTTGTTGGCCAGGGACAGGCTGCGCCGGCTTGAGTTGATGATTTCTGAGATGAACTTCTTGCAGTCCACACAAACCTCCATTGTGCTCCAGTCCTCCATTAATTCTTTGGGAAACTCTTCGTGTGACTTATCCACAGACTTGGACCTTGAGGTCAACCTGAAAGGCAAAAGAGCAGGATCTGTCACGTTATTTGTCAGCTTGGCTGCAGGCCCCAGAAAAAATCACATCAGAAAAGTCTGGATTTAAATTTTCCTTCGTCCTGTTCCAAATTACACCAAACACTGGAGAGGACAGCTTCTGCCTGGATTGGCAAGATTGCAGGGTCACTGACTGAGGGCATGTGTAACATTTACATCCTGGCAAAAACAACCTTCCTAGTAACTAAAAATAGCTGATATTTTTGGCTAATCTACACAGCACCATAGCAATGGTGATCTGTGCAGAGGGTTTATACAGCAGATTCCCTCAAAAAGGAGCATTTCTTTTATATTTGATTAGCTTTGACAACCATCCGTGTATAAGATATAAAGCCAACAGATAAGTTCATAATATTGAAGTGAAAAAATTTGGAAAATTGGAGTAAGAAAAATTAGGGGAGAAGATAAATCTGTGCACTAGACATCACTGAATTCTCATTCAGTGGGTGATTTCAGCCTCTAAGATTTATCTCCAAAGAGTCCATTCACACCAGAAAAAAAAGACATGTTAAGGATATTTTCTCAGAGGTCCTACAGAAATATAGTCGTCCCAGACTCTCATTATTTTTCAGCTGTAATGTGAAAAGGGTTTAAGACGCTGTTAGGCTTCAGGAAAGTTACTACAGGCATTAGAAATATGGCCAACTACAAAACAGGTGAGCAGCATCTTCATGATTGATAAGCCAGCATGAAACATTTGCAGAACGTTTGCAACAGACACAAGTGAGGCTGGGCTGTCTCTCACCTGCTCCGCAGGGAATGGTGGTGACTGGTAGAGGGTTTCTCTGGCCTCATGAAGCTTTCTCCCCTTTGCAAGGTTGAGGGTCCCAGGGAGAAGATGGGGAGGGTGGAGTATGGCTTCGATGGCAGCCGCATCTGTTGGCGACAGCACAAGGCACGTGCAGCATCAATACAAAGGTTGCAGCTTTTTAGAAAGGCTTGAAACAGAAGTTTCCTTACTTACTTTTTTGCAACACTGTGAGCATACAGGCCTGTGTAAAAAAACAAGAGCATGAATCAGTCCATTGGGAAAAACTATGTTTAAATCAATAAGGAATTTCAGGAGATAGAACCGCCCCCCCCTCCATCCTCCCCTTAAATAAACATTTTTATTTTTAAAGCTTCTTCAACATAGTAACTTCAATCAGAACATGAAGCCAGAAGCAAGGAGAACTGCTGAACAAGAATGTCGCCTAAATCAAAAAACTGTGGGGAAAAAAAAAGAAAAAGAAACTGGTTTTCCTCTAAAGAAACCTTTTCTGGTGAGTGAGAGCAAAACTCAGTGATTACATAGATCTTATGACTTATTGTCTCACTGTTAACTTAAAATTCATAATTTTACCTGCAAATATTCCTTCTTGCATTTCCCCTGCCCCAATACTCAAAAAATAGCCCAAAAAATAAATTGCCTTGAAATGTTTTCCCCAAACATTTGGGAAACATTTCTACAACCCCTACAGAGGTTGTAGAACTATTGAGTGGGGAGCTGTAGAGGTAGGCGGAAGTAGGCGTAGTTGACTGATAAGTAACTAACCAATTGTGAGCTCGCCTTTGCAATATGCATTAGCTTCATTAACACCAATATAAATATGTATGCCTATCAATAAAGTTTGAGTCTTGCTGATCATTCGTATCGAGTGCCGCATTTCTCCTGCCGATATTTTCTCCACAGGGAGCCTGAGTAAATTCCATGTTGCTTTCTCATAAGCATTTAAAAAAAATTCTCTTACTTTTAGTTTCTCTTACTTTTTTTTAACACCAGCTGTTACAGAAATAAACCAAACCAACTGTATGCAGCAAAAATTTTTGAGGGTTTCTAATGTATAAATCAATAATTTTTCCTATGAAATTGTACTCATTTATTAACAGACATAAAATATTTACCTCTTGCAGAACTGACAAGTGTAAGACCAGGTAAAGAAAGAAAACCTTCTTGTTCGGCAGCAAAAGCAGAGCTACAGGAAGAACAGAGAAATGCAGAGTGTTAGGCAAAGTCCCACGCAGTGATGACTTCACTGACTAGTTGCTGTTGGCAAGGTCACAGTGGCAGGGCTACATGCAGTTCTGGGGTCTGTACTTCTAAGATGATATTGAGAACAAGGTCCAGAGCTGTATCTTCATATATTTAGAATTAAGCCTTTAATTGTTTTGCCTAAGTTAAATACTTGCTCATTAACTAGATAATTTTGGTTGGAAATAAAAGCAAACAATTTTAATTGTGGGGTAAATTAATTAAATCCTCAACCTACTTTGAGATTTGAGAAAAGCTCATTACTAAACTTTATATGTCATGACAACAGGCAACAGCTCAATCTAATGAGTGACATTATAAGATTGTTGTTCCTCTGCCTTAAATGTATTAAACCCTTAAAATAAATCTGCACATTAGACACAGGTAGGCCTGTAGATAAAATACACAGTGAAGTCAAAATAGGCTTTCTGGAGGTTGTCCAAGAAGCACAAATTAAAAGTGGGAGAAAAGGATGCTGCTTCTACTGGGAAGTACCAATCTCCAATCTGCAGTTTACAGAAAAATGCATTGGTTAAGGGGTCTCTAAAATTAAACCTCCTTCTGGTTGCAGCACTTCTCTGAAGGCTTTAATTCCCTCTGTGCTAGATAGTAAGGGTTCATATATGAAGAACTTGCAGTTTTCTGTTGCTATCTGTAATTCTGTTTTCTGGACCAGGAAAGGTAACCAAACCTGCAGAAGGCACGGGGACAGAAATCACCTCAGTCAATGAAGTTCAAACCAGACACATACAGATACACTCTGATAATTGCAAATGCTACTGCATTTTTATAGGCAATCTGAACAAACAAGGTGTTTCCATGAAAAGTTTTGATGTTTCTGGACATCACTTGAGGAAGTTGACCCATGTATCACACATTTAGGGGGATGTTTGGTGGATAACTCTTCTTTCTCTCCAATAGAGGGTAAGAAACAAATGTGTAAATGGGAGGCTTGTGCAACTGGCCTCTCTCAGTACCCTTCAGAGCCTCCCCAGACTCAGCCCTACCTTTCCTTTCTTGAGAGCAGTGTAGACATCTTTATATTGCTGGTACTTCTCCAGCTCGGCCTTCACAAGCACCTGACGGATGTGCATGACCTCCTCCACTGTCAGAGCCAGACATTCCACGGGGTAACAGAACTCCTCCTGGAAGCCAAAACCCCCATATTATTTCAAAAACTAATGGCTTCTTCCAGAGTTCAACTTAGACAACCAGCCACCTGGTTAGTAACTCCAGAAACAGGGGTTTCTCCCATCAAACTGGAATAGCACTGGCTCATTCATGGGCATCACATGAGTGCCAAACCATTGGAAGCTGCATAAATTGGTGTAAATGATCTTATGTTCAGCCTTCACAACAATGACAGTTTTCTTCATCTTTCCTCCTCAAATCACTTGATCCTTCTCTCCATTTGTCTTTTATTGTGAACATTTGTTTCAAGCCAATCAACATTCAGATTTATAAATTGAAAGGGAAAATGAAATATGGTAGATGGCATTATTTTATGTATACGGTTTGAGGTATACATCAAATAATTTCTCTCAGACTTTGTGATGCCCAGAGTGGCCAAGGAAAGTTGTTAGTAGCCCATTCTAGCAAAAATTTTTATTCAGTGGTACCACATCTTAGTGCTCACATGATCAGAATAACATCAAGACTACAAAAAGTTACATCAGCTCAGGCAGAAAAGTTCTCCTTTCTGCCCCAGAAAGTAACAGCAGCAATTTAAGTTTTACAGAATAATGCTCCAATATCAAGCAGGTGAACTGCTTGCCCAGTGTTGCATTATAAATGGTAGAGACTCAAATAGAGAATTAAAAGCACAACTTTCCACTTAAAAATTTTTGTATTTGTTCTGTGTTGCAGCATTTAGGAGAATATTGAGTGCAGAACTCCTGAATTTGGTACCAGGGAATAAAAAGCACCAACCCAATTTGTAATTCAACCCAGTAGTTGATTATACATTTCCAAAAGAAAGACAGAAACCTCTGTGGGAACTCCCATTGCTTAATGCTTAGTGAACCTTTTCAGTCAGCCCAGAGGGGCTACTGTGCAGTAATGACAATGACAGGCACTGCTCTCTGAATGAACGAAGGAAATTTCTCCTGCATACACAAAGACGTAGCTGACAGTTTGGAGATCTCGTTTACAAATTGAAGTGATGAATCGGATTAGTACGGAAATGCTCCATTTCCATGTACTCAGAGTTCTGTCTTTCCATCAGATTAAAAAGAAAATCCTTCTACATTGCAGACCTGGCAAACATTAGCATTTAGAAACCACCACATTTTTAAAAACTGTTGTCTTACCTATCTAGAAAGGGAACACAAAGAAACTTCACTCTGTTTAGGGTACCCCACAAAAGACTACAATTGAGTTAACTTTGTTAGATTTGCCAGCTAAACGTTTGGGATATGGAAAACTAGTTTTCTGGAAAAAACAAACTATATCAAAAGCAGCTACAATTTGCTCTGAGGTGTAAAACTGCACAGCCAAAACAAAGTATCTTCTGTTCCTTATGAGCAACTTTACAGCTAACCAGCAGCTCTCAGCATTTTGTTCTGGGTTCTTCCCATAGCAACTGCCTTGTTATGGGGAGGCATTGCTGAAGGCTGAGGCGGCATGGGAGAGGAAGTGGGTGGGAAAGCGGGATGCACACAATGCCAGCAAACCCCCCAGTCTGCATCCTGGGAGACTGAGGGAAACTATCCGAGGTGAATGAGCTGACTGAATGCTTGCAATCAACCAGAGCTTTAAGTCCTTTAGAAAGACATTTCTTACTTGAAGCTCTTCCTTCCCCCTCATGAACGCCCATTCCTTTAATTTACAGAACGATGACGTCGGGGAATATTGCTCCTTTGAAGAAATTCTGCGGATCTGCTATAGGTGTAGAGCACGTACTAGGGGAATAGTGTGGGCCTGTTGTCGTACCAATCAAAATGAATACCATTAAAATCGAAATAGCCAGCAGGCAGCAGGGGAAACATAGAAAATATTCACATGTTTAAATGCTAATGTTTTAATTCCAGTGGTTACACAAGGACAACAAAATGTTAATGCAACATTAACTGAAAGATAAATAATCAGTTTTCAAAAAACTGCTTGAGTTTTTTTTCCCTTTTCAGAATATAAATAAGTACACAAGAAAAAATTTTTTTTACACTACCTCTAAGGCATTGAAATTAATTAAATTTTGCTAAGCACTGGCTAAACTTCATTGAACAATGATGCTTTGGATTTACTGCTCAAAGTTCCAAACCTGCACTCAAATTCAGCAGCTCCAAGTGAGAGTACTCTCTGCAATACTCACATATGACAGAACATGGTAAAGACGAAATGTGGTTTGAATGGTCTTGATTTTCCAGAATTACACTCAATACTCTTTTTAATATTAAACACAAGCCAATATGCTTATTTTTAAAGGGGAAAAAATATTATTTGCAAATACTATTTTGACCTTGAAGTGTCCGTGATCCTCTTGGGGACTGGCTTAACTCTGACTATGCAATCATTTCATAAACACTATACCTTAAAGTGTGTATGTATAATTTTTTTATGCAGGAAAAGCAGGTAGTAAGACTTGCATACCCATAATGTGCTTTGTGGGTCATTCTCAGTGTACACACACCTAATAGGTTCTTATGACTAACACATTTTTACTCTAATGTATTCCTTCTTCTCATTAAAGGATGTCACTAGACATTCAAATGAGTTGCCTTAGTAAATTGCAGAATGAATGGGCGCCAGAGTGGCCTCTACATTCTGCAATTCACAATTAGTCAGGCACTCTAAACTCTTGCTCCTTTTGCAGACTAAAAGTTTCTAAAAGGTCAGCTCAGTGTATCTCAACTATAAACTCTCCTACAAGAGGTTTCACCCTTCCACTTATTGGTTGGGACACAAAACAAAGGAAAAATTAAATAATTAATGTTCAATTAACATAGGGGTAAATTAATTACTTTTTATTTTCAGTGGATTTGCCTTCCCTGATAGATGGATATGAGCTGTTGTGCAAGTTCTGATACATAAGCATGCTAAGGACTAAAACAATATATGGGTTTTCAAGTAAAGCAGATTGCAAATGCCCTCCCATTCTACATAGTGTATCTTGGGAGAAATATAAAACCTTGTTATTTTCAACATAGTCCAAGGATCACAATAGTTTTGCTGGATTTTTGCTGCAGGATCTTCATGTGCTGTAATATTTAAGGTCTGTCGCATTGATAATCTGGTGATGTTGCATTTTTAGTTTGCTGTCCTTTCAGAACTGATTTCTTTTCCCCGTGAGGTGATTGAAGACACACAAATATCCTAATACACATTGAAATCAAAGTCAATCAGGTGCAATGTCCCAGCCTAAGCTGTAATTCTTGCCACAGCTGAGGAAGTGCTCCCCTAGGAGGGAACATGCTGGTGAAGGTGATTTCCAAAGCCAGCAAAAAGAGGCAAACCTTTGCGGGTTTCCACCTGCTGGCAAAAGCTCTCTCACAGAGATAGTACATAGCCCCTGCCACCCCACACATGGCTGCTTCAATGGGATGAGAGCTGAGCAGAGAAGCTGTTTGCATAGTTGAAAAAAGTGGTCTGAAAGTCATCCTTGGAAATAAACTGGTTATCCTAGGAACCTGAACAATAGATAGGAAGCAGAGAAGCGAATGCTGTGTATAAATGAAACCATTAGGTTTGGTCCTCTGGGTCATGAAAAAAAATAATTATAATAAAAATAATAATTAAAAAAGCAAACAGACTGCAAAGGCACCCACAGGTAAATCTCAGGACACTGAATTGATCTCACTGATCAAGCACCAAATCAGCTAGCACCAAATCAGCTCACTACAGGAACCACCAGGGCTGACCCCTCCAAAATCATGGAGCCACCTTGCCTTTCCATGTACCACTGGCAGGGTGACATGTCAAAAGGACTGCATTTGGCACTTTTCCAAGTTAGTTTCCCCTCCCCACCTACTTGGGCCTAACTACCTCTGTCTGATGAGATGCCAGTTCACAAAATCATCATTAGTATGCAAGACAGAGCAGTTTCCTGCTAATCCTGCTAAGAGACTGTAGCAAACCCCTGCCTGGTTTCACTGGCATTGACAGCTATTTGCTGACAAGGCCTCTTTCACCTTGGAGAGAAACCAGGGTCACAGGAGCTGGTGATAAGAAATGAAACTCCATCAGTCCTGGAGGAAGGGATAAAGAAGTGTGAGGTCAAATAAAAAATAAGTAATACTCTGCACTTATTGAGAAGCATTCACTCTGGGAATGGCAATTTCACCGGTGCAACATCTGGAGCAGCCCCTGGAAGCGGCTGGCATCCCTCTGGGAAGGAGAGAGTTGCAGAAAGCCAAAGTGTGGAACTGGGCCAGTGCCAGCATACCAGAACACATCTCCCAAAATGAAAAACAGGAGTGTTGAGGGAGGTGTCTGTTACACCCTAGAGGGCACTATTGCCAAGTTAAAGAATTAGCTCTCAAGGCGTCAGATAAAATAGGTTCTTATTAACAGAACATAATTTCACCATCAGCTTCCTTTTTTCATGTCAAAGTCAAAACCAAGCTAGGTGACAGTTCTCTGGAGATAAAAAAAAAAAAAAAAAAAAAAACCAAAACAAATTAAAAAAAAATTCCCCTAAGCACAAAAGAAACTAGTAAAACCCTTCCCATCTGTTCCCAAATTAGCCTGACTTATCTAATGGCTTTTTCTCCCCTTTCCTTTAGTATTTTTCAGGGGGGAATGGAATAATTGAATTAGTTTTTCTGCAATGGTTTTATTTTTAATGTATTTTTCTAGGCATATGTCCATGAACAGACTGACAGAGTGAGAGTATGTATGTGGTCAAGAAGATTCTGGTAAGGACTTGGTTGACCTATTTAAAACAACAGCCTCATAGAAGATTTTCAGTTGCATGATCCTCTGAAATACACAAGATTAATATTACAATGTAGCACACTCAGATACATTAGAAGTGTGATGGAGCAAATGTCTCAGTATAACACAGGATGCTTTCTGCCATCCTCCCTTTGAACTATTTGTCTGTGAATGACACTGGGCTTACCAGAAAATAAAGTCTGGGTTTTCCACAGGTTTCCACCTCCTGCAGCAGGAGGTGCCAGAGCAACCCATTTTATGTGACAGTGACTTCAAACACATGCTGAAGGACCTCTCCAGTATGGGTCTGCCGCAATACATCCTGCTCCAAGTTCACTTTGGCAGGAGATGTCCGCCTGGGCCATGCATTTATCAACATGTTACTACCTGAGCTGCACCTGGAATAAAAAACTACATTCTGCTTGGAAGGATGTAATAAATTCAGCAGACCTCTGAAAAGGAAAAGCCCATTGTGGGAATATTTGGAGGTATTTTCCCCAGAAATTATCAGCTTCATCATCTAATAGGTTTGGATCCTGGCTGTCTCTTGGCCTGACAAAAATGCTTCTCAAAGCCCTTTAATACCACTGCACTACAAGATAGAGCAAGTGAATATTCCCTTCCTTTAAAAACTCGGATGTGTTTATCAATTTCTCTGTTCACCAGCACCTCATGGGGCACACTCTGAAACCCTGCTGGTAGGAAAAGAGACAAGGAACATACCCTGCATGAAGTTACAATGCACTAATCAGTATGTCAGCATAAACGAACCAGGATTTCATACCCTCTGCTGTTTGTACTCTGCTGGAAAACAGTTCTCAATTAAAGCTAATTGATCAAATGCGCTGTACTTTCTTTTCAAGCAGTAAAACAGGTTTTTGCCTCAGTAACTTCAACAAAGCAACACAGACAAACCTTGATTTGGATTACTGAAAGAGCTTTCCTATGTATAAACATTACCAGGCAAGTTCTTAAGGTGGGAAGAATTCATTCAATTCATCCAGTTATTAGCTGCAATACTTCCAACAAGTAAAAAAATTCCCCCAAATCCCAAAATAGATCCACTGCTTTGGAATTGTCTCTATTCAAATGGAATATCAGTAAGGTGAAGTTCATCTGTTTTGGTAAAATTCTGAAACAAAAATCAAGACACGTGGTTTACCCGGAGTCCTAATCACAGTGCAAATGTTTTCTGAGGCACCTGTACCTGGGATTTTGGATAAATATGTTAGAGAGACAAAGTTCAAATCTTGATTTCAAAACACCTTTAGTAGCCAAGAGCTGTTTCTGAATTGAGGAGTTTTCTTTGGGTCATGTTCTAATCACACTGAAGCCAAGTTTTAATTTTCATTATACTCTTAGCATTCCTCTTTTTCTCTCTCCTACCACCCACTCCACTTACAAGTGACCTGGAGCTCTGTTTTGAAGGGGGTAGGAACTGTCTCACATTGGTTGGTGTTTCCTTTTCAATGGAGTGTCGTCTCTGAGGCGGCTGCCGTCTCTCGGGCTGCTTAGGCGTGGACGATATGGGCAAGAACTTTGGAGGCACTAAGGATTCAATCAGTACAAAAAAGTTAGTTCTTCTACAAGAGACTGTTGGATAACATTGCTCAGTACTTAATCCAGCCACTGATTTGCTAGAATTCCTACTACTGGTGGCTGAAGTTACATATCCATACTGAGGTGTTTCAGGATATTGTTCTCATTATTTCACCATCATACACAGAAAACACATGCACACATTACACAGCTCATTACAAAACCTTCCCAATGAAACTGAAACACTTCAAAAAAAAAAAAAAAAAAATATTGTTACACAGTAAAACGTGCAATAACTATGCCTGAAAAAAAAGGCCAGATCTTGCCCTTTTCCCAGTAAGTATTTTTGGGAAATACTGGTGATTGCTAACTGTCTTTCAAACACTGCTACAGTGACAGAGATGGATGAAACTTTTAAATTGGTCTTAGGTTAGAACATGCTTCCATAGCAAAAAATTATTTTATGAGATGAGCATAGCTAAGCCATCCCCTCCATTCACTCGTGACTTCCTCTACAGTCCTACATAAACTTCAGGGATGAAACCTGTTTCACAAAGATATCCATCCAGAGTGGAGGCTAATGCCTCCCAACTGTTTATCACACTTGACCCATTCAGCAGGGTTCAGCTTTAGAAGTTTATTCCATTAACAACACTCAGCTTCAACTTTCCATATAAGTGTGAGACAAAGTTCATAGCATAGAAGACAACAGAGGTGAGTAAAAGCAGCCACTGGGATCTCTCATAACTCACTCTTTCTGCTGCTGGTGCCTTCTTGAGAGGGGTCTTCCACCTGGGAGGGGGAGATGCTGCTGCTGCTTCCTGACTGGTGCACTGATTCCTCCTGTGTGGCAAGAAGGAAATAAACAAAAATCCTCAGGAACTGTTTTTAGTTCCTTTTGGCACACAGAAAACACAAGCTATCAAAGATATTTTGGACCATTCAGTCACTCAAAGTCCTAGAAGTCTGGAGAAAAACACTGACTCTCCACAGTACTGAGCAAACAGAATTTTCAGTGCTCAGTTTTTTTAGGAAGTGAAATAAATGGTACATGATTTGAATTCAGTGTGTTTAGCTACTCCATGAAAGAATAAGATCAGGAGAGAGGTGCATGAATCCACTGTAAACTGTTAATTTCCCTTAAAGATTCCTAGGGATTTGCAGCTACAGCAGATATGTTAACACAGCTTTACAGTTCACACTACAAGGAATTAGCACTTAGATTTCTCTGGCCTCCAAAGGAAGGAGAGCCACTCATACAAGTGACTCAGGTGAAGAGAAATTAAACTGAATTTGACTGCACTGTTCCCTAACTCCCAATCCTGGTGTGTTTTTCCTTTCTTCTGTATTTAAAAGAAATCTCATTCACTGTATCTGCATACTTCTTCTTAATAGCCAAGGGCAACTCCTGTAAGATGAAGGAAAGTGAAATGGGCTTTGACTAAACACCTCTCAGCTATCTAAAGCTTTATGCCACCCAAATTATAAAAGCCTTTGCTGTCACCTAAAGCCTGTCTTCAGCCACCCACTACAGCAAAGAAAGAGATGGTCACAGAAGCCTCCCAAATGAAGAGTGCTGAAGGACTGAGCTTAAATGCTCTTTACCTCTAATGTGAATGCTTTCAACCAAAAAGACTTAACTTCATTTAGGCCGTCAAGATTTACCGATCAAACAAGTGACCTGCCCTGAAATCCAGCAAGTGGCTAAGCTTCTCTCTCACATATTTCCTTAGCTGAAAATCTCCACTGGCTGCAAGATTGCCTTCTTTGGTAACAGCAAGTCAGAAAGAAAAGCTGGCAGGATCACCTCAATGAGCACCATGCATCACAGGACACAGGCCTCTACAAATTCCCATCAGGTGATTTGTCCTTTAGGCTTAGCCCAAGCGTAGGTGCTGTATTTGAGGACACTGTTCCCACCTCTTTGCCACAACACAGTACTCTGCAAAGGGTCTCAAACCAGCTCTCATCCCAAAACAGTATATTCACTTTAACATTTCAGTTGGGACCCCGCAAAACACTTGTGATGGGAAGCTTGTAAGGAAGCTTGAGCAGCACATTGAGCTACATCAGCTGTTTTACTTGCAGAAAGCAGTACAGTTCAGCTACAGAGCTGGCTAAGACAGCTCTGCATATTTCTGCATGGTTGTCTTAAAAGACCAGTGGAGAACATCCATGACAATTGGATGCACTGTTCTTTAGAAGGGGTGCAAGAGTGTTCACAAGCCTAGAGTAAAATATTTACATTTTGAGAAAGAGAACAGACCTGAACAAAGGGAACTACTTAACTTTTCACTTTGTAGAAGTCAGATTGTTCTGAATGGATGACAAGTTTACCATTGCTGGAGAAGCTAATGAGCTAAGATGAAGAACTAAGTAAGCTCTTCTGCTATTCTAAAGAATGAACTGTTGGAGCCAGTGGCTAAGTATAAAAAATAAGTATAAACCAAGATATGGAAAATAGAAGCCAGGACGAAATTAAATTGGACATAAAATCTGACTTAGACAACAGGTACTCAAGGTTAGTAATTTCAAATTACTACTTCTGTGCACAAACACATGTACTGACAATGCTATTTCTGTCCTACAATTTCTCAAACAGAGGGTCTTCTTTTGAGAATGAAATAGTGTGGAAGTTCTGATGCACCACTGCATGAATTCCTCCATATCTATACAGCAACTGTGATTATTATTTTAGACTATCTGACATTTTACATTTGACATTGGATCAAACCAAACATCCAGGACTCTGCACCCTTCCAGAGTGTCAAACAATTAGAATTTTACAGTTACTGAGAAAGCTGCAGCTTAAAACATCTAAATATATTACAGACATAATTTTTGGCCAGATAACTGTAGCTTCACTAGGAAGAGACAATTTTTAAATCTGTATCAAAAGTGACTACTAGATTGCTACTTCTCTTAGTCACACAAAGCAAAATGGCCTTCCTGTTCCATGCCCCCTGGAATCTGTGATTTTAGTGGTGATGAAGAAAAAGCAAGGACAGAAAGAAGGATAAATTTATATAATATTTATCCTTGATAGAAAATGGGCATAGGCTGTATCAGACCTTGCCTTTCACCTCTGCCTGGCTACACTGAGTATTGGGACACAGCCTGCATTGCAACACTGATGAAAGAACAAAGGGGATGCATGGGCAAGAAAATGCATCTGCATCACAGCTCATTTGGAGGTCCACAGCTCAGCAGTGCAGGTATTTCCAGCCTGTAATTTAGGGCACAACACAGTAATAATTTCACTCCCAGTGAGTAACTCCAAAGAGGTTAAGCCCAATTCAAACTGCAGACAAAGAGGTGGCCAAGTCATTTACAGTCAATCAGAACAACACACAGACTCTTCTCTGTGGTACATACAAAGTAAAAGTCAGGGAAGAAATAAAACATTTGGACAGAGCAATCTTCACTCTCTTCCAGTGTTCTGTGTCCTTCACCATCTTGAAAAACTTCACCCAAACTCCCTTCAGTTTATTTTCACTACCTTAGCACTCTTGCTGAGCCCAACCAGTATTCTGCTGAGCATCTTTCATCATCTCAGTTGCTTCACCAGCTATTTCTATTGACCCAAACTAGTCCAGCATCTGTTCTCTGTGACAGCTCAATGTTGTTGATTTATTTTCAATTTATCTTTTGCTGTATGTTCCAGAGCTTGTTCCATACCACTTTGCTTGCCTACCACAGTATTCCCTAATCAATAGTCATGTTTAGACGTTTTATTTTTCCCTTCTACAAGAAGCATTTCATATTCCCCATAACACAATTTTCTTTTACTGACTTCTGCTCATTTTCCTGCGTGAAATAGCATGATGCTTCAGGATACACAGAGGTACAGGCTGTAAGACCCAACTCTCACTGACAGATCTTAGTATTCCTGCATTCTGCCCAGCTTCATTCATATTAACAAACCACATATAGCCTCCATTGTAATTTTAAAGACTGATGAGTGATCTCAGAATGCAAATCTCTTCTCCTTTCAGAACAGATGCACCAAATTATGCACCCACACAAGTCACCCACAGGATAACCCCAAAGAGGGCCAACCTTTCACAGATCAGAAACTATGCAAAGAGATAAATTTCTCCCCACATATATTTCTTCCCAGCCTCCTATCTTTCAGCATAGATGCCTTTGTAACCACCCTGTCAGGAAACCCCTCCTTTCCCATTTACAAGAGAGAAAAAGAGTCAGGGAAGACTGCTTTCCCCAGGCTAAAATTATCCTCTGTGAATAAAGCCTGCCTGCATGTGCTTTCCAGACAGCTTAACTTTCAGAAAGGTCCAAACTCAATTAATAACACTACTGGTCCAGAAGACAAAGCTCATTCTTGAGGATGTAAGGTTGGTGCTTCCTGAGGATCATATATAATGCAGCTTTGAAGCTAAAAAGCTTTTTAAGGTTTTCTCCTTCTAACGCTTTTTTAAATCTTTAACTCTTCATTTAGAGTGGATGAATTCAAAATTATTTCTCCATCTGAGTGGTATTTTCTTGTCCCTATCCGTGAAACATTTTTGGGGTGTTCATTCCCGATCTTATATAGCAAATTAATGCACTGACATCTGCACCAAAATGCAACCCCACTGGCACAGCTGCTGCTCTTCATTAACAGCTTTTATGGTGAGGCTAGCCCCACATCTGAGTCCTTTAGCAGCTACTGCATGAGTGCCAGAAGGGTGCTATGTACTTTCCTAAATTCCCAAAAGCATAATTGCTACAAATGCACTGTGGACAGATACTGGACATTTAGAAAAGTAAGTAAATGTGGGTTTAAGGCCAAAATTACCTTTTAATCTTTCAAAAGACTATTCTCCTTTTTTGGGTCTGATCTAGTATTTTTGAAGTTCTGTGGGCTGACAAAGCAGCCATGGAAAATTCGGATTATAATTTGCACAGTCATGTCTCATCTGATCAGTTCAGCAAACTAAGAAGCAAGACTCGGATCTGACAAATCGAGAAGCAAGTTGTGTCCTGATTTTTTACCTCTGAATCTGAGCTGTCAAGCTCAGCCAATGTGGGAGCTTTAAGGAGTCTCTTGCGTTGTACTGTCACTTGTGTGGCCCCGTTCTGCTTTCCTTGGGGTGCCGGGCTGCCGTTCACTACAGAAGCATCCGCTAACTTTCTGCCAGCCTCTGGCGTCGGTACATCTACCAAAAGAAACAGAACAATTGGTGTTTGCACCTGAAATGCATTTTGCCTTCTCAAATCTTACTGTTAAGGCAATACACACAAAAGGAAAAAAAAAATTATTGAGATGGTTGTATCTGTGCAATTATTTTACTTTTAGTGATTCACTGCTCAGACAATTACAGGCAATGGCTTGCAGTACAGAAGCAGTATGAAAGAATGAAAGCAGTGCAAAAAGCAGCATTGCATAATGCTAAAACCCAACCTCACACCAACACCAATCAGCTTTGAAAAAATTGCCTGTGTTAAACCAAAAAATATTCTTCCTTCAAGGTACAGTCTGTAATTAACAATGCAACAAGGACCAGAAGAATGCACAACCATATCTGGGCAAGAGGGTTTCCAGTGAATCTGAAGACAACACCACACAGAAATTAGGAGGTTTAGCATGGAGTAAACCCAGTTTTTCCTGTGAGGACAGAATTGCAGGATAGAGAGAAGGAATGAAAATGAGGTAAATAATGAGTGTTCATCAAACACATTCACAATTCTTGGGCTTGCTTGGCTGTTTGTATTAGAAACAGGTCTGTGAGGTCAGACCTTCATGGAACAGCAGAAACATGAGGCTCCAGCTCTATTTTCATCTATGTAACTTTTACAAGGATGAAACTCCACTGAGCAAATTACTTAGGATTTCTGCCAGTGTGCAATGAAGATGCATCTTGGATAATGTAAGCTTTGGGTCTGCTGTGCTTAGCCTAGCTTAGCTTTAGACATTAAGATAATGACCTAGCCTTTGATATTTTAGGAGAGCTTAGAGTTTGGTCTGATAAATCAGTTTTATCCCTGTAAAAGTACAAAGTACAGTATTCCAATCTGAAGAAAATTATGTTGGAGCGACAAGGAAGAGAAGCTTTTAATCGTCCATCTGCATCTATGTCTAAGCAGCTGGTCTTTCTGCAAATGTGTTTTTCTACTCATGTAATTACAGGACTCCTTCCCCAGCCTTGTAATAACAAGGTACCTCCAGGTATTATAAGGCTAGGGTAATGATGAGTAATTATTCCCATTTTACAGGGTGAAAAGAGGCGCAGAGGGTCAAGTGACTTGTACCTTAGGTTACTGGGAGGACTATGACAGGGAAATGATATCACCCAGATATTCACAGTGCCAACAATGCAAGTACTCACACATCATTTGGAGTTACTTACACAGTTGCCCTGGTATAAACAGACAGTCACTCCTGCTACAACACCATTTGCATGGATAAAGCCACCCTTGCACCCGGTAAAACAAAGCTACAGACTACACAAAGCACAGCTACAGAAGTAGGTCTGTTTAACAACATTCTCACCACAGCATCTATTGAAATAAACTAAGAAAATAAATAAATTAAACCAATATATATATATTTTTAATAATTATCCAGGTTATTGTTAAATGCTGGAAACAGATCTAAAAAAGAGAGAAGGTGCATTACAGTTGCTATGTAAATCATATCTTTAACTGGGAGTATAAGAAAAGGCAATTATTTGGGCTAATAAAGTCATGGTGACATTCCAGGCCTATGAATCTGTGTACTACAGTGTTATTACTGCCTTCAGGTCCTTCCTATAAAGAGCTGCAATCAAAGACTTAGACACCCTAACCCTTACTTCCTATCTTCAAAGGCTTTGCTAATGGCTGTCCTGACTACCACAATGGCTTATAGGTCATGGGTTTTCTTCCTCCTGGATTTCTGTGGGTACAGCACGGGCGTCCCCCACATCAAATGCATTCCTGCTCTGCCAGCAGCTCAATGCAATTCCAGAAAGGGACAGCACGAAAACAAAACCCAAACTGCCTCCCCTCCCTGCTGCCAGTGACACTTCTGGAGACCTCATAACTAGCTGGCATGTAGTTGATTGAAGAAGTTCTGAGCAAGAAAAACCTTTGATTTGTCTTTGGATGGCACAGGGCGGTTCCTGAACAGACCATCCAAGGAAGCAGCCCCAGCACCACCCACACAGGAGCCAAAGGTGGTGCCCCTTCTCCCCTAAACTCCTGGGTGGGGACTCCCCTGCCTGGTGGTAGGGAGGGTGAAGAATGCCCTGTAAGCACTGCTGGACTCACTGGGAGATAAATCATGGGAAGGCCAGCAGCACTGCCCTCCTGCCAAAAAGCAAAACACACGATAGGCACAAATGGGGAAAGGAAAAAGGGGGGACACCACCAGACACCCCCTATGGCAGGGGATGGAATGTGTTTTCACATCAAAAATTGTTTTCTGATGGTTTATGTTTGTTTGCCTGCTTTTTTTTCCCCCTAGGAATTTACGCCCAATTTCTTTAGGCTTTAGAAATGGAACTCTCTGGTCCATTTTGAAAGTAATTTATGTAGCCAATCACGATCTAGGAAGCCTAAACCAGCTGTTATTTAAAGTCAGGCACATGTGAGTTGTTCATACATATTGCTGAGCTGCTCATATGTTGATTCAAATCTTCTAGAAACACCAAAGAAATTTTAGGTGAATCAAGAAGACAATCCGTCATAGTACTTGTTTTCAAGGTTTCTTCAGTAGGAAATGTGATTTATCACCATTCTTTCCTCTAGAGAAAAAAACCCAGGGAGTTTTTGCAACTTGCAAGCACTAAAGAATAATAATAAAAAAAGAATAAAATTAGAAGACAGTCCAATCTATAAAATCCATTTGATCAATCAAGTTCAATTTATCATTCTTGCACTTACAGTACTGGATCCATGTGAATAAACGGATTATCATAACTTAAGGAAAAGATCATGAAACATTGAAATGTTTCAACTCAAATTTTGAAACATTTGAGTTTCAACAAACAGATTTAAAGAAAAAAGCCTTGTTCTAAAATTGAAAGCAGAATCTGTTAGCAGACATAGACCAAAAAATGATTAGTTTGTTTAAGCTGTTTTAGTGATCTGTTTGGACAACAGAAACATTTGCAGGTGACAAATAATCGTACACTGTCATAAACAAGATAAAATTATTTAGGACAAACAAGTCAGAAGCAACAAAGAGACTAAATCTTATAAATATGAACATGGCAGAAGAAATCAATGGACAATTCTTTGAAACAAAACTTAGATATATTTTTAAAAAATGGATAGTAGTTTACAATCTCTAGGTTCACAAAACACTTAAACATTTTGAAGATGATTTCAATGATATTTAAAAAGCCTTGTGTGAGTAATAGCCTGGGGTTAAGGATTTATTAGAGAGTCAGACCAGACACGCTGGGGGAGTGTCATTTCTTTGTGTTTTCAGGCAGCAAGTACAGTGAATAGTACCTGGAAATTGGATGTTTGTGTTTGGTTTCTCTTGAGATTTTCTCTAAGCTTTCATTACAACAGGCAAATGAAGGAAGGCAAGGTCTTGATTTGATTACTTGATCTTTGTGTTGGGCTTCCCTGACCAGCCTTAGGAAGGGGGAGACAAAAAACCCCACTGTAGGATAATATGAAATGTGCCTTTATTTACATGTAAGATTATGTCTCATGAAACAAGGAATTAAGCAGACCACAAATTACATGCAAACCTCAGCAGCCATGTAACCAAATGCTGTCTGCTTCCTAACCAGCTCTCCTTGGCCAAGAGTGATGACAGAAACCTAAATTTTCCTCTGTACAGGAAATGTACTCCGTGGGATTATAATTTTTTACACTGAGTTTAAAAGAAGGCTAAAATAGATTTGCAGAATTATTATATGTTTGCTTTTTGCTGGCTATTATGTTGATAATATGGTGGGACATATCACATAATGAGTAAAAGTAACAGAGATGCACTCATTCCACTGGACTTCAGATGTTGAATTCAAACCTGAGAACTAATAAATCAGTCTTTTGCTGTGTTTGCATCCCATGTATCACTGTGTTATGTAAACTAAAGAGTTTACAAAGATCTGGTGAAGCTCCTGCCTCCCACTGGTCTGAGACAGACATAATCTAAAAGTAATAATCCCCATGAAATTCAATGTTAAATGCTTCAGTTTCCTCCTCTCTCCCTGCCCACCTCCCAGTTCCCCCCTTCCCCCCAAAATGTACAAACTGTTTCTGAAATAACAACTTCAAAGCAGCAATGCACACAGCTTTGAGGTAAGAACTCGAGTGTTAAGAGTGGCAATGACTGATCTTTTGAGCTGCATTTAGCACTGCATTGAAATGAAGCTGCTTTTCAGCTATTTTTCTATTAAAGGAAGTGAGTAATGACTGCCCTGGTCCCCAGTTGTTATCTGAATACCTCTCAGGTAACTCACTACAGGTGGCTACCACTTGCTCCTTCTATTCTACCAGAAGGAAAAAGCAGTGTAAAAGGAGACCCCAGGAGCCCCTCCTCTCCTCTTCAGGAGAACAGCAGGCAGATGTGTGGAGCTGGGCACTGTGACACACCAACTACACTGGCTTGGTGCCAGCAAAAGTCTTCCCAGGATTCTGCATGCTCCCCATCGCAGGCAGCATGAATAATAGAAACCTGCACCCGTCCTTTAGCACTTAGCAGGAAACACTTCTCTTTTTCAGCTGGTTTGTGGGGTTTTTGTGACAGCAATTCCATCAAGCAGAGTGCAATGAAAGCAGTGAAAAAGCAAGTGTGTGCAAGCAGTGATGAAAGCACAGTACAGCCTCTCTGCCTCTAAAAGAATGAAAAAAGTAAAAGCACGCAAAGCAACAGCATCCAAAATTACTGCTTATCTGCTTACTATCAATATCCCAACCCATCTAATTCACTTGTACTGCTCATCTGGTGTCTCACATCTACCTAACTGGAATGTTTTAATCATGCTGAATTTATTTCTAAGGACACTTTATCAGATCACTCAGTCACGCCATATGATGCTACTTGCTGAGAACCACATGACTTGCAAAACCAAAACCAATCACATTTGGGAGATGGATAAAGAAACCAGGAAGAGTTCTTCAGTGGTCAGTCAAAACCAGCAAATCCAAGTACAGTACAGATTTTTAAAGCTACTTCTTCAAAATAAAAATATTATGGTTATGAATGAATGGATTACAAAATATTGTTTGGATTTAAACAAATGAGGATATCTCAGAATTCTTGGAAATGAAAGGCAAAAGAAGAAGCCGACAGACACACATAGAAAGACAGATCTGAACATTTCCCTTTAGCTGGTCACTGGCATATTCAGTTTTATATTTTTAAAACCAGAACTTTTGGCACATCTGAAAGCAGCAATACTTTTTGAAACCGTAAGTTTGCCTGTTTATGCTTCTATCTGAGGCCCTGGGGACCCTGCAGCTTTCAGGGGAGTAAAATATGATGCCATGTACATATGTAATGTGAATCCCAGCAGACAGCTGTAGTAGCTGCACCACACACCACGAGTGTAAGGTTTCACAAAAACGCTCGAGTTGCATTAACAGCTTGTCACCACCTCTGACAGCAGCGCCTGCTCCTTCCTCCCTTCCACCCCTGCTCATCAGCTGCCCTCCTCAGCCAGCTCTCTGATCATCTGATCAGATAGCAGGCAGCCTTCAATCACTAAAAGAGCAGAAGAACAACCTGGTAAAAATATTAAAAATATTTGTGCCTGGGTTCCAGGAGTTTAACATGGTCCTCCTGTGAATAAATGAGCAGGACTGACACAGAGAAGTGGGAGCATCACATGCTTAGAGGGGAGCCTGGGGAGGAAGGGAGCAGTGAGAGTCCCTCCTCCCCTCTCAACAGTGGCAAGCTGTTTCCTTGGCTCACGTTAGAATAGGGAGCCATGTTCACAGATATGTCACTTGTGAACTGTGTTCCTATATTACATAAATGCTGCATTTTTTAGGTTATAGGAATAAAAAACTATGTGGTCTTTATTATGTGGTCTTTCTAGCTCACAATATGCCAGCATTTCAGTCAGATGATGCCTTTCTGTGGGGAAAATAACCAGATGAGGCTAAAGGATGCATGGAAAAACGGAGGATGTGAACTCTGCTGAAGTCCTAGATGAGATGTTTCTATCTGTAACCCAGAGGAAGGAGGGGAGGTGGTACAAAGAGCATGGATTTATTTGGAGACTTTTTTGAGAGTCACCTAGGGGAAATTTGATAAGAGCTAGCTATTTCTTCTGCCAACAAACCTTTGAGGCTGATGTTGAATATTTCCAGCATCAATGATGGAAATTTTGGGCCTGATCATCCTGGAATGTTGGTGTATAATGAGGAAGGAATGAATTATTTTCTGGCTACTAGGCTATCTGACATGCAGTATCCAAAGGGCAACAGGTTCATACAGCTGCTGCATGTCCTAACTAATGGCTCACCAGAGGAAACCTGAAAACTTAGATAGTTGATGAAAGGTCACCTTTTGGATCCTCTGTACCAGCTATTACCAGCAAACCTTATTTTTCTAACAAGTAAAGAAGGAAGGTTTAGCCTTTTTGTTGGTGAATGTCTTTAATTTTATACCTCACAAAGCTTTCACCATAAAGACACTGTAGAACTGACAGTTTCTTTCTAGATCAATATACATAGGTATATTTAATTGAATCTAGAAAGGTAGATGAGGTCAAAGCTAGTTTTAGGATCCTGGTGAGAATTGAAGTACTGCAAAAGATGGTCTAGTCAAAAAGTCAGTGCAAAGACACAGAAGTCAGATTTATCAAGAAATAAATCAGACTTGAAGGTGATGCTGAACTCTGCAATCATTTTAAGAGTCTGGAATAGCTCTCAAAATAATCTTATTTTGTTTATTAATTTAAGCAGAATTGCAGCATTCTGGTGTGAATACACTCTGTATTTCAGGTGAAATGCAGATGTTTCCTGTACCTAGGCATCCTTTTATGGCGAGGGAAATGTAAGTATTAATAAGTAATTTTTCTAATTCTTTTATTTTCACTGACCATATCTTGGAAGAATCCCTTCAAGTTTCTTTCTTAGATGGGAATTCAACAAACAGATGGAACAAATTTCACAATAAGCACAACAACCACATCAGGTGGTGCAGCACATTTTACCTGACAAGTCAAAACTGTAAGACATGCTAAGTGGCCGTATTGCTGTAAAAAAAGAAACAAACACAACAAAAAAAGAAAATGATTCAGCTCTTAGAAAAGCAGAGAGATAACACAAACAAAATATTAACTCCACTTGAGACATTTTGGACTCTCTTGCTTAAATCCAAAATGTGTCAGACATATGACAAAAAAAACAAAATCTGAAAACTACAGTAGCATAAACAGGACTTGCAAACAGAGCAATTATATTACCAGGAAATTAAGATTTTTGCAATTCAATACATCAAATATCAAAACAACAGACAAATATCTAAAAAATTTAATACTTTAAAATAAAATCACCACAAAAGAGAAACAGGAAAAAGGGAAAGAGTAAGAGAAAGAGAGAGAGAGAGAGGAGAGAAAGAGCTGGAAAAAAATTGAAAGCACAAAGCCACATTTCACACAAGTTTCAGTGACCTGAAAAAAAGATATTTCTAATTTTTTTAAGCATAATCTCCAATGATTATAATTAAACTAATAAAGAGAGACACCCAAGCTAAGCTTGCACAGTAGAGCAATCCTCCTTGAAGAGGATGGAAAAAAAGGCCAACAAAATCTGATTTGTGCTGATTCCTGTTCTTTTTAAAAACCTTAGGTCCACTTAGCCTTTAAAATCCATCCATAATATTATTCCCTTCTTCCTGGGCCTCTGATGATTTTATTGTCAGATAAGAAAGTGGTCAGATGTTCTTCACTTCTGTAAAAAATTATCCATATTTCTAATTAAACAGTGTATTCAGGAAGCAGACCCTCAAAATATTCTTCAACTGAAAACAAAATTTCAGTGCACTAATTCAGATAAGCAGGCCAAGCCCAATGGCAAGAATGTGCAAAAATGCATCAAAATTGAAATCAGCTTATGTGTCTTACTTGACAGGTGATCAGCCTGCAAGCTGGTAGAAAGGGCCTGTCAGACATACACACCACTGCCCTAAAAGATGTTAATAAAAAGGTGGTACTGGGACAAGTTTTGCTCATGAGAATAATTTAAAGTGCTGCATGCAGTAGGTGGTTGACTCAGAGCTAAATCTGGGAGTCAGGGAGTTTTTTCTGTATTCATTAACTAGAAATTATGCATAGGTAATAGCTACAGTAACAGTACCAAAATTCCTGTCTCTACTTAGCATAAAGGCACATACTTCTTAAAGCAGAAGGGTGTTTAGGATGCTGAGACATTGATAAAAACTGCACATGAAACAAAGTTTTCTCCAAGCTCCATTAGCTCCACTTGCCTGAGTCACAAACCCATGGTTTTAATTAAAAGCACGTGTACCTCAAGGCTGTGCTTGTCTCCATGGCTTACACTGATGATTTCATGGGGTCATTTGAAAGCTCACTCCAACTCCTCTACTCAAACCTCTCCCTTTGTGAGCACAGTTCAACCCCCTTTCCAAAGAAGATTTAGACTGAGACTGGCCAGGGTAGAGAAGATCTTACCTGTGCCACGTGTGGTGCAGAGAGAGGGACAGAGCCTGTGGCTGCTGGGGAACACATGCCATAGGTACAGAGCCTTATCAGACATGAGGAACTGCAAGAGTACAGCCCCCACTCGCCCCAACAGCCAAGTGTAGTTGTGCTCTTGACTGTATAAACTGAGCAAAAAGGAGTTTGGGACATGTGAAACATGTCTGGGACATGTGAAACACACTTTATGCTCCTGAATACGTCACTGTAATATGCTATTTTTTTTCTCCTTTTTTAACAGCAACAAATATTTCTGTCCAGATGGTGCAAGTGCCCCACATGGTGTTTCTACTTAGATTTATAATCCTTAAACCTCATTACCTTACATGTTGTTACACTAAATTACATTCAGTGGTCATTTAAACTGTATGGCAGATCTATTTGTGCCACACTGAATGCCATTAATGTTGCTCTGTTCCCAAACTTCACAAGCACATTCTTTTTTAAAAGGAATTTAAGGTGTAACAATCATTCCAATTGTGAGAAAGAATGAAACCTCTTATGTCAACATAAGGAAAATTATCTTAAAGGCCTTTGGTCTTTTTAGTTCTTCATGCCAGCAACTAATATATACTTGGAAAAAAGCTTGCATGCATCCACTTCTACACCTCCGTTAATGTGGCATTTAATCCAGTCCATTCACTGGACTTAAGAGGAATTACCCCAGCTCCAAAACACAAAAATTTAATGCTCTAACAAAAAGGGAAGAATAAGTGGAAGACAGGTATCCCTCATTGAAGGCAATGCCTTGAAATCAGTCCAGAAGTCCTAAGCTGTAGTGGTTCAGAATTGAACATCAGTTTTAGAAACTATTTGCTAACTGGGTTTGATGCCATATATCAGTTGGAAATTGTAAAGATTTATTAGATCAGGTTTGCTGCCCCTGAGACAACACGGTAGTTCCCAGATGGACAAAATATAAAACACTGAAACTGAATGTTTGAAAGAAAAGTAAGGAGTCATTCCACATTTCTACAAGCTTCCTACATTTGGAAAAAAGTCTAGGCCTGTGAGAAATGTTAATTGATACAGCAAACATAAACTGAATCCAAACCAGAAACTGGAAGGCCCAAAAAACCAATATTTGAAGCATTGTTCTTTTACAAATGCAAGCAAGCATTCCCCAAACTCCATCAAGCACTTCAAAAACAATGCAACAAAGCAAGACTGATGGAATTGTTTTTCTCCAGAGACAACGGGTTGTCACAATCCACTTGAATCTGGACCAGTGCCTTTAGGCACATGTGGCAAGTACAAATATCTTTCAAAAAGCAGTGACAGAGAGTACTGTCGTACGTGGATTTTTGACAGTTTTCAGCCATTAGATTCAGCCACATTTGCTCTTTAAAAATTCAGCTACTTTAGTTTTTCTGATACAGATAAATACAGTACCCTTAAAGCAATCTAAGTCACTATGTAGGCCTGTATTTGTCATGCTTTTGCCATCAGAACCACTGAACTAATAATGCAAACGGGTGACTGCTGCATCGCATAGTATTTGCATCATTCCGTAGTGGTTTGCTGAAAATACACTGCAGGAATGAAATGCTTTGCAGTGCAAGTCTGAATTGTTTTCCCATGAAAAGACCTACAAACACATTTTCCATAACTTGGAAAATGAAGCAAAGATTTAGATTCAATATAAATGCAACAGATTCAGTAAACAAAATAAAAGCTGATTTTAAATTAAAATAAATAAGTTGATGATGCTAACAACAGGAAACAAAGAGAATAAATTAATTAAAAATCAACATGTAAAGAATACTTGCAGATAGTCAAGGTATACTGCACTAGAGACAAACAATACCTGTTCCATTCTCAGCAAATCTAACATAAACTGTCATGTGCAACAAGCAATACAATATCATTCCATTTATGTAAAACACTAAAAACTTGCATAGAATTATGGTAAACCATTCCGTTTCATATTTTAAAATATAACTAAGCACAAAGATTGCACAGCCCTAGAAAAGCCTGTGGGCTATTTTTTTTTCTGAAGGAGTAATTTATCTTTGGTGACATCTGCACAGATGTGGCTAAAATTGCTGCTTCCTATGTGGGAAGTTTTCTGTGGATGCTGCAGGTAAAAACTGGCCAGGTGCTTACCCAGCCTGCTTCGCCTTATCTCATCAGGGGAGACTGGACGTAACTTCCTCTCTGCCTTGATCTCCTCCAGGATCCTCTCATGGAGGCTGCGGGGCCGTGGCGGGGTTGGTTTCAGTTTCCTTGCCGAGGCCTTGGGATACAGAGATAATCATATTTACATTAAAAAGTGCATCCTTGAAAGTAGATTTCACACTTTTTTGGAAAAAAATGTGGAATGCTGTGATATGATTTTATATATACTCAATTTCAAACCTCAGCATAAATTGAAAGAGGATTTTATGCATCGTGGTTCCCTAGGGATAAAGGGCTGCGGGCAATAACAGCTGTTAATTGAGATGTGCAGCATATTACACATTGTTCTTTTAAGGGATCCTGTTCTTTGTACAAAATACAATATTTTTGAAAGCCCTGGCAGAAAATACTATGTTTAGATTTTTGCTGAAACCAAACATGCTTTGAAAAGCCACTGTTTTGTAAGGAATGAAGGCCACTGGATTACGTACAGGATTTAATGGAGGTCGCGATCGGATGAAATCCAGGATTATTTCATGGGCACTCTTTTTTAATCGAGGTGGGATGTCACCATTGACCTGGAAAGGAGAAAGTGAAATATATATTGCTGTGTTTCACATTTGTATTCATGCAGATGAGATCACTGAAAACTCACAACAACCCTGACAGAGCTGCAGTGTTCTGACACCTGCACCAGACATAAAACCCCACCAGTCCTGAGTGGAGCAACAATCCATATGCAGAGCACAGGCAAGCAAAAAAAAAAGGTACTTAGCAGCTTTTCAGTTTTGCTGATGGCTGCAAAATAACTCCAACTGCAGCAGCTTTAAGCAGCAATATTGAGGATTTTGAAGTAATGAAATCAAACATCAAGGCTGCAATTGTGTCTATCGGAGAAGCAGGCTTCCTCACTGTAAATCACATATTTCTGTAGCAGAGGGGCTGGGTGAGGGTTGTTTGCTTTTTTTGTTCAGTTTTCTCCAGAAACACTTAGACATTTAGATGTAAGACCACATACAAGACATCACAGGAAAGAATCACCAATTCACTATATGTAAAGAATTTAAAGAAGGCAATGGAAGTTTTCATATCATATGAAGAATGTATAAATTGTAAGCTGGGAATTAGTGCATGGATTTGCTTTAAAAAACCCCCACCTGTCAGGTTCAGTTGTCACAGAGCACGGTGCCCAAGCATACTGTCAGGGACAAGAGATCATCCTTTGTCATATATATCCTTCTGCTACCTCCTCTTACTGCACAGTAGCTGGCCATCAGCCCTGTCCTCCAATTTGACAGAAATTTCCATGTCACTATATCGTTTAGACCAAGTATTCCATATTTCAGACTTCTTTTTCCTTTTTTAAGGGTCAGTTGCCTCTTTTTGTTTTTTGTGAGACTCTATTCATACAAATTCTGTAGCCAGAAAATCTATGTAAAGACACATATCTGGTTTGCCAAATAACATTCCCTTTTGCTAACCAGAAGGACTGCTGCTAACACAAAAAGGGGTTTAAATGCCCATAAGGTCACCTGGATATGATCCCTAATTGAACTTCACCAATGCCAAGCAGCTTCCATACAAGCTCTGCTCACCTCAGGCATGCCCTGTGTTCAGGCTGAGGCTGAGTGACAGCCTCCTTGAGAAGATTCATCCCTTGTCCTCTAAAAAATCAGATGCAGAGTCCCTCCTGGGGAACATTTAATTGCTTTCCTGAGGACTCTTGCTGGAGATATCCTAACCCAGACACGCTCCAAACTCTATTTGTTCCACCCTCCTTAGCTTCCTTAGAGTGAATTTCATGTTGCTTGGCAAAGAATTCCAAGCTGCTAAACTCTGCAACATGCATCACCTTCTTAAAAATAGTGCAGAAAAATTAAAATGGAAAAGGTTTATACTAAACCATGATTTGACATTTCCTGATAAGGAGAATACTATTTTAAGGGATGTGATTGATTTCTTCTGTTCAAAGACTGAGCAGTTTTTTGAGGCCAGCATGCCCTGGAAGATTGTTAATGAAATGAGAACTCTCTTCCCCTGAGCTACTGTTCATCAGATGTCAAAGTTGACGGCTGAAGTTGAGAATTATTACCATCAGAACAGCCGTTTTGTAAACTGATAATCTCTGTTGGAGCCTTGGGGAACAACCCTCTGTGTGACAATAGTCAATAAATAATACATGGCTCTGAGCCTTTCACCTCCAGGGCGCTCTAGGCCCTGACTTAATGCCACCAGGGTATAATTAGTATCAGTATTACCATCTGATTGGAAAAAGAGAAATGTAGGATTTGCTTAAGTGATTTTCCACAGGATACATGGGGAGCTGGTGGCCAAGCAAGTGGATGCTTTGCAGCCAAGAAGCCAAGAGCAGGAGTATCAGTGGCAGAACCCACCTTTTTGTACTTTGCACCCAAACAAGATACTGACATGAAAGATACTGCAGGGAAACTTCTATCCTCTCTGTTCAGACTAAATTTATTTATTTACTCAAAGTAACTCTCTCTGTAGTGAGCAACTTCAAATGCATCCTTTATTTCTATTTAATTAAAATTCATGGCTCTTGATTAAAGTCTCAATCAAAGACATTGCAGAGATGCAGCCATGACACCCAGGCTGCAGGGGGAAAAAAACACCAAGCAAAAAGTTTGGTTGGTTTTTTTTTTTCCACTCCACATAACAGGCTGTCCCCAACTACAAGCCAGTATTTGAATAAATACCTCAAAACACAGTAGAACTACCCTAAACCTTCATGTATGTAAAACAGTTTTTGTACAGCAGTATGCATTAAAACAAACAGTGTGAAGAAAGCTTAACCAATTATTATAAAAATCAAACATAAATGTAGAGATCTAACCACCCAATGCACAGAAAAATTAGCATGTCATCATCTACCAACAACCTGCTACCATCACATTTTAATATATAAATATAGATTTGCAATTAAAAAAATAATGGCAAATGGTACTTAGTCACCTCTGGCTGAAGCTCAAAGGTTTAAAAATGGTGATCCCAAGCAAGAAGTACATTGCTGATAACTTTCACAAAAAATAACATCACCTATCATTGACACTCAATTATCTTAGCCATTTATCTGTTCAGCTATAAAAAGTGTCAGCAATAAATAGGAGAGTGCTATCTTTAAATAACAGTCAAGGGGAAACTGATATTGTTTTGTACTATCTAGAAATTTTCATTTAAAAGGAAATTGCATGGGCACTGAAACAGAGGGGACACACTACATCATTTCTGGAAGAGCTCACAATAAAGTTCAGTGGTGAATTAAATTATTTTAAGTAGATATCTATTTACCACCTTGCATTATGCAGACAGTATAGTGTTTTAGTTAACACAGTTGTTACACTATTTTGACACCCCACAGCAAGCTGAAGCAGCAATGTCCAGGAATAAAGTGCTCTGGTATTTCCCATCATGAGGCACTGTACTCACACTGCTGTTCCTGCACATCTATTGCAGAAACAAGTTTATGATACCACATGGTAACCAGAGCCCCTCCTCTGAATATCCCAAAGCATGACTAGGAACTGCAATGTTCCCTGCTCCGCCTAGGATGACTTCTACACTTCTGTAGAAACATGTGATGAAGGTGTAAAATGAAAAGCACAGTTCCCCTGCTGAAAGCAACTCACCACAACCAAGTCAGACTTGTGTGTAAGGGGACAACAAACTCTATAATGTCCAGCTGGATAAAGTGGTCAAAGTCCTTTGCACAGCAAAGCTCACATTCTCTATGTCCTGCTTGAAGCATATGAACTCATGCTTATGAAAATACTGCCTGTGCACAGCTGTCACTGCAATCAACCTAAGTACTCTAAGATGATAGATACTGCAAAGAAGTAAATGAAAAAAAAAACCCAAAACCAAACAATCAAAACAAAAAAAAACCCCCATGCCACAGGATTCTCAGCTTAGACATTCAAATACTGGATATTTTTGATAACAATGGCTTCAACCTGTATGTTTAAATTCCCCTTCTGCAACATGGCCAATATCACTGCATGACAAGTACTTGTGAAGAGCTCAAATATGATAACAAGAGTGATCTTACCTACAAAGAGTGTAACTGTTATGGAACATAATGCTGAGTTTGGATAAGGCATAAAAGTACCTGGCAGGCATGTACTGAGCAGGTAACACAAGAGACATCAGCTACTGCTCAATAAGCACTGCTCAAGAAATACAGTGAATGGTGCATAGCTTGGAGGGAGGTGGAGACGGACAGAAAGCAGAGCTAATTGTGAAGCACAATTTAACTGAAATTAAAAGCTAGCTCAACACATATAAATAATAAAGAAAAATTAAACCTAAAAGAGTAATTTAATTCTTACATTTCTTAATTTCCAGGTGTTGCCTCTACCAATGACCACAGCTTTTAGCTTTTGTGGGAGTGGGTGCTCCATAGGTGAGGAAAGCTATGAAATCTCTCTAAGGTAGATACTCAAAGTTTATAAAATTCCAGAATGAAAGTTATCTTGCTCCCACAACAATTTCAGCCTCAGGATAGAAAGATGACAAATCTGAATTTATTTTCAGATGTACTGAAATAGAAATGCCAACGTCACCGAAACAAATGAAACCAGTTATTTACCAAAAGCCCAGAATCTGACATTTTACATCTTCAAAACATTTTGAATATTTGCACTATAACAATGGGTGAGAACAGGAAGCTCCAGTTACTGCTGTCTGTTAGCACAACAGTCTGCAACACTAAAATATGGCTTAACAGGAACATCTGTTCCTTCCTTAATTTCTATGCAGAACACTGAGCAGTCAGCGACACATCAAGCTACTCTTTTAAATACAGCATCACATTAATAAAAAGAACAGTAAAGATTTCATGTTGCTTTTCATTTATTTAAAGAAATTACTTATTACTTTGGAAATTTACTTAACCTCTTGGTATCATTAGTAGGATACATGTCCTCACAAGCTACCAAGTCTAAAACAGCCACCCATAAATTTAAAGCAAAAATTACTTTTAATACAAATTTTGCTGAACATCCATTTTGAATGATAGAAAGAAACATAATCCATCTTTCCTAGATTGCCTTAAAATTCAGATTTTGGATCCTTTTCTCCTCCTCTCAAGAACCACAAGGCTTTCTGCTGATGGGAATCCATACAATCAACTTCAACCTGTGATAGCCAGTTAGAAGATGCATCTATGCAATCTAACTAAACTTCTGTAATTCTGTGTGAATCCTTCAGGCTCCACACGTTCCATGTCAAGCTGCACTCTTATTGTTGAACATGCTTTGCACAATCTTTAAGCAGACCCTGCAGCAGAATCCAAGCTACTGAGTTTAAGGTTTCCAGTAAGAAAGAAGTGATTTTTCTAACACAGTGTCATCAGCACTTGTCAGACTAAGCCAGCAACTGCATCACAGACAGCCCTACAGGTACTGCACCTGCAGCTGATTGCAATCACATTTATTCCCAGAGTTCACTTTGGACACTCTATCTAGAAGACAAGACAGCAGGCCAAAAATAGCTGCTTCCAGGGATTTTGTACAGAGCTGGAGTTTGGATAAGCAGAGCAGCAGCTGTGCCCCCAAGATGTACCACATAATGAAGGAAATCTCTTCTGAAGAGGCAGGAGCTTGCTTAGCAGCAGCTGAATTAAAAGCTGGTCTGACAAAAGCAAAATTAGATGACCCAGGGGTTCCCACTCAAGCAAAACTACTGTTCTGATTGCATACAGTAACTGAGGTCCTGAGGGGACCGGTCCTCTTTTGCAGAGGGCAGTAGGAACACTTAGCACAGTTCCCTGAATTGTTAGGGGAAAGACAGACATCCTTACCTTGGGTATGCATTTTACCCTACTGATTTAACATTTAAGCAACATCTGCAGCAGAAAATAAATACAATCAGATAGGCTAAATCCAGATCTCGATTAGGAAAGTATTTTCAGTTCAAACATAAAAAGCATTTATACAACACACTTTCTGCCTCTCTCATCTGTTTTCCTCACTCTCACCTTCCCCTCTGATTTTTTTTGGTGGAATCACAGCTCTGTCACTGTGTGAAGATTTGTCAGGAAAGTAAATACATCTGAGTACTGAATGTTCTAAGACAATGCTTCCATTGTAACTAATGACAGGTGAAGATAAGTAAGTGTAAGGTATAAATATTGATGTTGACCAAATACATGCCCTTGACAAAGGGATTTACAATGTCCTACCAGGGATAAGGCACCCTTTAGATCAGTTCCTAGACAATGAGGAAGAAGATCTTAATATTGAAAAAAATATAACCCAAAAGGACAGAAAGAACAGGGAGACACCAGTAAATGGGGTCTGATAAAAAGAGTGCCTCAAGTCAATTTCACAAGCACCTTTATGAGGATCTAGGGAGAGGAGACCCATGAACATTCTCTAGCTTGCCATGGTATACTGTCTTAATTTGAAAGCAACAAGAAAATATGATGAAAATAACTGAGCTCAACGTCTACAAATGGAAGATTTAATTTTTTTTAACATGGACTATTCCTTGAAAATTTGTAACAGATCATGGTAAAGTAAGTTTACAAACACTATGATACAGGCAGTTTTCAACCACTGCAGGCTTTCCTTTCCCATCACAGTATCATTCATGGCAGCACTTTACATTCTGGAATTCCAAAAACTATGATGTAGCTCAAGATAAATGTACTGCCAATAAGAAAAGTCTAAAACAATCTCTCATTGGAAAGCATGACAGGACTTCTGAGATGACTCTAAAGTGATCACAAACCCAATACAAGTGACTTGTTCAAGCTTATGATAGGTAGGCATGTCTTTCAGAATTTTAAATGCCTGCCACATGGAAAACAAAGTACACTACTTGTGTTGGTTTCATGCTCTCTCCCTCAATGCACTGCACAAATTTATGATGCCATATAAACCCCACGAACATTAGTATCTATAAGAAACAATAATTTCAAGATTCTCAGAAGGGAAAAAAAAGACAAAAAGAAGATAAAAAAAGGAAAATAACATTTCAGGTTTGAAAAACTCCAGTGATTCTCTTGACTTACCATGACCTTCCTTAAGGTATAGCGCTTGGACCTGATGTCATCCATCAGCATCTCATAGGGTGTGAGCTGATATTCTATGGGCAGTGGGTTGTACTGACGCTCTTGGACTTTCTTCAGTTTAACCCCATTCCGTAAATCTCTCATCACCTGCACCCAAAAACGGGCCTGAAGACAAAAGACACAGACATTTTACTGCATACCTTACCTTTGAATACCATCTCATATTAAAACAAAGTTTCCTTCCAGGACACCACCAAATATTTACAGCTGTACTATTTTATTTTTAACACATCAACCAAGTCCCATTTTATTTTATATAAGCTTATTTTTAACACTCATGATCATAACAAAACTTTGTTGCAACTCAGCAGGACTGCTGGGTCTCACCTCAAGTATGGAAAGAGGATCTGAAATTCTCATACCTTACATCTAAATTCCCACTTCAAGTATACTGCAAGCACATAATCAAAGTTTATAGACTTACAGCTAATACTGTGTGAATTAAGACAGTGATTGAATCTGAAATTTTGTTACCCAGGACTCTCCTGTAAAATTTTCTCAAAAGTTGTGCTTCAAATGGAAATTTTGGAATGGACTCCCAAGTCCTAAGATTTTGCAATAGAAAAACTCCTTTTGCTCTGCCTGCAAGAGCACCTCATACTAACACCTCCCTCTCTTTTTCTGTGAAGCAGAATGGCTGGAGAGAAGAAAGAACAGGTGGTGGAGTGAAGATTGGAAATTAAAATCAAGCATCTTTTAAGAACCTTGTAATATTCCTCTATGAACTGGCAAGAACAGTAGCTAGACAATAAAGTTATTTCCTGCTTGAGAGTTTCCCTGCTGCCTTTTTCTTTCATCACTGGAGAAATTCAGCTGATGGCTCTGTCTACTGCCTGACTGCCCCTCTGAAGGGCAGTCAGCATGGTACCTGTCTAAATGTCCAGTCTGCAAAATGCAAAAGCTTCTCCATGAAAACAGCCTAAGGAAAAATATATTACTTAGATACAAAATATATTACTTAGATACTTGTACTGTTTTATCTGTCTGCAAAGGGAAGTTGGGATTTCATTTAGTTCTAACTTGTAGTGGGTTACTATTAATACATATACTAGAAAAATCCAGAGACTGATTTGAGCACAGTATCATGGAATGGTTTGGGTAGAAAATACCTTAAAGCTCATTTAGTTCCAGCCCCCCTGCACTGGGCAGGGACACCTTTCACTAGGCTGCTGAAACCTGCTCCTGTGCTTCACCACCCCCATTGTAAAGAATTTCTCCTAATATCTAATCTAAACCTCTTTCAGTTTAAAGCCATTCCATCTTATCCTGTCACTAAATGTCCTTGTAAAAAGTCCCTCTCCAGCTCCCTTGGAGGCTTCCTTTAAGTACTGGAAGGCTGCTTTAAGATCTCCCTGGAGCCTTCTCTGGGCTGAACAACCCCAACTCTCAGCCTGTTTCCGTAGGAGAGGTGCTTCAGCCCTCTGAGCATCTTTTTGGTGTCTCTGGACTCAATCCAACAGGTCCACATGATTCTTATGTTGGGAACTACAGACACTATTTCAGGTGGGGTCTCATCAGGGCAGAGGTAATAATGCCTTAGTTAAGCTTTATAAAGAAAAATAAAATGCCACTAGTGATGCTGAATCACTATTCCATTGTTCTCTCACCCAGTCAGCATTTTTCAGTTCATCAAGATCCGTGCTGGAATCATCACTGGCCTCTTTGTCCATTTCCTGAATCTTCTTCAGGTTCTGCCAATGAAAAGGAAATGAGTGAATAAATGAACAGTGGCATTAACTCTCAGGTAAAACTGAAGCTTGATTTTTAATCTCTTGTATCATGTTGTTTGGGTATTCTGCTGAATGTTTTATGACTTGAATAGCAATACTGTAAAAGTAACTTGAAACACTATTTGAATATATTTCTTTTCCTTGGAAAGTTAACCTTAAATGCTGGGAACAAATGTTAGGTTTTGAGTATGAAAGTACTTCAGATAATAACATGCTGGAGGAAAAAATACACATTAAAATGTTTATATCCCTAAATTTTTATATGCACAGAAAAAATCCTTGACTACCTATCAGGTCTGTTAAACTACAACACAGAAAATGTTACCAGCTTGATAAGGATCCATTCATACCAAAATTAATGCTTGTTGAATTCAAGGCAGCTCATTTTTGTAGAAGGAGAAAAAACTATGAGAAACACTGAATAGTGACAGAATTGCATATATACAAATTATAATTAATTAGTCTGTATAACATGAATATAGATTCTGAAATATCCATAATAAAATCATGTGAGGAAGAGAAACTGATCTTTCAAAGATGAAAACTGCTGCTTATTAACAAGATCAGATCATGCAAATATGGAAAAGATGGAGTGCAAATGGCCAAAAAAAAAGCTTTCATACCAACAAGAATATGAAAAACAATTAAAAGTTACAGCAGACCAAAGAACAGGCAAACTTGAACACAGAAGGCTGTGGCTTTACACAAATTTTCTTATACACATCAACACCTGTTTATTCAAAAGGCTTTTGCTTTTTTTGTTTACTTCTGTATTGAAATGTTTTGGAATCAGCAGTACAAGCAATTTTTCAGTAATCCACTTCACTTTTATGGAGAGTTTTCCAGGAAATCTTTAACAATGTTTAATTAGATCAATTTTCTAAGTACTCACTAATATATCTGAAATGGATATTTAAGTCCTCTACTAAAAACTTTTTTTATTTTTATGAGACAAAAGCAACAGGTCAGAGATCTGACAGATGTATTTACCAAAAGTATTTCCATCTTTTAAGCACTTATGCTCTTCTTTTAATGGAACTAAACAATCAGTCTCAATACAGCTTCTGAGCTTTCCAGAAAAAGTAAAAATAAGCATACTCTTAAAAACTCTTTTTTTCCTGGAGGTAGTTCCTAAACTGCCAACATTTCAGTGTAAGAAATGGAAGTGCTGGAAGAGTGCTTAACTTGCCCATTCAAGAGTGCAAGCATCTACCAGACCTGGCTGCAGAGATAGGACATGTGAGTCAGCTACCACAGAGGTTTTGGAAAGAGACCAGATGGGTTCTTTATTGTCTTATTTATGTAAGGAGCACAATTGCTTTAGTATCAAAGAAGAAAGATTACCATTGCTCTATCAAAATAAAATACATCATTTACAAGGAGACTCCAAAAAAGCATAAATCACCCACAGTTAACAAAAGCAGATCCATCATGAGACAACGTGGGAACATTTTGGCATGACTTGCAGCATCACAACAGGATACCCAACTGGAAAAGAATTCTTTACGGAAACTTCTGCTGGCCCTGGCACTGTGGTCAGTCTGACACTTACAGGCAATTGCCCTTTCCAAGGGAAAAACAGAAACATGGAAAGAATGGGTAACATAAAGGCCTTGCTCATGTGTACTCTGCTATGCAGGGTTTCTTCTTTTCGGTATCATACAGTTGGAGTAATAATTTCAAATGCAGTTAAATGAACTGTAAATTACTTTCTTTCTTGCAAACTGCTAACATCTACTGGTAAACTGCAAAATAAAAGATTTTATACTTTTCCCCTTATCTCTTTGTAATCAAAAAAATAACTTCAGTAAATGGGCTCACAACTGTCAGATCTGCTCCTCCTTCCCATACTGGAAGGTAAACTTTAATTTTTAAAAAAATTAACGTGTTCCAGCTGCTTAACCTGTATTTCAGCTATTCAAAAAGACTGGTGACAACCAGCCATCTCAGCAACCAGGTTCCCTACCATACAGTTTATGGAGCTGGTTTATGCCCAAAGGCTGATGCTTTAGACTGACATAAATATTTAAGGTAGGAGAGATTACCACTTGTTTTTCTTAACAGCAGAAAATAAGAAGAGGAACAAACCCACCCTGAGCAGCTGAAAGACCTTCCAAATAAGGCAACCATCTAATTAGTTTCTCTGGAACATAGCTAGAGGGGCAGCTCCTACCCAAAACAGCACAGGTGTAAGTGACGCTGGCTACCATGCACCAGAGAGCTGCAGGAGCAAAACTTGCCAGCCAAGAGATGAAGTGCCTCCAAGTGAGCTGGTACAAGCACAAGCTGCTGCCAAAGCTGGGCTTCTTTCACTCCCCATCCCTGTGCTGAGTGCTTGGCTGCAGCCCTGCAACTGCAGACACCCCCTTTGTAGGGATAGTTCATTCCCTTCCCTGGCACCTGGCTCTGGCACTTAAATGCACCTCACCATGCAATCAGTAGGGAAGAGTAGGAGATAAAGGAATTTCCATCATTATAGAACTAGCAAAGCTTTGGAAGAAACCAGCAAGTGCTCTATGCTTGCAGGAAGTGTTTAGGAAGGCTTCTTTAGCTCTTCTACACCTGTCAGGTGCTGCTTGGGAAGGAATAAATTCACTCTGACAAATGATTATATTTAAACTTGTAGACTAAATGGAACATTAGGGTTTCCCTCCAGCATCCTCAGCCAGCATCAATGGGTTTCTGCCTCTGTTCCAACCATAAATAATAGAAACCAACATTTAAAATATAATAGACCCTTTGTGAGAATTCAGCTGTGTTCCAAAACCTGCAAGTAACCTCAGCTGCTGCTGCTGCAGCCACTTGCACTTACCCTTGGGACAATGGCTTAAGAAAAGCTATTACAGTACAACAAATACATAGCCTAAATGGATTTCCATTCCAGAAGGCAGAAACGTCTTAAAAGGGTTTTTCTAAATGATCCCAGAACCTCAGACCCAATTCACCTATTACAGCCTGGGCATTCATTCAGGCAATAAGGGTTGGATGTGTAGGAAATTACTGTTTCAAGAGCTTTTGCTTTTTTAAAAAACCTTTACAGCATTTGACCATTTTTTCAAAAGACTGCATTTTGTGGCAAAAGCCAGTAATAAAAATATCAAATGTCTTCAAACCTCTTGCTGTACTATTAAAAGCAGGCAGCTGATTTGCTGCTGCTGTGTGGCCCACATTTGAGATGTGCTCTTCTGTGCTGAGTGACAGATGGGAATTTATGTAAGACTCTTGTCAGTACAGTGTCAAAGACTCCCTTCCAAAAAATGCTTTCTAAAAACACGATGCTTTAATGAATGTGGTATTCTAGGGAATCCGGACCTGGACTCTGACTTTCACCAACTGCAGAGCACAGTCTACTGCAGCTCCCAGTTCATACTCTAAATTAGGAGTCACTTTTTCACTGATTAAATTGATTTTTACACTGCTATCTGTGAAACTAGTAAAACATTCTTGCATATCTAGGTTCAATTTAAAAATACATAACATTCACATATGTGAAAAACTCCTTTTATATACCTTCAGCTATTCAACATGGGCTTCAAATTCTAAGGGCTTAGGCAGTAGCATTTCTCTAGGTCTTTGAAAATACTCAAACCCCATTTAATTCATTCTGGGAATAAGATCAGTTAAATCAGTCCCTGAAAACCTCGAGCAGATAGCAGACAAAGTTCTTCATGTACAGAGATATGGGCTGACACACTTTGCTCAGCTCTGGAGGGGGCAATAGTCACCATGCTGCTCAACGTAACTGTGCAAGGAGAGGCAAAAACCCAAACCAAGGGCACGTAACACTGATTGAGTGACAGCAGCTGCATCACACAAGAAAATCAAACCCTCCCCTGCCCAAGACAAACCAGCAGTATTTTCCTTTTTTAAAGGTCCTAAATTGAAGGATCAAACTGATCTGAATGGAGCCACAAGACTGATGAGAACACAGCTGCAAAAGTGGAGTCACTGGAGACTTGGAAGTGTAGGCAAAAGTGAAGTTATGTTTGTGAACTGATTTGTTTCTACAGCTGTGCTCTCTGAAAATCCAAGCAGCAGAGTATTTGACAACTTAATACAGTCACAAGACTTTTGAGCACAACTTGGCTAATGACTCTATTTCCAAAATAAGTTAGCCATTAACATTGTTTAGGTACCTATTAACTACCTCCATTATCATATTTTGTACAAATAATACAGCAGTATAGCCACCTGACCTTTTTCATTAGCTCTTTTGCAACTGAATCTTCATATGGCGTGAAGTTAGGAATAAGAGAAAGGAACAATTTCATTTCATGCATGTCCTTAATTAGAATTTGTATGTTTCCATTTCATACAGATTGGATTGAAATATATCCAGGCAGACTGAAAGAATTATGTCAGAAACAGAAAGGACAGAAATGCAAGGCAATGTTTTAAAAGAACAGTACAAAGATGACAGATTGGGAGCTTTCTCTATTTTCTACCAAGAGCCTAATTACAAGGCACACTGTGGATAATGAAATTATGGATGAGTTTTTGATGAGCATGGATTTTCACTGCAATTAGAGATGTAGGCAATTATAAAAATATACAGTCTTAATTAGTTTTGGAAGGAATACTAATTTTGATGCTCTAGGGTGTACATCAATCTCTAAAACTTTTTGAGGTACAAGTCAAACCTACTGCAACAGATCTGCCTACTGGACACTCATCTCCTATGCTGGCCAGCATCACAGGTGTTTTCTAGCACCACCTGTGCCAGGTGAGGAGTTTATCACCCACAGGTCTACATCCCACATGCCAGTATCTCCTTTAGTGATACCACCCACAGAGTCACAAAGTGTTTGAGAGTGGAAGAGTTCTCTGGAAGGCAGCTGGTCCAAGTTAAAGCGGGGCCACCCAGAGCCAATTGTCCAGCATCATGTCCCGACAGCTTTTGAATATCTCCAAGGACAGAGAATCCACAGCCTCCCCAGAAAATCTTTGTCACCTTCACAGTAAAAACAGTATTTCTGGCTGTTCAGAGGAACCTCTTGAGTTTCAGTTTGTGTCCCCTGCCTCTGGCCCTGTCACTGAGCATCACTGAAAAGAGCCTGATGCTGTTGCTTTTGCACTCTCCCCTCAGGTATTGAGAGACACTGATTAGATCCCCCTGAGACTTCTCATTTCCAGACTCAACAGCCCTGGGTCTCTCTGCCTTTCCTCACAGGAGAGCTGTTTCAGTTCTTCATCATGTTCCTGGCTCTTCTCTGGACTCTCTCCATGGCGTCAATGTCTCTCCTGTACTGGGGAGCCTACAGCTGGACCCAGCACTGCAGCTGTGGCCTCACCAGTGCTGAGCAGAGGGGGAGGATCACCTCCCTTGACCTGGAGGCAGCATTCCTCCTACTGCAGCCTGAGACAACGTAAGGTTTCTTTGCAGCAAGGGCACTTTGCTGGTTTGCTCAGCCATGAAGTGCACGTGGAACATTAACTCCAGGGGAAGGCAAGATTGGGCAGTAACAGGGAGCCAGAGGAGGACTAGGGCAGATATTCCTTGAAAAAAGCAGGTTCACGATGTGGATACAGGTCTGGTGAATCCCCTGTCTCATCCAGAGCACCAATTTTGCATTCCTTTGCTTGCATAGTCTCTTCCTGTCTCTCTCAGTCACACTCAATGCCATTTCTGAGCAATGTGTGTAACCTTTTCAGATACTTCACAGCAGGAACATTTGCTCTATCTCATGGACATCGCTTATTTGTGCCTACAGCTCTGTCTACGGCCAGATACCACCAAAGGTTATGTCAATGACTTTTGGACAATTCTGAAAAAGATGGATCTTTTCTTTTACATGGGTCAATTTTTAGCAGATATTCAAATCACCTTGCTCCTGCCATACATGGGTGCATTTCCTTCACCTTGTAGGCCACTTTCCCCCCAAAACAATTAAAAAAAAGAAAAAGGAAAAAAAAAGGAAAAAAAAGGAGAGAATCCCTTTCTGTGGGATTTTCTTACTGCAATTTTGAAAGCTCACTTCTTGACAAGAAAAACAAGCTGTACTCTCTCTTCATTATCAGCTGTAAAACCTTAAACAGCAGGTCACAGGTATTAGGATGTCTTGGCCCATCAGAAGACCGCTCCTGGATACGAAGCAGATGGTACCCAGGGTGAGTCTGCAGCAAGGGCACCTTTCACAGACCCTGAGCAGCATGTAGGTGCTGCCAGCAAGCTGGAAAATACCCCAGTAAACTTGCTAAAAAACTTCACTTTGCAAAAAGAAAACTTTTAGTTGTTTACTTTTTTAAACTACTGCAACAGCACTATCACATCTTTCTCAACTCTGCTTATCCTGTGCATCCACGACATGAAACATTTCACACTTTTCAAGAATGGATGTACCATCTCCCTGTCTGCAAGTCAACTTTGCTGCTGACCTTTCATACACAGGGAATCAGACTGGAAATAATCATATGGCATGAATTATGTGACAAAGTGCCTTAAACATTCTATTTGACATCCATTGAGATGATGTGAACAGCTCACTCATCACTTCATCATCACTGATTAACACACTCACCCAAATTCATGCAGTCCAGCCCTTTGTGAATCTATGCTCTATTTGTTATATGACAGATGATGACTGGGGAACAGGTAACTCCTCAGTATATTTATTAGTATTACAACACATTACAACCTATAAACCTACCCCTCCTACCAGCCACTCTATCCCTCTTGAAATCCTGGACTTTCAAAGTCCTGCTAAGTTTTTATAGGGCCAAATTGAAAACAGCATGCAGCAATATTTTTTCCCTGACTCTTTCACAATTTATTTCCCATCTAAACCTGTTCTAGGCTGCAGCATAATATAGGTCAGATTTACTTCACTCCAAGCAAGTGAATTTTTACTGATAAAAATTGTCCCTCTTCCACGACAGTGAAGCTGCCTATTTAAGCATTTACTGACCAAAAAATATGAACCTCATATACCTGGGAAAGATACCCAGATGCCACTCAGTGGCCCCAGAAGGAATTGAAGTAATTTCAAAGTCATTTTTATCCACAGGAAAGTTACTTTGAATAATTCCAGAGGATTCTTTCCCTTTTTTGGTGTTTTTAGTTTAATTTTGATCTCACATCCAGAACTACATCTACATCTGAGGGAATCTAAAGGATAATCTCCAAATTAGGCTGTTATTTTTTGAAACAAACTAAAAATTTAAAATTCCTGGCATTTTTAGTGTCAAACCCACAATATTACACAGTATATATTTTTTTTTAATTGGAACTGATGTATGTAACTTGGTTATTTTCCCCCAGTTCTCTGCCAAAGCAATCACCACGAATCCATGACAACAAAATTTCTTTACTGAAGTATTCAGTGTTCATCTCCTTTATATCCATGACTTGTATGACAACAACAAAAGGAAAAGAAAAAAGGAATTCACCAGAAGAGTATTTAACTGTACTCCTCATGACTTAAGATTCTGCTGTGTGTTTGCAAGACAGAAGAGCATGTAAACAATAGCACAGCTTTTACTGGCACAAACGTAGCGTGATCATATGATCCCTGCTTGCCTCAAGTATAGACTATAAAGGTCACTTTAAAATGGTGCAACAAGATTTACAGCGTTCCACCTCATATTTTCTTCATACCTATTTTTTATTTTGTACACTGTATTATTTTCAAAATTAAATACCTTCCAAATCTATACTTAGATAAAAGCTATGACCAAGGACCAAGCATATCATAAACCCAAAGTATTCCGATTCCAAAAGCTGCTACCAAGATCATTTTCTTGGTAATTTCTTACATGCCTACTGAGGGACTGACCCAGAGTAAAATGAAATCAAAAGGTCAAAATTCTGGTCCTGGTTAGGTGCAGCAATAAAAGTCTTACTGATTCAGTAGGGCCAAAATTCCATCCACAAGGATTACTTCCTTTGACCTAAATGTGCTCTGAATCAATGCCTAATAGTCTGTGAGAGGCAAATGGCTTCTTTCATTTGGGATTAACTCATAGTATTCTCTAGGGTGTGTTCAGATGTTGTTGGGTTTTTATGCCCAATGATAAGGTGATTAAGTAATTTGCAAATTCAAAATGCCTTTCCACTTTTAAAAATATTTTTTAAACTATTTTTGTTGAGACATTATTTTAAATGGTTATAGGCCACAATATTTTATTTTAACATTGACAACAAAGATGCCCTATTACTGCTGACTGTGGCCAAGGTGTTTGAGAACTATTGGAAAATTAATTCCTCTCTGAGCAGAGAGAAGAGCTCTGAAGGGTGCTATCTTTGAGCCTCAACATGGACTTTGCAACAGCAGTTGAGTGAGGTGTTTCCAGCGCAGGTCCCTCAGTTAATATATCCAGTAGTCAAAAGCCAAGATGTGAAATTAATGATGTCAAGGTTTGGGAGACATCTTTAGCATGGAGACTTTGTATCCTGGCTGCTTCCTGTATCAGGGACATTGGATGCAGATGTCCCATAACACAGGCACTTCAGAAAACAAGTGGCTCTTTAGCCATGCTGACATTGCCAAAATTATCCTTGTATGACACTGCTTTAGTTTAAAAATTGCTTTCAGTTTGAATAGGACTAGAGAAGAAGCAGAGATGCAATGTGATCCTGTGCAGCAGAAAAACATCTCAGAAGGATTCTCCCTCCTGGATTATGCATCTCACTCAGGAAGGAAAGAGCAGCAGCCCCTTATGTCTCTGAGTAGTTTGCATCTTCCACCATCAATATGATAAAAGATCTCTTGTACTCATCTGAGGCTCATCTGACCTTTAATGAGCTGACTCAGCTCATTAACCTGATAAGGACTAACTCCTTTACTTTTTGTTTGGCTTGATATTTACTACATTTGTTCCCTAGAACCAGAAGAAGGAAAACAGTGGGAGTACATGTGTGTGGGTGGAACAGCTCTGCCTTTTTCAGCAGCAAAATTTTTAGGTCAGCCTGTAAAATCTTATCCTGCTTTTCAAAGGTACTGTAGATCTTGACTTACAAAAGAAAAGAAAATCCTTCAGGGATTTATTAAGGGAAAAAAATTATGAAAGCATTGCTACTTGACAAGTTTGCTTTGGTGAAGAAACCAGCTTTGAGAAATTAGTTTCCCTTCCTGCCCTTCCCCTCACCCACCAGTTTTCCAATGTTACCAGCACCCAGACTGTTTTAATACAATTGTTCACGGGGCCACTCTGCAGGCCAGATCACTGAAACTATCTGCAGTAAACATCAACCTTAAAATCACTCTTCAGCCAGACCCGATAATTGCAATGGTTCACAGGATGGCCTTTCAGCCAACAATAACAGCCAAACAAGCAGTGAACATAAGCATTGTGACCTGAAGGGGAAATTTTTCTATTTTTAAAGCTGGCTCTGCTGTGAAACCAATGTGACAGACAACAAACCAATCATACAGCAAAAGGTAAGAGAAGCTGCTGACTGGGGACAAAATATATGAGCAAGAAGAATCTCAGCTAATTCTCAGCAAAGAGAATTCCCTCATGGGAAGAAGCTGAGGAAGAACAGGCAGAGCTCTGATACTTCATAACATCCCCAAAACACCTGAGAAGAGTTTAGACTCATATTGCATACATGCATGCAGGAATGGGTACATGTATCCAATGTGTTACCCTCCAAGAAAATATTCTGCTTTACTCCCAAATAGACTCATCACAATTAATAAAAAATTCTGATACATGTAAATGGTTACAGACCAAAATTAAAAAAAAAACAACAAAAAAACAACAAGCTCAGCTGAAGGATTACACTCCCTGAAAACTACAGATCATCTCCTCAAGCATCTGACAGTCCCTATTGGCTGGGTACAGAAGTGACTTTGTAAACCAAATTCACATGGTGATGAGCTCAAAAGCAGAAAACCTTTTCAGACTGCTTACCTCTTTTGCACTTTTAATTTTGGCCAGGAAAGTGTAGAGCTCCATTGTTTCAGCAAACAGAGCCCGACACACAGCTTGGTAGTGGTTGGGCGCCTCCGATCGCGTTGGCAGGTGGGCAGCACACAGCTAGGGAGAAAAATAAATAACAGGATCAAAACAATCCCCATGGCTTTCATTAATGAAAGAGCATCACATAACATGAAAGTAAATGCAACCAAACATCAAGGGCACAAGCATCCATGAGACATTTAAGTTTAGTCAGGAATTGGTGTGTATTTCCTAAACCTTCTGTTCCCATTTGTTTTATGAGAAGAGTACTATGGGAATGGTAAGGGGACTGGTAGACCATGTTCTAGAAAACCAAGACACTGCCTTTTCATAACCAAAAAAAAAAAAAAAAAAAGAGGGGGACAGACAATATAATTCAACATAATTGTCATAATTGTGAAAACAAGCCATCTTGCAGTAGCAAAATTTGGGAAAACATACTTAATTCAAACCAGCTTTAACAGTAAGTGTTAGATATGCTTACACACATGGAAGAGAAATGTATCCCTACTGGTTTATGAAAGGATGGAAGGTGAAGTGGAAGGAAAGGAAAAAAGTACAAGTGTAATCATCAAGCTGAAACTGATCAGATTTATTTCAAGCAGCACAAAGATTTTAAAAATCAGCAACAGCTATGGAAGCACAGGCTTATTGCTTTACCTCAGACATTCATGAACATTTTCAAACACAGGCATAGCTAATGCAAAGGAACCCTACAGGTGTTTCCATACATGCTAAACTTGTCAAACTCTAAAAGCCTATTCAAATCACTAAGAATTATTCAGTTACTGATGAACAGTCAGCCCAGCATTGCTTCTAGAGCAAAACATGCAGCTCCTGTTTCCAACAAGAGAAGTTTCACTGAAACCAGCCTTTACATTTCAAACAGAGAACCTGAATGGTTTGAGTGACATCCAGCTTCATAGACATACCATTTACATGGAAATATTGGCTGAAAACAGACAGAATAAAATAACATCTGTAATTTTTTTTCCTAAACACTTTTAAATTTTAAAAATCCCAAAGCTGAAACTTGAGTATGGACAGCCATATACTGGTATATATGTAAAAATAAAGTCTTAACCAAGGCCATAAAATTGGTCTTGTTTATGTGGTTCTATTGAAATTATTTTTTATTTATATATAGCTACATTCAGATCTCCAGAACTAAAGCTTGAGACAAAAGCCTCTTTAGCAGAAGAGCCCTTAATTAGCCTAGTGGCATACTTGTCTAAATCTCTCCTGTTATTTCAGTGAACACTGTGGTTATGAGGGGCATGATGCATGTAAAGCTCAGGCTGCTTTTCCATATTGCTTTCCATTTGATTTAAATCCACACTGCCACTAAAAGGTGCGGTCCTGTGGCCTCCAGCTGTAGGAATCCACAGATACCCTCCTGCTGGCACGGGAGTTCATGCCCTAACTCAGCGCATTACTCACCCTGACAAAAATCAACAATGTGAAGGAAGTGGAGCAGGAGACAATTACTGTTCATGGCATGGACACACTCCCAGAAGTGAAAGCAAAAAGGAGCAAGGAGAATGTGCTGCCAGGGTGGGAGAAGGGAGGAAGGGCTGAAGAGATTTAGACTGCCTCAATCTCATTGACAAGTTGCTCTCTGAGGCCATAGGCCCCTTGCTATCTTTTATTTCTTCCCATTAGAATAACAATACAGAGCTCAGTGGTCAGACTTGGTCAGATCCTTTGATAAACCTTTACAAGCACAACTATGTACCCCTATGTATTTATCTCCTTTTAGTTGTAAAAATGAATACACATACAGAAAGTTTATATATGTGTGTGTATATTTTTATTCCTTCCTATATATTTTCCTTCCACATAGGAAATGCAAGGCAGCCATGTTCATGAAATTGCCCTTGATCCCTGCACTTCAAAATTTATGCTGTTTTACAGTGGATGGCCAAAATTTTCTTACACTCCTCAAATTTATTTCTGGATAATCACAAGAACATAGTTGATATATGTCTCCATTTTTGTCCCCACCCCTCCCAACTCCCTGCTTTTTTTCCTTTTTTTCCTCTTTTTTTTTTCCTTTTCTTTTTTCCTTTTTTTTTAATAAATTGGATCATCTCCTTGGCAGATAAAGGGAGAAAAACCCAAACAGATGCACGCCTAATGTGTGCAATAGTGATAGCACATACCAAAAAGATAGAATCTACTAAGCATTTCCCTTAATGAAAATGTTAGAACATTAGACCAGTTCTGAGTATGGTTGTGCTCTTTTTTCTCTATAGTGAATCATGTCCTTACTTGCCTTACTATGTTTTAATTTTCTAGTTATTAATTATAGTAGAGAAAAAAAGGTTTAATTCTAAAATACACTACTTACAAAAATAAAAATAATAGCAACTGCAACTTTGAAAAAGGCCATAAAATGTTATAAGTCTTCATAGCTGAGAATAAAATTTTATTATTACACAGACTGCACACAGGTTTTTAAGAATCCTTTTTTTCTTTATTCAGAGGCATGTTAATTAGAAACATTTTGCATCAAATATTGAGAAAGTTAATGAAATGCAGTGGTGAGAAGTTCAAGCAGGGAATGGTTGTAATATTGATTCTATTAGTGAACACAAAGCAAAAAAAAAAAAGCCTGCTGCTGAACTGAAGTTACAAAAGCAATCACATAAAACCTGACCATTTGCTTTGCAAACCTTAGGCTGCTGGTATTAAAAGAGGGCTAGCAGCTCCTACTAACTTTCATGTTCCGAGAAATCAGTCTCTGAGTCATCTTATATTATGTGAAGATGCATTACATAATAAAACTTCTTGTGGTAATATTAAGTCAAACGACTCAACATGAGTTTTTTGGATTAGGGAAGGTAAGCCTGAAGAAAAAGGAAAATGTAAATAGGACAGGCTGATTTTTTCCCCCCTTCATTGTAATACATTGTACTTGCACATTGGTTCAGAACCCCTGACAAGCTGTAACTTCTGCATGAAATACCACAAAATCTAGGCAGACAAGGCAAATCAAGCATGAAATGTCACTTCTAGCCTGAGTTCAGGATATTTATCCACTTTAAAAAATTTAAAATCTTTAAGTTTATGGTAGTAGTGTTTGAAAAGCTATGTTACTGTAACACACAACAAAAATCCCAGTCAGTATGTTTTAATAGCTGAGATATGAAAGGACAGTTACCTAATGAACTCCTCCTCTCAACATGCCATAGTGGCAGTAGTGCAAGAAGGATTAAGATCATATATGCAGTCTTTCCCAGTCATTTTGAGGTTGTATGCTTATTCTGACACTTGCCTTTTCATCCCTCATGATACAACTTAAAACTACCCTAAGGGGAATGAACTCGAACAGTGCCCAGAGCTTAACACAAGGCCTGTTTGTTCTGCTTCCAAGAAGTCTCAAAAAGTATGGCTCAAAACAGATTATGTGGTATTTGCAAACTGGTGAAATAATAAAAATATTATCAACTACTAAAACATTAACTAGCTCAGTCTGCAAATATTTCCATTTGCAATCATTGTGAAGAGTTGGGATTTCTGAATTTTTTTTTCTAACTGAGCCTATCCAAAACCCCAGCTTGACCCAAAGCATTCAATCTTTGCTTAGATCACTAAGAAGATTAGAGGCTGTTTCCATCCACATTCAGGGTTCACAGGAAAAAAAGGCATTATGTAAATATCATAGCCTTGCCAGCTCCTCCAACTTCATCCTCAGTTGACTAGGAAACAGGGTGCACCAAGCCAAAGCAGTGCTAACAGGAATCACAATTTAACCATCTGAAGAGATCAAACAGCATTTCTTGCATTTGTTTGAATATATTCCAGCAAGGCCTCCATAAAGTTACAAGAAATACAACTGACTCTCTCACTAAAAGGCAGCTAAGTTTTGCAAAACCATTTTGGCTAGATATATACTGGAAGCTTCATCAAAACACCTGGGCTGCTGGAATTAAGATTTCAGAAGACAAAAAGTGTTTCCACTTGTAATGATCTTGGGGAATGCGCCACAAAGAAGAAAAAGATTTCTTTTTCCCATGGGCTACAAAGACAGGCCATTGATATTATGCAAAACATATTACCAGCCTGCAAATGCCAGGCTTGTTAAGTGTTTTGAAAGCCTTGGAGTACTAACAAAGACTTAAAAGATGTACTTTTTCTTAAGCAACAAGAAGAAATTACTTTAACCAACCGATCACTGAACACGTAAGTCTACTAGGTCTTCGCCTCATCCTTTGCAGTATGGCACTGCAACAGGTTCACAAAATAAAACTCAGCTTGAGATGCCTTTTCAAGTCAAAGCAATTTTCTGAAAGATTTTATCTCCATGAAGATAAACCAGAGTTTATGATTAGGCTTTTGTTTTCATATATATCCTTCTTAATATGAATATGAACTTCAAGAAGCCACATACCTTACCAGAGAAATCTTACCAAGACAGTACCTGCATATTTGTAAAATTCAACTAAGCATTTTGCTTTGCTTTATTATCCAGAATAATGTTGAGGGGTGGGCTGTTGATAGGAAAAAGTGTTTTGTCATGACTTTGTAAGATGTTTCTGCCTGCTAGGACCACCCCTGTACACAGTACCCACAACTTAGGCACAGTACAAGTTTTGAGGTGGCTTTCACAACACCTGGAGCCAATTTCACCTGCCTCCCAGCACATCAGAGCTCTTTTCTCAAACATTCCAGGCAGCCATGTGCCCCTGGCTCTGCTGCTTGTAACTGCAGTGGGCCAAGGACTGCCTGCTCCCTCTGATAAGGATTCTAGGGGAATACTACTGAGGAAAGACTGCAGTAAAAGGGATGGGAGCAGAGTTAGCTATTAATCACAAAATAAATTAACAGAAAATACAGAAAGTATTCACAGAAAGTTACTCTTCACCTGCAAAAGTTTGGTAACTTTTTAATTGATATTTTAAAGGATCTTTTACAAGTGCCATGGAATGTCCAACAGCTTGACACGTGATCTCCTAGTTAATTTTGCACACCTCAAGAAAAAGGTAGATTTGTGGAAAATGATGCAAATTGATAGTACCAAACACATCTATCTTGGTATTTAAGTGTTCTCCAGCACTCTGGTAAGGCCTTCCCTTGTGCTGGTATTTGTTGTTTTGATCATCACTTTGGGGTGGACAAGGGAAGTACTACACAGTTCCCTACTTTCACAATTTCCAAATTTAATGTTTTGAGTGATCCTCCCCATAAAATAATTTAATAAATACAGTCTTTCTTTATTTTCCTTTCTAGTATGAACGTGCAAATGCAGCAGCAAAGCTATTGCATTTAGCAACAATAGGTATAGTTTGAAGAAACAGTGGCCTTGGTTGGTTCTCTCTTTCAGGACTGTGTAAAGGACACAACAAGGTAGCTCCTGAAATTAAAGCCAAAACTGCAAATGGAAATTGGATGATGCAAGGATTGAAAACACTGCTTTGCATAGGATCCTGATCCTTAAAGAAATGTCCACTTGTCTGCATCAGATAATCGTCATTGCTAACTACCCTCTGCTTTGCAAAGTCTAAGGATTAAAGGCTTTGAGCAAATTATTTATATATGTGCCGAAATGTCAAACAGGAATGGACTAACAAATGCTTACAAATGCCCTCCTTAGTCAAAACTGAAGTCAGCCTGCAAGTAAAATGGAAAGATGCTCCTCATGAGGGTAGACTGTGCTGGGAAATGCTGTTGTGAGGTTTTGGGTGCTGCCATTGTTTTAGAAACACAAAGCAAAACACACGGATTCAAAATGTTGAGGATGAAACTGGTTCACAGTTAAGGGCTCCCTTCCACTATTTTCTCCTGAACAGAATATCTGTCCTGACACTCTTTCCTTCAGGTACCAATTGCATTGAAGTGCTGAGCACCATGACTCATTTTCTTTCTTAAAATCTTAACACTGCAAAACTATTTGATGACTCTTAACTACTTTTCCATGCTATTAGACTGAATTTAAGCAGGGATGAGAATCTTGATAAAATTTCAACAGACAGCAACTGCAAGACTAACACCCCACTGAACTGTCTCACCTATAAACTTGAACCTCACCCAACAACAGACAATTAAAAGTGAAGATAATTTGTAATCTTACATTTATATGATACCATCTTTAGGTAAATGAGTCTTACAAATATTTAACATAATTACAAACACTTTTGAAAGTACTTAAAACTTACAGTGGTGTCAGGAAGAGAAAAGCAAACTCCACTATACATTACAGACTACATCTCAATTTTTAAGCCAAATCCTGTATTTTTCATGCTCAGTGAACCCTAATCTCACTCTTTATTCGCTTTCTAAGAATGAAGGAAGACCATGATTATCAAAACAGACTTTAAATGAAAGTCAACCTATGTTTTTATGAGATAATGATTATCTCTACTGGACATTTTGATATTAAAATTTCAGTGACTGACTAATTTCATGTGCTAGTGCAAACTTCTTGACAAAGTTGCACTTGTATAAGTTCTCATTTCTACTTGAAAGCCATGAGGGTATTTTTACCCCTCAAATACAGGCCCCTGCATACAGCTGTTTCTGGACTATGTGTTAAGTGTATTGTTACACTGTCTTTACACAGTGGACTAACAACATCCTGCTTCTCAAAGAGACTTGTCTCAAAAGAGCCAATTAAGTGAAAACCAATTCTGCATTCTGTCTTAGTTTCAGAGAAACTGTGCTCTGTTGTTTCTTAGCAGAATAATGGAGGAATTAATAATATAAATATGCAGTAATCTGGATTTGCTAGCTCTCCTTCTTTGACTATTCAGTGGAACATCAATGGGATTATTCATGGGCAAAGGAGAAAACCTACTATTTCTGGGGTTTTTTGCATGAAATGTCAATCCTTGCAACATTTAGCAAAACCACCAGGTAGCCTGTCAGCAACAGCTGCTTTCTAAAGCTCTCTGCTTCACAGGTAGACAAGAGCTTACTGCAACTCTCATCTGTACCACTCACACATCTGCATTTCATGCTGGAGCAGCAGAGTGAAGGATGAGACGGAGGCATCTGGGTAAGAAAACCAGCTTCAAAAGCAGAGCAGAGGCATAGATGGGAAAACACGATAAAACTGGATAATTAAAGGAGAAGGGGAGTGGCTGTGCAAATTCACAGGGCTACCTGTAGTTATTTAGCTAACAGCCCATTAAGCTGTGGAACCACCCTTCACATTATTAAATAACTAAGAGCTGAACAACTGCTAGCAAAGAGCTGCACCCTTGTAATGCTATTTTGTATGTTTGTCTGCCAGGCTACTCAGGCCCTCCTTAGGGCTGGAGGGTGCCTTCTCCTACTCCTGAATTACTGCTTCTGCTCAGGAGAGAGGAGAGTTGGTTTTGTACCAGGATGCTTGGCACATGCAGCAGAGAATGAGGGCAGGATGGAAGCCCTTCTTTCTTCCCCTCTCCCCAAGACCCCACACTGCAGATAAAGCAGTGATTACATGCAGGCTGCTGCTTGAAAAAAAAAGGAGTATTTCAGGAAAAACAGGAGAAAACAGTGAAGTTTTTAAAACAGTTTAAACAAGAAAACAATTTTATCAAAAAGTATCATAAAATGTTGGGGAATGACCCTCAAATCAGAAACGAAATCACAGAGACACATGTAGCAAAGGAAGGGGAGAATACTGCAGAACAGAGGCTGCATCTCTCAGTTTTTGAATAATACCCATCAATCTCATCACTACACAGTTCAGATGTTTGTATACATTCTAATTGAGAGCCAATATATTAATGTAAGGCAGTTTATTCATCAGCCACTTAAAATCCAATTAAAATATATCAACTAAAATAAAAACATGCACTTTCCTTGGCAGCAATTTACAGTTCACATACAAAGCTTTAAAGTGTATGTGTGTGTGTGGGAAGCTTGTTTGTTTTTATGTACAGTGCTGAAACTTCTCTCAGTAGGCATAATAATAATAATAATTTGCTTTCATGTTTTGTCCTGAAGCATGACTTTTTTATTCCTATCCAAAAAACAGCTTTCCAGCCACATAACCAAATATACAGCATGACAAAGCATAACAAACTTTTAAACTTCACTCCCAATGAAAAAAATCAAGTAACTTCTAACCAGTCTCATTTTGCTTCCATTAGACCTCAGTGTATGGAAAGCATTTCTACTCCCTCATGTATGCCTACTCCTTATTTGTACAACCTTTGTCAGGGAAACCAGGTCTTGGAACCCTGATTGCATAAAAAAGGCCTACAGAAAAATTCTTTCTCTTCTTCTTCCAGGCAAGTATGCTTATCACTTTTCTCTTAAAATTTATAGCCACTGAATCTACATTGCAATTGTCTTATCAAGCATATTAGTTACATAAATGTTAAACATGCCACTCTAAGATAGGTATGAAAAAAATTATTTAACCCACAATTTATTGATTAAATTGATTAAGTAATTTTGATTCAAATATATATCATTGTTGATTCAAACAGAATAGATATCCAATAAAGCAGAACGTTAAAAGTGTTTAAAAGTGTTATTTTCTCCTCAGTTCCCTCTGTTTGTAGTGCTGGTGCCCTTTTTTGTCCTCTCCCTTACACACACTTCATTCCTCGAAATTGTCTCCAGTATGGTAATTACTAGAAATTGAATTACCTGGAGCCAATGGCCCTGAAATACTCCCTGCACATAGGTGGGATTCACCACCTGTAGGGACTGCAGATGCTGTTTACACTGCCCTGGATGCTCAGAGGCTTGAGGCAAAGACAACTCTGCTGCTTCACTTTGCCTCCACATGTTTCTTCCCATTGGCAGCAACAGGAGTAAAAGTATTTTTTTACCACTCTGTCACTGCATTTTTACCACTCTGTCAAGTATTCAAGGCCAGCTCATGCACCCCAAACTGTGCTGAGTCTGCATTGTGGAGACTGTAGCTGTGCTGCTGGGGCTCTGTCACAGCCTTGCAGTCCATGCCTATACATATTCTTTCTCCCTTGTGATATTAGGAATTACAAATTTTATTTTTGTTAGTGCAGCTGAGGTCAACACAAAGCCCAGTGGGCTGGTCAGGAATCTTTTTTGATATGGAAAATAAAAAATTCTGGATCAAAGCTGTTGCTGACCAAATCACATATAATGCTACAGCATATTTTTCCCTGGTCTGTTGGTCCATTTGCACTTCTATGTGCTCAAAAGATCTTGGTCTCCATGTGAAAATTTAGGATGGACAGCTGTAGTGAATTATTAAGCATCTTGCAGTAAATTGATAGTTTTCTTGAAATCTTGGGTCCTGAACTCATAGGAATATATACAAAATATAACCTTCACTATTTCCAATTAAGAGATTGTGAAGATTCTAGTACATTTTAAAGGCTCATCTCTTGATGCAATCTTAAAATATATTAGTTTCCTCACATCATGACTTCTTGGAGGGGAGAGCAATGAGTCTCTGCTTCCAAAAGAGATGAACAACACAGACCTCAACACAAGATGGGAACCCAAAGATGGAGAGCAAGAGTGATTGTCTCTTGCTAATAAACAGAATACAAGAACATTTTTTCCTCTTCCTTAGGGCTTGGCTGTCCTTTCTAACAGTTCCCTTGTTTATTTCAAAATATGCCACTTGTAGAAGTAGGGCAACCCATGCACGTGGGCCAATCTCTGACTGCACAAGCACAGTTTGTTTTATTTTCAAATAAACTTCCCTGTACTTTCAAATGCTGAGCATTCTTCTGGAAATTAATTTACTTGCACACTCAGAAAAAGATGCATTGGAAAACATTATATATAGTTTAAAGTAGTTGAAGAATCTTTCCAACTTTTATTACCTTGCTTTTAATTAGTATAAAATAATTTTGCACTTTAGGTTACTTCAACCATATCAGAATAGTCTTACCATTCTTATCTGAGAAGGAACCTTATAGAAACAAGTATGTTCCTCACTAAAAGAGATGTGGCTTTCAAAAGAGAATAGTTCAGGGGGAAAAAAACCAACAGCAAAAAAACCCAACAATAAAAAACCCCACACACCACACCCCAGCCACTTCTTCATCAAAATCTTATTATCTGAAGGGAAAAAGAGAAAATGGAGGTAGGCAAACCATTTTTCTAGTTCTCCAGTCAAGGCTGCATGACTGCTTTGTTTTCAAACACAGCCCTTGAAAAAATTAAACAATTTTGTGCCAAGTACTCTGAGGACCTGCACCATAGGTAATTATTTACCTGTTCTCAATTACGCATCATGAAAGATATATCTCTACAAGTCAGGCAGGAACTCCCAGCTCAGTTCTTCAACTTCAAAGCTACCTTTAAACCCCTGGCACTTGCAGAGGCATCTACTACATGTCCATTGAAATTGATGCTTTTACATGATAAGTCTATCAATGCCTTCTAAAGCAGAAATATAAAGGGAATTTTATCTCTGGAAGGCAATTAATACTGTATTGACCTCAGTCCAGAGGGAGCAAGGTTATCAAAGGGGTGATCATGGTAGAGCACTCTCCTGCATGTACTCAAAGACCAATTGTTACTCTTGGACAGCTCTTTTCTATACTAACATTTTTTCATAATAAAACCACTTTTGAAGGCTGAAAAGTCAGAGCAGTCATATTTCTAGAAAGCAGGACTTAGAGCAAAGTACAGCAACTAGAAATGCAAGGATATACATCTATTTCAAATATTGCTACCTTCAGAAAGATGAAAGGCAGTTTAACATCAACTTCATACTGAAGGTTATAGCAAAGGATAAAGGGACATACCTAACACATTGGCAAAGTGCCTCAACTGGAGTTAGTCAACAGCTCTGAACCGAATTTCGGATGTACCATCACATCTACCAAAAGTCTGGTGTAAAACTGCTGAGTGTTAAAGTTCACAGATTGTTCTGTCAGCAAAGATAACTTAAAACATCATTCTCTTGTCAAAAAGCCCAAAACTGTTTCTAGAGGACTTTTTGCCAGTATCCTGAAGTACACATCAGTGTCCCACAAGAAAGTCAGCTTCAAAAGGAATCTGAGGGAGGCAGGGAAGGCAAGAGGGGATCAGTTCCCTCAAACTCTGCATGACACCAGCAAGGAGCTGCCAAGAAACCACTCTGCTTGCAGCACCTTCATTAAAAGGCCTAGATAGCTGCCAAACTACCTTCAAAGAGAGGTTAGCTTTATCTGCCAGAGTGGTAAAGAAAATTAATAATCCTTTTATTGTGGTAGGCGTGTAAGACAAAAGAGGTTTGTGGGGGGTGTCTAGTTATCTTGCTGGTTATCTCCCCTCGGCTGCTCGCTGCCCTGCACCCATGCACAAGCAATACCTGCCCAGAGATTACAAACCTCCTGAGTTTCACCTTCACAGCAGCAAGTGTCCTGAACACAACAGAAACACCCATCCTGTTCTACCTGCTTGCTTGACCACAGAGCCAGGCTGAGGGAGGTGGGTGCCATCCATCCCCTGGCCACCAGGAGGGCACCTGCAAGGAGCAGGGATGTTCCCTCTCTCCCTCTCCAAGGCAGGAAAGCAAGCCCAACTCAGTGTTCTGAGGTGAGGTTTTTTGGTTTTAAAGGTTTCTGGTACAGGCAGATCTCAGCACTTCTGCTGAAGGCGACATCATGAGGCCAAGTCTCTCTGGCAACCAGACCTCACTGGAAAGTCCCCAGCAAAGTGCCTTGGCTCCAAACACAGTAGGCACCATTACCAAGAAATTGCAGTAAAAACCCTCCTTTGCTCACCAGCACACTCAAATGTGAAAGGGACTGACATCACCCTTTTAAAAGGACCACAGTGGTTACTTTCAAAGTAAAGCTGACCACATGTTGACCTCCAGTTACATTGCCCCAGATGAAAAATCAGGGCAACTGTTTAAGACACCAAATGACATCACTTTAATTAATGAAACCTGTCTATCAACATAATTCACTTAAACACTTGTCACGTTCAAAGCTGCTTTAAAATTACTTTGAAGGGATTTATGGGAACTGTCCCCAGCTTTCTTCATCAAGCTAAGGTACAAGAATCCCTTCACTTTCTATATGGGTTTATAAGAAATTAAACACAAGGGCAAACACAAGGACAAAATTAACTCACTGAGTATTTTTATTTCCAAATGTGTGTTGCCTGGAAAACATATTCCTTTTTTTTTTACCTCTGAGCCATTAAAAATAGTTCTAAGTGTGACATGCTGCTTCTGTCCAGACATGAAAAGACTTAATAAATCTTGCTAATACTGGCCTGAACTTCAGGCTTTTTCATTTACTTAATATCACACACTACCACAGAAGATTTTTTAAAAAACAAGCCCTATAGCTCACTTTCTTCACTTAACACCGTCATGTTTTTACACATCACCTTACCATTTTGCCATTCCAAAAAGTGGATTGAGGATAGTGACATCTTACACCTACCTATGTAAGTATATGTGACTGTATAAAATACATATATGGGGGCTTGTTACATACAGTATGATATAACAGACTGGGAGATGTGAATTGATTAGAACAGTCCAGTTCATAAAGAGTTTTGGCTTCATGAAAATTTGCTGATTTAAAGCAAATGTTGGTCTTAATGCTCACATCACGAAATCTTGGCATGCCAAAAAGAAAAAACAAATACAATTGCTCATTAGGACCTTCTCGTCCCAACTCCAAGCCTGCTTTGTCCTAAGAGAAGGCAAAAAGCCCCAAACCTAGTCAACTTGCTCCAAAAACCCCAACCATACAACTCTCTTTTGGCTTAAATCACCCAAAGTATCATGTTCTTCCCTGCCAACAAGTGCAATAACTACAAAACAAATGCCTGGTTTTTCTAGCGCTTAAAATCAAGTTTCTAGCCTCTTTCTCTGAGATAAATAGATAAATAATAACAAAACAAAGGGGTTTGTTTTCTCTTCAGTGCAGAGGCAATAAAATGCCTGTTTTCCATTCACCCAAGCTTCCGAAATGAATCCTCCTAGTGCCTTCTGTACAGCCTTTACACAAAGCCAGCTGAGAGCAGCGTGTGAAGCTCTGCCACTGCGTGCAGCTGCCTGCCCTTAGCACAATCCCTGAGCTCTCTGTCCTTGTCAATCCCTCAGATAAATACTCCTCCTGAGAGGGTTTAGTTTGGGTCTCCAAACAACACCTACTCATGGTTGCTACTCAGTGCTGCCAGTTTGCTTTGCCTCCTCACATAAAATCCCTGAATTCCCATGCCTGCTATCTTTCTATAGCATCCAGGCTGCCCTACATCTTCCCTTCAGTAAAAGCTCTGCCAAGCTCAGTAGATTCAAAGAATTTATCTCTTGGGACCACTTGACTCAGTTGCACAGACTAGTGTGAGTTATCTGAAAGGCTGCTAGGTTAAAACATTCAAATCATTCTCCACAATTCCACATATCCAGCCCACGTATGAAGAAGCTTTGGAATGTATGGCCCAAAGTTTGCAGTGAGGCAAACCTGAAACTACATGAAAAGTGCCCGGAAGCCATCACCCAGAAGAATACTGCTTTTCCCGTTCTGTTATTTCATTAAAAATATTTACAAGTCAATCACTTAAAACACACTCAGGGCCATGCATCCTGCAGACAATAATCTTTTGAAAGCCACCTCTCAGGACTGCTTCAGTTACAGCACTATTTAGGGATGTTGGAAGTAAATGCTTTAAACAAAAACCTACTGTCAAAAAACTTTTACTAAAAAATGCAAAACATGCTCTGTCTTCAGACCAATCTTTGGAATAAATATGATATCCTGCCTTTTAGATGTGCATCTTCAGGGGTCAGCACAATCTAGCAGACACTGTTTATTTCTTTGTATCAAATGGCCTTATCTCACTTAAATATTTTTCTAAAATACAACATGCAACAGTACCCTAAGCAAAAGGGAGCAGAAAATAGTATAATGGGAGCATAGTAGTCAAGAGCATACCAAAAAAAAATCACATAGATAAAAGAGAGTGATTATTATTTTGAACAATTAATGGTACTTTTAAATCAATTCTATGACCTCTCTTCCAAATGTTTAATTTCTTTTTATACTGTTACTGGCACTGAAATAAATGTGCCAAAAGAAATTTTGCCTCAAGCCCAAGGCTCCCTCTTGAATAATTCAAAAGCAAGAAGATCACAGTGGCTTAATTAAAGGGCCTTCCCTCTGTTTCTTTATTTTTCCCATGTTGCTGTTACAGGACAATATGCCTCTGTAAGGAGTTAAGTAATTTTGTAGCATCTATGCTGCTTCTATTTTCTTTGCCAGTGCAATTATACCATTATAAGTGACTCTGGACTAGCAATATTGACAAATAAAATGCAGATAGTTTTTTACATAGTTGCTATCAACAAGATAAACTTTTTAGCACACTCCCATTCAGCGATTTACTTCCTGGCAAGAACTAGAAAAGGCAAAACTTCCACAGCCACTTTCCCTCTTAACCTCTCTCCTGAATAGGCTGATGGATTGTGAGGCTCTAACACCTCAGAGAAGTTAAGGACTCCACAATTTATAGAGGACCAGCACTCGTAGACTCTGCCACTGGACCTTTTCTTTTAGCCTGGAAGCTGTATCATATTTTACCCCAGCCAAATTAGACTAATTAAGAAGTTCTCCCCCACCCCACAAGTCCTGCTTCTTTCATGCCTGTAGAGCACTAGAGCTACAAGAACACCCACAGTGCCCATTTCAAATGAGCTGCAGATGCACAACATAAAAACTGCAGAAATAAGTTCATCTGCTGTTTTGAACATGGTCAGTGAGTGCAGTCACGGGAAATCTGCAGCACACAATACTACATGAGAAAACTGCCCATCAGTTTTGCATGTCACCATTAGTTTATCTGTCTACTGAAACACATATCCCACACATAATGGAAGTAATACAGGGGGTCCTGGGAAGCTACACTGGAAATCCCTCATGGGTTACCCCCTGTGGGATGCTGGCATTACATGGAATATAAATCAAACACTTGTACCTTACAGGCATGATAGAAGATGTCATGTGAGCCTGTGTAAGAATTGCCTTCACTTCTGAAGAAGCTAAAGGAGCCTGCAGAGATAAAAAGCCGCCAGCAACACCACAAACATCCAAGCCTACACGGGTAGAAAGGATTCTGACAAGATGAACCTTCGCCAAATCCTAACGTAAGACAAGCTGCTGTCCTGGCTTATTTTTCTGAGCAGATCTACTGCCTTTACCAGGCTGACAGCAAATCTGAAAACCCATCACAGCCTTATGTGCACTTAGCACTTTTAACACCTGGAGAAGAGGGGAGGTTAAGAGTTGGAGAGGGAGACTCAGGCAGATCCCTCCAGCTTTGGCCAGGTCAGGCAGCACTGCTTTGCTGAGTGCTGCAGTTAATCTGCAGGGCAGAGAAGATGGGGATCCTTTTTGTAATTGTGGCTCTGCTCTTTTCCTTCTTTGTTTTGGGTCTCTAGAGCTTTACTGTGTTAATTGACCATTACCCTGATTTCCAGTCATCACTTAGAACTTCAAATTAATCTGATCAAACAGAACATACCTTGTGAGAGTAAACACTCATTGATTTACTTTAGTCTCCAGGGTATATTTTAGGCAGCACAGGCTCACACAGATTCTTTGATACTTCAGATGTATTCTTTCTTACAGAATGCTTTGCACATTTTCAAACTTGTATTTTTTATGGAATAACTGGAGCTCTGTCATGACAAATTCTGCCTTTTATGCATTATGGGCCACCATCACCACCAAAGAATCCTTCCACCTGCACTAAAATATGGAACTTTATTTTTACCCTTGTATAAATTATTTATAATAATTACAGCATAAAAAAGACAGAGGGAAAAAGTCCCTGCCCTACTGTGCCTCTTTTAGATGCACAAGGGCCCACACACAAATTTCAGGTGTATTCTAACCTCCCCATAAAAATAATCTGAACACCCCATCTGTGTTTCCTGTTTTTGTTGGACAACTCCTTGGATTCCTCAGACTATTTTAGACCTTAGACAGGTTATACCAGTATAATTATGTGAATTATGGGTACAGGGTTTTTAAACCAGTGTAGATGTGCTACTGTGAGCCATAAATCATTGCAGGAAAGGTCATTTGGCTTTGTCTCCCAGCCTGGAGTAAGACACTCCAATCTATCTAAGCCCATACTGATGGAAGGAATGTTTCCAAGAATAATTAAAGTAAGGAAGACAAAAAGTTCTTCTTTTTAAATGGAAAGACCAAGGTCTTGAGGGACAACTTCCTTGCAAGTACATCAGGTACAAGCCCTTCATATCAAAGCCCTATTATTATTGTTAAATACTTTTATTTTTAATATCAGCAACACGGAGATATTGCTCATACATTACAAACACTCGAACATGCAGAGAGACACTCCTGCTTAATTTTGCACAGTCTGTCCTCAGCTCAGCTCTGTGGGGCTGCACAGCACAGGACTTCCAACACTGGCTCTGGCCATGACTCAGCCAGGAGCACTGTTTACTCTGCACCTGCACAGTTGTGTTTGCAGATGAAAGAACTGATTAAAGAACAAAGGCAAACAAATAAACTTTTGGGATGCTTTGATGACACATAGGTGACAAAGGTCCCAGCAAAGGTGACAGCACAGACATGAGAAACACTCTGTGTTTTGAATGAATAGCCATGATGCACAAGGCTTGCCTGGACAAGAGAAAAGCAGCAGGTTTACTGCATTTCTAAGACAACTCCAAGTTCTCTCAAAGCACAGTGAAAGAATAAGAAAAGGCCTGTGGATGGGTCCTATTCAGCCAAGATCCATCTATTCCTTTGCTAGTCCAATCTCAGTGGTGATTGTTTTGTAGGAGTTCCAAGGGGAATGGTTGAGCACATGCTCACCTCCTGAGCACAGGAGATGAGCCCTGGTCCTTGTGACTTCACTGCTGAACTCAGAGCTCCCACTTCTGTCAGTGCAGCAGAGAGAAAGAGAGGTGTGTGTGGCCAGGAGGTGAGCTGACCCAAGCTGTCTACCTGGTCAGAGCAGCACCATGAAACTGCACCTTCAGAGGCCCACACTGCCCAGGGGCATCCACCCAGTGGTGTCCTGTCATTGCAGTGTGAGATGGGGCTGTGTTTACAAAATCACTCTGCGACATTTTGGGGTTTCTTTCTAGCTGACAGTCCCCAAAGGGTTAAACTGCAAAAAAGGAACAGCCAAAGGAGAACCTGCCTTCCTCAGAACTTAAGAGGTACAAAAACTAGATGGCTGCACTTTCAGAGACCCAAGCAGTTGGGACAGGAGGTTTCCCAATATTACAAAGGGGGTCTCAGACAGCAGGTCTGTGTGACTGAAGATCCCCAAGTGGAATATGATAAATTTTTGTTCAAGCCAGCAAGTACTGTGAGAAAAAAAGTGAAGAGAACTGAGGACTTCCAACCCACTGTAATTTCAATGTCTCTCCATGCACATGAGACAAAAATCATGTTTTTCTAAAATGAGATCCACCAAGATAAAGACTAGCACATAAACGTGTGAGTACAGGATTCAAGAGAAAGGAAAAGATCAATTGTTGTCTTTTTTGAGCATTTTCACAAATGGCCAACGTTGCTGCATTCCTTTTTAATATAAAATGAATTGGCAACATCTGGGACTTTACCATCTCAGTAAGTTTCCAACTCATCAGCAGCTTCACACAGAGTTACAGCATACACTGCAAGTTGCTTGTTTGGAAATGAAGCATAAATTTCAGGCTCATACAAAAATGCTTAAGCCAGCCCAGCCTTAAACTGAATTACACTCACAGAAAGCTGCACCTTACTAAGCTTGTACTGGACAAAATTATGGGGTTTTGAATTCCAGTAACATGAACTCTTTAACTGTCTGTCATAAACAAATACCCTGACTTGTTTTTAACTGCATTTTCTGGTTTCTCTCTGACAGGTTCCCATATTATACTTACATGGGGTCACAGCATCTATATGATAATAGTCCTCGGACTCAGAAGGAAGTCTCCAAAATACTTAGATCTAAATGTAGATCTTCTTATCCTGCCTATAATTGCAGTGAGACAGGACATACTTTTCTTTTCCCCTATAATCCTACACATGCCATTGATGGTAGATCTGTTCTACTATCAGAGTACTCAAAATTAAACAGAGGCAGATCAATATCACCACTGTAAATTTCCAGCTGAAAGGAGTCAGCCATATCCTTGAACTACCAAGACATATGAGTCATCTAGACATACAAGTTTCTCATCTCATGACCATGCCAATGATCAAAAAAACTGAAATGGGAGAGAAGGAGTGTTTAAGGTTGAGCGAAACAATTTATTCTTCCTCTTTGCAAAGCACAAACATAATTTTCTACCAATAAAAATATTGCAAACTGCAGCCTTGTTTACATTTCTTATAGCGAGATAACACAATACTGACTATGCTGCTCTGAAAAAAAATTTCATGCAAATTAAGTTAGCATGGAGATCTTCTATGTATGAGTTTTGTTTATTGTGAGACCTGGGCAACTCATTCACCTTTGTGAAGCAGCACTTGCATGACAGTTAATTTTTGGTCAGAACTAACAAACACTATTACTGAACTTCTTACAAGCAATTAGGTAAGGCCCGGGACCCGAAGCCATTGAGCACCAGAGACCATCCACCTGCATTTTTGTCCTAGACAAGAAGGTGTGGCTTGGCTACAGATAAGGCTCCTGTTAAAAGCTGAGTTAACTTTTGGGATGAAAGGTGAACATAAGAAAGAGAAAGATATTGGTTCAGGAAGGGTGCTGCCTCCTTTCTGTACCTTCTACAAGACCTGCAGAATAAGGTAGCAAAGCAGTGACAAAGGTTAGTGCTGTGACTTGCAGGCACAGCTGACAACACCTCTACAACACCTCTGCTCTGCAGAAGGGCTGAGGCAAAGTCTAGTACTGGCAGTGGTGATTTGGCTACAATAATGTTCAAATCTGGAACAAATGACAGGCTAGGATGGCCGTTCAGCCCAGCAAATACCAGCACAGAATAAAACCTGCTAGCACTGCCTTATGAGGTTACCTTTACATCCAGAATTAGAAAGGGGTGTTGACCTAGACTGAAGTGTAATACAGTAACTGGGTTTAGGGCTGGGGCTCAAGCCAGCAGATATTGATAAATCGCAGCTTAGAAAGTGCCTCAGGGTTAACAGGAAGATGTTGTTTGTTTAAACCATCTGTCTGCAGAGATCTGTGGGATAAGGAGTGTGATAATGTTAAGACTAGGAGTGGAATTAGGGTTTGAGCATACTCTGGAAGAGGTTGATAAACTGCATCATCTTGTCTCAGTATCAGGGAGGGCCCCATGCTGTGATAAAGGCGCCACATGACAGGACTTCCCACACCCTTAGCAAGCCCAACACTGCCCAGCATGCCAGGCCTTCTCTGTCTATTCTCTGTTGACCAAGGCTTCCCAAGGTGTATGTGTGCTGCCAACCTGTGCTCCTGATCCCTGGGATTACTGTGCCTTGTGTACATGCAGAGCCAACCTGGCACTCCCACACGTACAGATTTCCTGAACCACAGAGCACAGTGTGTACACACAGTGGATGGGGTGGGGAGAGGGACTCAAACAAGGAAACATCTGTCTGAAAATGTCCAGTCTTTGCTGTCTCCATTTCTCCCCTCATTTGCAGCAGGGCTGGCAAATCAGAAATACATCATCAAAGACTAAAAGCTTCTGGTAACCAATGTCTCCTCTCTTTGCAGATGCATTTTTAAAAACAGTAGGTCAAATCTGGGCAGCAGGTTGGTCCTGCCAAGGAAATCAGAACCTAAATCAGCCAAATACACCAAGAAGCAGCACAAAAGCTTGTCTGTGTCTTCCCTGCTGGCTTTGCCAATGATGATCTTGGCAGTACTATTTAGCACTTACCCTTTTCCCCGTTATTGGGAATCAGTGTTTGCCATATTACTCAGCATTTTCCAGGCTAGGGGGAGGGTGCAGGATCGACCTTGCTTACTTCACATTACAGAAAAACCTGACATATCTTAACTACCTCTGTTTTTTAATCACAAAATATGCTCACCCAAGTTAGTGATTAATGGTGAAAAGTTCAGTTTTAGTGTCCAGACAAAGACAGTTTTTGGAGGAGGAACCATATAATCACTTTTCAAGGACAAAATAATTTCCAGACCAGAGACTACATAGTTAAAAACCTTAAAAAACAGTATTAGTAGCACACAGGCCATCACTACCATTTTCCAAGCTTGTGATGTAGAGAATGCAGGGGAGGCAAGAACAACAGTTCTCAATTCAATGAGCAAACCTGCTTCAGCATTCACTGCAAACTGTGGAGGAAAAAGCTTTGCAGTGAGTCTTGCCAAGAGGATCTTAAAATAATTGAACCTCATGGTCACAAGACCACGCATTACTGTTGTGAAACAGTCACTGGGTAAATAAGGGTGTAGCCTCTAACATTTTACCACTGCTGGTGGGGGGAAAAAATAGGAGAAAGCAACATGCAGAAGATGGTCTGACCCCTAAAAAGGTATTAAGTCAGGAAAAAAAAAGATCTTGTAAATCTGCACTCATGTCAAAAACATGGCAGAACAATGCTGCCATTCTAGTCCTCTCAATGCAGTAATAACACTGAGTAGAGAATAAAGGTAATTTGCAGAGTTAAGCCTGCAGCACATAATTAAGGCAAAAACAATAACAGAAATAAAAGAGAATTCCAAGGGATGTAGGAGTAGAAATCAGGATGATGTACAAATGACAGCTGACCAGTTCACTAAGATGAAGTCACAGAAGCAGTATATGTCCAGGATGATATAAAACTATTAACAAAATATGATGAAGAAATAAAATTTAAGATGCTGATTTTAAAACATAGAAACAGGCAGATAGCTCAGACTAGCAGAGATATTAACAAAGCCAAATGAACAGGATGTTATTCCATGGCATTAACCATTGAAACCTGTTGAATTTTCTTATTGCTTTTGATTTCAGGGATGTTTACACCAGTGTACCTAAAGGAGTTCAGCAAAGTTTTCCAAATTTATCTTTTATTGTTTGCAGAAATCAAGTTAAGAACTTGCAAAATAATCACTTCCTCAAAGCCACTGTCTTCAGCTCTGTGTATACAAAGGTCTTGTCTGCCTCTGCACTAAGTGAAACTTTCACTTATCAATCTTATCAAAACATTTATCAAAAAGTTCAGCTGTCACCAATTCACAGCATTTTGCCAAACTGGGGGAAAAGGAAGAACGTATCCCATGAGTCTTCTAAATTTCCTCTAGACTGTCTGGAGCAGCTTGCATGGGGGCTTAGCAGGGTGCAGCTGGCCCCCTCTGGGTGTCAGGGAGAGGCAGACGGGGGAGAGAGCAAAGCACTTGAACGCAGCAACTCAGCAAGGCTGGCAGGGGCAGGGCTTGAAGGGCAGAGCACTTCAGCCAGCCAGGCTCTCCCCATCACAGGGAGCAAAAGAACATTTCAATTATTTCTCCCTCTGGCCTCTGCTTCTCTGAGGGAGGGAGGAAAAACAAAGGCATAAGTTTCCTAAGAGTTTCTCTCTACTGTTAACCCAGAAGAAGTGCAGGGGTTTAGTGGGGTCTTTTTCCTGAATGTCAATGTGTTCTGATGTGTTCTGATTTGGGACATTCTTCTAGCCTCAACTTCCACCATGACACTTAATTTATGTGGTGCACTAAGCTCCTGGTCCTTAGATATGACTTGCATTTATGAAGAAGCACTATAAATGGCTCAATCCTCTGGTACAAGTTAGCATGTTTTCCAACCTATATTAAGATCAGATTATTTACAAGTTAAACTAATTACACTATTTTTTTCCAACCACACTTATTAATACCTCTGTCTGTAATAAGAGCTCACTGGGCTCTAAAACATGCACACATTACTCTGCAGAAAACAGAAGGTAATACTTTTAAATGATTATTCACAGTCGCCCAGATAACATTAAAGAACTTGTCACAATTAAAATTCATAAGCTACATTTCTGAATTTCACAACTCAGGTCAAGAACTGCAACCCTAATGATCGCCAGTGAAATACTGTGTCCTGACTCACTCCATCCAAATAAGCTACTAGTACAAAAGCACTGCGGTGCTTCAGGAGGGAAGGGTGGTAAGTGAAGGAACTGATAAGAAATAATTACCCTAATAACCTGCTAATGAAAAGGTGAATTAATTGAAACACACCATGAAGTATCCAAGAGTACACAAAGTAATTCAGCAGATGTTTACACTGGAAGGCTGACTATCCAGTGCAGGGATTAAATCAGATTGTGATGTTAATGGCACATACAATGCTAAAGTTGATCATGGATTTTCTGTTGCCTACTGTCAAGCTTGAAATAATGCTTCATGTCATTTTCACAAACAAACCTTATAAAAGGACCAGGGAAATCAGAAAATGACACAGCCAGTATCCCACAGAATATTAATGCAGAAAACAGAGTTTTCTCATTGACAGAACTATCATATAAACTGCCCACTACTGTACCTTCATGACATCTTTATAGGAGTGAACGGCTGCAACTTCTTCTTTGTCATCATCGTCATCCTCCACTCCTTCATCCAGAGCATCATATCCCTTCATCCCTACTCCCATCTGTTTCTGTGGCATTAGTCATGTAGTCAATAAGCTGTTCCAGTGGAGGACTTAATTCCCTCTCTTCATTTTCCTTCAAACCATAGTCCAGGGCTTTATATATAATAATCCCTAGTGATTCAATAACCTGTATAAACAAAAAAGAAATATATATTAATGCCATTTACATGAACGAAGAGGTCAGGTGAAGAACAACTTTTTCTGGTGTTTGTATAACAGACCCAGCAACTGAGAGGGCAATAAACATCAAAATCTAACAGAAAAATTATCTGCTAATACCTATAGTAGCACTTGAGTAATTCAGCATAGAACAAGCAAGAGCAGCTCATATCACATGCCTACAGCTTTCTTATTTCAATATTTGAAATAAAAATTCATAAAAACATAACAGGACCTTTTAAGGTTATTTTCCCTTTTTCCTTCTGATACTTCAAACCTCAAAGTAACATTACTCTACTATGTAAGACTATATTGCGCACACATAATCTTTTTTTGTGGAGCAGGTAGGAAGAAATTCAAAGAAAGAATAAACTAACATGAGATGCCTTCTTCGTCTCACAGCTTAATGGCACTTGGAAACTGCCCTTCAGTTTGTGTCTCTTCACTGCCCTGAGAGGTGTCTGGACACAGCTGTGGATGTCCCAGCATTACTCACTGAGCACTGGGACAGCAGCCCAAGGACTCCTTTGCCTGCTGCACAGCTCTGGAGGCACACATTTGCCACTGAAACTGCCAACAACTGTATTCCATAGTGATGAGATTGTACCTCAATTTTTCATTGAATTGAGGCTTCTTATTTGTGCCCTGTCAAGAGCAAAGCAAACCAATGACCTCTTACTCAGTGTGAGCTCGGAAAAGATTGTCCTGAACATCCCACAATGATGAATGCACATTTTCTCTCTTGACATTAGTTATTTTCCTTATGAGCAATATCAAAGCCTCTGGAATGTTAAAGATGTAAATAATGGCATTTCAAACTGAGGAGCTTGAAAATGGGTATTAATGAAGAGGGAAGGGAAAATGGGATTGCAATAGTAAACCACAAGAAGGTAATGTCACTGCTGGGAGATCCTTGTCTGACAACGGAAGTAGGACTGGAGTTATTGTATGTAATCTCTGATCTTCCTTGTGTGTTGGGATAGATAGCATGTCATGCAAATTAGCAGACTCCAGTGTAGGAGTAGTTGGCACAGCAGCAACTTTAATAACAGGAGCATTTCTAAATATACCAAACCTTGTCATCAAATGACATTTCTCTAATCTGCCTTTCTGCAGCATCCTGGTCGACACACTTTTTACTGCAGAGTTTTGAAATTCTTTTTGAGGAAATAGGACAACACAAAGGGATTCTTAAAACATTAAATTTTACTCTAGCTGCTTACTTATTTCAGCAAAACAAAGTATTTTTGGTCTGAGAGGCTGGAGGTTAGCAAAGACTTAAAATCGTTTCCCATTAGTTTATTTAGACAGACGATTCAATGATTGCTGTAGTCTGACAGCTTTACACTTGTGTACTTCATTCCTCTGTTGGGATTACTTTGCAGTGCAAATTCACTTTGCAGGACAGTGGCTAATAAACAAAAAACAAATTAAAAATCCAATATATAAACCACTTTATTTTATAATTTATTTCCAATAATTTTGTTAACTTGGTTCAATATAAAAATTTTGCACATGCTAAACCCTTGAAATGTGTTCATACATATTTATTTTAAAATACAGCTAGGGAAAGTGATTAGGCAAATTAGTGAAGAAGAAAAACCTGTATGTGTTTTTTAAGTTCAAAGAACAGCTTCTGTCTTGAGGAGTGCTATTGAGACAGGAAAGTATGTCAGGGAAGCATCATAGCTTTCTTGCTCAGCTCCTGTACCCTTCCCCTGACTTCTGTCATGACTCACTTTGGAGACAGGACACTGCACCATACAGACCTTAAAAAAGCTCTAAAAGATTAAACTCCTATTTGTAGTATATCTTGCTCACTTCTTAAGGAAGCTGTTTTGCACTAACTGTCTTGTAAAACTTGTATTGTTAAAAAAAAAACCTAACTGAAAATGTAGAATCACACAAAGTAAAATATATTAATTCCAATGGTAAACATTATTTCCTGTAACTCAGGTGCTGAGTATAATCCCAACATACACCCCTTCAGCAACTGAAAGGGAACAAAGAATAGCAGTTTGAAGGAAACTAAAATCAAAATTAAGTATAACTGAATAATCATTTTGATACTTTGAGCACCTAGGAATAAACACAAAATGAATAATTTCTAACTTTAATAAAAAGTACATTTGAAAGGGCTTAGCATACATGAAGACTGAAATGTCTGGATCAGATGCAAAGAAAATTATGTCTTGTGCCATGCAGTGATGGCTGCTGAACACAGCTTCTGGATTTTGCTACCAAAACTGCAAAAAAATAGAAGAGGGAGTGGATAAAGAAAGTACACTCTCTGCCTTCTTCTGTTTGGGAAGAGGATTAAGGCATTCAAAAGCACCGTGGCTAAAACTGGATGACAGCTGCTGCTTTCTTTGATGTACCAGCAGTGGGGCTTCTGCAGCTCAGGAATATGGTTTGTGCATTTTTATGTGCTATGGACAGATTCCATAATGCATGCAAAGCTGACACAAGAGGAAAGCCTGTAACAGCATCAAGTCAGAGCTGTAGTTCAGTCTCTCAGCTCCTTTGTTTGGACATGTGATCAAAACCATATTTACTCATTGTCTGTATCACACATTCTTCTTGGTGAAAGACAAAGCAGCAAACAACTTAACTAAGTAACTTTGCTTTGACTTGCATTGCAACTGAAATGTTCAGTGCTTTCAGGAGTATCAGTTTACCAAGGATCCTGTAAACCACACAATTGCCATACAATTATTAAACAAAAGTTACAGAATTGTCAATGCTTCTTCCCATGGATAAAACTATTAAGGCAACTTCATACAAATAAAACTTTTAGGTCTATATAACTAGAAGCAAAATACACAAGTCAACTGACTGCTGCTTCAGCACATGAGTGCTGTCACTCTACCTGTAATACAAATCCAATACAAACAAAAAAAAGGAAAACCTTTTCACAACTAACTGGATGAATTGATAAATAAGAGGGGTTTTTGAGTTGGATAATCAGGGACTGTGACTTTTAAAAAAATTTTAAAGCATCAAATATTTATAAAGAAATCACACGTTCTAAACTCTACTGTTGGCCAATTTAGCAGAAAATAAAAACTTCTGGCACCTAGCAAGTGACAAGCACTGATATAGTCTTCAATTATATGTGAAAACAGATATATATTAAGAAAAACAAGGGTAAAAATGGACCTAGCAAAGCTTTTTTAAACCACAAAGTTGCACATTTACACCCCAAAACAACTGCATAACACTGAAATAAATGTCATTAGTAACAGTAAATAATGCTGTTTAACTCAGGTTAAAAAAAAATAAAGTCCCGAACCTTGGATTTTAGAACATATTTGCACCTGATTGATTTACATTTCACCAAAGATCTGACCTCTGGAAATCAATCAGTGGATAAATAAATTTTAAAAATAAACAAGGAAGCCTGTATTATTAAGCTTTACACCTTCTCATCAAGTTCTTTTGAAAGTCATGGCTTGAGACCAAAGAAAAGCCTCAACATACAAGCACTTCCCACAGATTGAACTTGTACTTTGCTGTGCTGAAATCATTAGTGAAAGGGCAACTTTGTCCCACCATGAGCATTCCTGCAGTTTCTACAGGAGTCTGGACTCATACAGTGTTTTTATAATAGACTGTGATAAAGTTGCTGGAACACTTTGACTTTAAAAACAATGTAAAAACAATATCCACACACTCCTTTTACACACGTGGCAAAAACAAAACCCAAATTATTTAGATTCTTTTCATGCACAAATACTGCCCATATTTCCATTCTATATACCTTCCTCCAACACCCTAAGGAATGCCTCTTGGACAGGGGTTCATCAGTGTTTTAGGTTTTTCATATGGCCCAAATTACACTCCTCCACTAAACTCTGCCAATTTAATATCCTTGAACCCTTCAAATATACAGCCTTTGTACAGGAACCAAAGAGATTTGACACTTGCAAAAGTGCAATTATTGCAGGTACTTCACTTTGAGAAAAAGCCTATTTTCCCCTCAACATACACATCTCCCTGAACAGGCAGAATCCACAGCTCCCAGCACACACAATGGGGCACTGTCTGAGCTTTCATCCCCTTCCTAGGCCTGCCTCAATTTTTAAACACACAAAGCCTAAGGACAGGCTTGTAGTTAGAGCAGCGAAGGACTATTTTCAGCTCAAATGCCTGTCCCTCCCTAAAGTTCTCCCTTGGTCAAAAGCCACTCAGATGGCTTTTTTTAGGTCCCTAAACTTGGGTTAAAGATGATGTAAAGCTCCAGCTCCTAAGGTGAGTCAACTAACTTTGAACTTTCCCACAGGGACCTCAGATATGGCCACCAGCCACAACAATATTTGCATTACTACTGCACTTTTATGAATTCCAGTAGTTTTTTTATTAAAAATGTGCAGTACAATAATTATTTTTAAGTGTTTCCATATTTTACCCAGATCTCCAACACACTTAATGAAAGAGAATCATTCTGCCTCATGGTGAGAGTGCTGAGAGTTCAGGGCTGGCACTCCTTAGGGCAGTGCTCCTCTCCACCACCAACTCTGCTATGTAAAAACTAACCTGGCCTAATGCTGACTTTCAATTAGCCTGCCAGGAGCTCCACACCATGCTTCTGACACCACAGCATGTGGTATAAACATAGGCACAGACACCCTCGAAGTGAAGAGTTATGTATCTTAAATGATCTGTGACATATTAGAAGACAAACACACACAAGTTTTTGTGCTCAGTTTCTGTAATATGGTCCAAAGAACTGGCGTGTAAAAATGTTATGCAAAACCAACTTGCTCCTCTTTAGCTAGATGACCGAGGTTGAAAGCTTTTGCTTTCTGGCTCTCATTTCCATTTGTAACAAAGTAATTTGTTGTTTCTTCAGCATTCAATTCTGGAACTGAAAAACACCAGGCTTTTAAGGAAAGGCGAACAAATAAATGGGTTAGGATAACCCCATGCACATTTTTTTGGTGATTTAGCTCATCCTGAGATGCCCTACATAACTCCCAGGAGCACCTCATGGAAAAACATGTCTAAATAGGACACTACCAGAGATGTGCTGCTGTCACTGCACACCCCAGGTACATTAATGTAGTTTTCACCAGAGCATTCCCAAGTGGAAATGGGGGAGCATTACCCAGGTTTTAATGGCAGGGGACACTGCTAAATTTAAATGTGACCTTCACTAAATTAGAGCAACGTGCAATGGACTGTCAAATGAGAATAGTGAAAAAAATTCCAAGTGCTTCCAGGAAAGCAGCAAGGATCTGGACTACTTCCAACAAATCAAATGAATCACTAATTTCCAAAGAATATAGACATAAGATACAGAATTATTTAACTTCTGGGGGATGTTGGTTTGCTACTGAAATAACAAGGTACTGCTTTCTGCAACATAATGAGCCTTGCTTTTTAAGTCAAAGCAGTAATGAAAGCAAAGAAAAAGAAAATCAAGAGTATGTCAGGTCTAATAGAAAATAAATATGAGACAAAACTAAATAAATCCTTTTAATTATATTCAGTCTCATTTAGATACATTCAGAGCTCGGAAAATTTCTCTGCCATATTCAGAGCTCTTTTTCAAAATGGTTTTATATCCTGAGTCTTTGAATGCACTAAGTGGGCAGACAGACCTACTTACTGAATTCTTTGTACTATTCAGGTGTGTGTTAAAGAGATTCAGGGCAAGAACTTTTGATCAAAGACACAGAACAAGCCCAAAACACACAAAGGGGATACTAGGATTTTTTTGTTTTGGTTTATTCCCCTCAAAGTGAATATGTGAAAACTGAAGCAGTTAAATGTTGTTGGACACAGTTGCCTCTAGGAGTGTAGCACTTATGTAACTGTAAGTTTATTAAGGATCAAGTGCAACACAACTCTTCAACTTATTCAAAGGTTCTGATAATTATAAATGTGGGTTTTAGTTGTTAAAGTTTCACTACAGATATTCTCCCAGGAGAACTATAATTTATAAGCATAAATGAAAGCAGAATTTTTTTCTATTGTATCAGTCTCAATTTACATTTTATCTGCAGTGTTTCATTTTAAACACTGAAACAAAACTGTCAATTTTCTCCTAGCTTTAGTTCAGACATTATAATCCCCAAGATCATGACAAATCATTACTTTGTTACTGCAGACTATATTCAACCTGAAGGAATTTCACCATAGTGACAGTTCATACCCAGAGAAAAAATAAAATTAAGTTCTCTAATTTAACTGTGGAGACTCTAGCAATGGTTGAAGCCTCAGTAAAAGAATTAGATGCAATAGTTAAGTAACCTAGATGGTGAAAGTCATTTGAAAGTTCTGAAATATTCCTCTATTCATATCAGGCTTCAAATACAGGCCATGTTATCCTGATGCCATTTAAACAAGGAGAATATGGTTTTTATCCTAAGTTAAAGACAGAAAATCCAATCCTGTCACAAACTTCTAGTTCTGTTGTCTTTTTAAACAAATTTTATTTTACAAAACATAGCTAAACATATACATATAGCTTTTAATAGAAATAGAAGGCAATCAGGTGAACATTCCAGGTGAGGAAACAGAAGGGGCAAAGACTTCAGCTGACTTCCGAAAACATAACCAGGCCACAGAAAAGCCAGTGGGTTCAAACTGTGTAAGAGACAGAAATTGCCATTTATCACATCAGCCTTTTGAACAAAGCTTTATCTAGATTACATGTGAGTACCAGATTAACTGCAGCAAAAGATTTTGCAGTGAGGGAGAGGAGTAAGCAGCTCAAGTAGAACTGGTACAAAGGAGAGTGAGACTAGTTCAGTAGCTCTGATGCTGAGAATTCATGTGGGACTGGTTTAAGTTTGGCTGACATTGCACACCTGCCTATGGTCTGCCAGACAAGATATAGAAGATAGATAATAAAGAGCTTACCAGAGCTTTGATTCAGTTCAATTTATGGCAGTCATGAAGCAATGCAAAATCAATGCCACTTTTATTCAAAACATCTACACGGTTTAACTGCTCTACTCAAAGACTCAGTTTGCATGAATTTTTCAGCCTTCCCCATGGCTTTTATGTCAACCATTACAGCAGCCTGCTATAGGCTTGGCCCTCATTTAATTAATCCAAAAATTAAAGTGAGTAAACACCTGCTGCAATATAAACCATTTGCTCTCCTCTGAGTTAAGAACTTTCTCACACCTATTTTCACCAAAATTAATGACTACAAAAGCCAAGCAAACAAAATACCAGGACAATGAAAGCTATTCTTTTAAATACAAATTCTCGATTAGTTAAAGTTTTACATTTCCATGTACATGTTAGAAGCTTTCCAGCAGCAGCTCACAACAGACTTTTTAAAGTTAGGCTGGTTTCACCATATTTGTCAGGGCTATGCCTGCATTTCAAGTGTTTCACAGATTATGAACTTCACAGAAACAGATGAAGCACCTGAACAAGTTTACACAGAGTGGGGAACATGACAACTCTTCTGGTTTGACTTTAGCTTTCCACAAATCCATCTTCCTCCATTCCTGAAAAAGTATGTCTTTCTGCCTCCTAACAGACTTCTCTTGTCAGTCAAATTGTCTTAATTCCAAGATTCGATGCATAAAATCAAATATGTCAAGAAAGAACCCAAATGTAACCACTCCACAGGTCCTTTTCTAAGTGATGTGCCACAAAAGAAGGCTGGTAGGTGCTGCTCCTTTCTAGTGACTGCAGCATTCATTAACCCCACATAAAGCAAACCTCATTTAACACTGCTTGTCTTGGAGGTACCACATTTTCACGGCAAGTCACATAACCACCCATAGGAAGGTGTCCTTTCCATCCACGCCAAAGGAGAAACTTCAAAGATGCCTATGGAATGTTGCATTTATCACATAGCCACCTAAGACAAGCCATGCCCAGCTACCTCCCCTGCCTTGTGGAAGGTCACTCAGCCATACCTAGGCCTCTTTCCTAAAGAAGCTGATGGGAATTCACACTTACAGCCTGTGACCAGAAAGGAAAAAATCTAAGACTCTTACTGAGAGTTTTTTTTGCTAAAAAATGTAAGGAAACATCATCCTGACATAAGGACATGCTTTGATTATGAAGCATGTGAATTTTTACATGATAGTATGGGAATTACTAATGAGTCAGACACATTAATTATTTAGGTCACATATGATCTCTGAGTAAGTCATGCAAAACATTACTGCAGGCTGACACAGCCTCTGCAAAGCTCCTGATTTTATGAATATTCTTTCAGGCCCTCTTCCCCACAAAAAGCAACATTGGACCAGGCATTTGGATCTCTCAAATATTCATCCAAAACTGAATGCCTAAGTGAACATAAAATATTTGAGTAACAAGTGAGGGGAGCTACTCCAAAATTACCTTCAAGTTCTCGTAATGGCCTTATTGGAAAAACTGGTTATCACAGACATCTTTTATGAAAAAGCCTTTCTTTAAGATTTTTCCTCCTGAGAAGCTGAGAGGCCTCAGGAACAAAATGTAAACATTGATTATCTGCTGCTGTGGAATGCAACAGGTGGATCTTTGATTGGCCCATGTTAGATGTTTGTAATTAATGGCCAATCACAGCCCAGCTGGCTCGGACAGAGAGCCGAGCCACAAACCTTTGTTATCATTCTTTGCTATTCTATTCTTAGCTAGCCTTCTGATGAAATCCTTTCTTCTATTCTTTCAGTATAGTTTTAATGTAATGTATATCATAAAATAATAAATCGAGCCTTCTGAAACATGGAGTCAGATCCTCGTCTCTTCCCTCATCCAAGAACCCCTGTGAACACCGTCACAAGTGGTATTTACTAAAATAGTTCAAAAAACCACAAGTAGGCACTGCTGACAAATTACCTACCTATAAAAAGAAATTAGCTCGACATTCTTCTTTTCAGGTCTAAAATTCATGCAATCATAGCATGGAAGGCTCACTTACCCTACACCAAAGAGCAACAGAATACATGGCTAAAACTCAGTAGAAAGCTCAGCACCTGCTCTTAGGGCCACAAAACTCCAGAGAATCCATGTACGAAATGGCACAGATTTCTATTCCTATTTCCTTCTGAACAATGAAATCACCACAGGAGAAATACATATTAAGACACACCTCTTATCACAGATAAAAGCTATTTATTCATAAAGCACACAGTTTATAACCTCAGGCATGAAGTACCTTAGCGCAAGATATTCCAGCACCTGCCAGCTGTCAAAGTTGTCAAAGTGCTGAACTGTGACAGTTTATTATCCTTAATGGAACAGCCATATTTCTGGATTACAAATTGCTGAGCATCGTTTTCCTGCTCTCTGCCAGTAATGACAATATCTATGTATTCCAGTACAGTGATGATAACATAGATTTGCCTTCAGTCACAGGTCAAAAGTGTTACACCATTTAAAAAAAAATTCATATCGATTTTATGCTTAGATTTAAAAAAACCCCAAACCCACAACAACAAAACCAATCTCCAGAAAATATAACAAAACCAAAGCATTCCTGACTCTGGGTTTTTGCAGAAACCTCCATCACACAGCCAAATTTTCTACAATGCTCAGCACCTTCAAATAGAATATGCATATTTTCCAGATAACTTATTTAGCTGCTTCGGTGGCAGCCAAATTACTAGACATCCAATGATTGGTGGAGAGGGATTAATTCCAACACTTCCATCTATGTAAGACACACAGGTACTTGAGAACAAAAACATACACCAAAAAAAGCTATATGCATATCAACTAAATAGATTTACTGCCTCAAAAAACTATTAATAAAATCATCTGCTCCATTCAGTGCATTTTACACTGCCTGGGAAACTTGAGAGTCTCATAAATTTAGGCCTAAAAGATGCAATGCTGATTTTCTCCCATGCTGAGACCTTGTTAATGGATGTGCTAAAGTTCTTGTACAAGGCACTCTCCTGTGCTCAGCCCAAGGAAAAGAGAGGTAGGCAAAGATGTGTATCTGAGGTAACGTGGTAGCAAGGGGAAGGGAGAACAGCAGGACAGAGTGACCTGTCACATCCATAGGAGCTCTAATGCAGTCCTACACAATTCATCCCTGGATCAAGGATTCACAACAAGCTCCCCAAAGCTTTCTCACAGGCTTGTAAAGAACAGAGCTGAGCTCAGGTGTACAGGGATTATAAATCCCTTTGGACTTATGCTTTGGAAACTAAAATAATGCTGCAATATTACCCTGTCTTTCTAACCACATTATTACCCTTTAAATGAGAAAAAGAGATCCCTACCCAGAAAAAGTAAGTCAAGGAATTATATTCATATTGTGGCAACTTTCCTGATTTTTTGAAAATTTTGGGGTAAAATATAAACTAAAATTAAGGATGTATAATGTTCAGGTGTCAATGCACCTTGAAGTCAGAATACAATTGCCCCTGCAATTTTCTTGACACAAAAGAGACAAAGACTTCAAATCCTATATTTAGTCCCATCTTTATACCCCCAACCTCCTCAGCAAAACAAGCTGCATTGCCCTTCCTAAATTCATTGCAAAGCACAGGCATTACCTCTTCTGGAGCACTGGAGATAGTTTCAAATGTAGGAACTATATGGGGCTGAAGGTCTGTCCTGTGGGGTTTTCCTCATCACTCTTCCCTGTGAAACCCCCCACTGGTCATTTCCCCACTCCTATAACAATTTTACCACCTGCTATATGAGGATATTAATCCATTTTCAAAGCTCTGGATAAGAAGCACTGTGCAAGTCTAAATTATATTTCTGCATTACGTGCACACAGACTTAAACACAGCTGGAAGTGCTTCTAATCATCCAGCTTTCCATATGACTTTTGTTCCCAATAAACTAGAGGCAGGAAAAATGAAGAAAAGTACATGCCTGAGGCTAATGGTTAGGCTTATCAGCTGGGTGCAATGCAACACATAAAGCTGCTTTTCTTTGAGAATATAAAGCAAGATGTAAGAGTGGTTTATTTAAATGTAAGTAGCACAGGTAGCCAGAGAAAACAGTTACTAAGGTTAGAATATCAGATTGCTCTAAACTTCACAGGAAATAAATTCTGACAGCATCATCCCTTTGTCTTGTTGCACCAATGTAATTATACCTACCAGGCTACACTCTAGAGAATTAATGTCTTGAAGCTTAAGAAATGGGGGGAAAAGCAAGGTTTTAGTGATTTTTGACACTGTGGCTTTAAATTTTGCTTCTTAATTAAATTAACTATCCCTAAGTATTTTTAATATCCTTTAAGACTTTAACATTTTACAAACTCTACCATATCCACTTACCCTTTGGGGAATACCTTTTCTAACACACACAACATGACCGTTCATATTACAGCTCAAACAGAAATTGTCTGGCGATTCCTACACCAATCAAAATGAAAAAATGGTTGTTTTTTCAGATAGTTCTCTAACAAGTCAAAAAAATTTCCTAGAGGAAATAAAAAAAAGTAATTAATTAAAAACAAAATGAAACAAAAACATTCCCACCAACAAGAAGAAAACAACAAAAAAACCAAAACACTACAAAAAATCCAACTAATGTAAAAACAACAACAATGTAACAGTCAGAAGTTCCATTAAAGATAAAACATTGAATTCTGCTGGACTTTCATAGGAACTCCAGCTTTGGAATAGCAAAAACATTCCTGCCTGGCCAAGAAACAAGTTACTTAAAAGAAATGTCCTTAGATTGGAGAGATATCCATTTGATTCCAAAAGAAAGAGAGAATATTTTTCTCTTGTTCTCTTATTCAGTAGCCTCCCAAAAGTTTAAGAAATTAAGAATAAAAGTATCAATGTATTACAAACACATGCGTAGATTTCTCTGACTAAATGAGGACATTCATCAATACCCTTGAAGGAGTTAAAGACAGTCAATTAAATCAGATTAAAAGAGCATCTACTCAGCTACCTCCAGGGACTCAAACATTCAGTATTTCAAGTGAACAATTTATATTGTTCAGCATTTCAAGTGAACAATTTGTATCTGTGATTTCTGAAGCAGAGTGACAGCAGAATCTGCTTTTCTTTTCTTTTCATTCAGCCCTTTGCAGGGATTATTTGCACCAAACAGGCAGAGACACATAAATATCACTTTATGCAAAGGCAACACCTCCCAAGGGAGAGGAGCCTTTGGTGAGGATCAGCACCAGGAGACAAACTGCAATGGCACAAATTTCAGAAAATGCTGCTTGTAAAGAACACCTTTTACCCGCCAAGCCAGGGGAGTGAGTGGGTGTCACCCTCCCTGCCCCGTGCACCCCCTGCTAACATCACAGGGCTCGTGCTGCACTGTGGTCTGACAGCTCAGAAAGCTGATCTACCTGGGAAAAGTCACATTTCCCTCAGCAGCTTAGGGAAAAAAGCCCAATCAAAAAGCCCAGCAAACCCAAACCCCCACTCCCTGTGCTTGCACAGATGCATCCTGTGCTACCAGACATCAGTGCTGGCTTTAGGGCAGAAGAAAGCACAGCACAGCAGAAACCTCAGATCTATTCCTACCCATGAAAGAAATAAATGTCTGCTTTAACTGGAAGAGCTAAAATTAGCTTTAAAAAGGAGTAACTGCATGATTGTTTGCCATAACATATTTTGATAAAATGCTTAGTGTAATGCAATCCTCTCTCTAACAATTTTTCTGTTTTTCCTATGTTTGTAGTCTTCCCCAATCTCCATTTTTAACCCATGAACAATGATTTTTACCAAACACTTGCTGTGATAGGTATAGCTAGGATGGGTAGGTTGAGCTACCTAGGAAAAAGGAGGAGGGTTTGCTTTGTATAGTTAAGATTAAAAAAAAAGGAGATTAAAAGAAAAAACATTTGGTTCTTTTCAAAATGTGATATTGAGATGACTCAAGTCACCCAAAAGCCAAACACAATAAAATAAAAATGTCTAACTCAAATCATAATAATATTTTAAACTAAGATTTATTAGTAAGAGAACTCCAATAACATTAAAGAGATTTTAAAGTGGAGTGAAACACTCCAAATACACTATGTTCTTTTAGATTTTTCTTTGAACTGAATTAAATAAAACCACTTAAAATTAAGTTTCTGAGGATTTTTCCATTACACTCAAAGGTGTTTTTATGGAGTAATATGTGGCATTCCAGCAAAGCCCAGGTGCAAAGGAACAAGCAGACTAAAAAGATAACCTTCCCTGCTCACTGCCCTTATCTAGTTAAGCCAATAAAAGTGTTCTACCAGAAGAAATTCAGCTTTTCTCTGTCCTAGAAAGATCTCTATTTTTAGATGGGAATGAATAATGTTTATAATAATTTTAAACACATCTCCCAGCTAAAACACCATGAACTGACCAACCAGTGGAACTGTGTATTTGACCTAGAAACTGGTACGAAAAAGTTTTTTTTTTCCTTATGCACAAGGTACACCTCAAACTGTGGATTACTGCTCACTAGAAAGCATGGCCTCAGGGAGAAACTTCCTCCAGTGAGCAGAGACTTCAGTGGTTGCTGCTCTTATGGGAACACTACATGAAGTCTGTGCTAGGCAGAATTGCCAGCAGCCATCACAGATACAGACAGTAACAATTCCAGAGGAATTTTTAACGGAAGGCAAGCCTTAATATTCTTAGAGCATATGTGATATTTGCCCACATCTCTCTAGTCACTTGACTGCAGCTAATTTTTCTGGACTGATTTACAGATGCTTCCTCCAAACATACCTCATCCTGCTATGAAAGTTCCAGTTAAATCCCTATTGGAATATTTTATTCTTTTCCAGAGTGTTTTTTTACAAAAGATGGTTGAATGTTACCATTAAGCTGCTCACAACAGATCACTTGTCATTGTTTTCTAAGGAACAGCAGCCATTAAACCTAGGAAAGGAAACTTGTGATGACTATCTGACCTACCAGGTGTGCTACCAATTCACCAATTTTGCAATATTTGCCCATTTTTATGTATCTTGCTCAGTCACATTTTTGGGCTACAGCATTAAAAAATACACTGGATCTGTTAAAAAAAATCTCTTCTATAACTCAGTAACTAAGAAGTAACTGTATACAAATTGTGACTGCACAGAAACCACCCTGCTTCTGCATTCATCATTCATCTTGTGATGAACGTGCTACCCAGCCAAATGATGCTTTCAGCCTTACTGTGGGCTGCTAAAGTGAGGAAGCACATGCTTGGATAAAGCAGCCACAGTTGCTAGAGGGTAATGCAGCACTTCATTTCTCAAGCAAAATGGGCTTTTGTTAACCTTAATAAAACAGATTTTTGACTGACCTTCTCCCTTGGGGATCTCACCGTAATGTTTATGCTGACAGATCAGAATAGACCTTTTGAAAAGAACCTCCCCAGAATCCCTCCCTGAGCTTCTGGCTTGCAGCATGGGGTGCTCTGCAGAATGGGACTCCTTTTGAAGATAAAACATTAGATGAAATCCAAAAGCTCACCTAAGGTACTCATTTTGCTGATGGCACACTCAGCCTAAGGCTCTCAGAAGAGAGCTCATCTGAACAAAAACAACTGGGATATGTATTCCATGGACACGGGGTCCTGACACAAACTTTGCTGCTCTACAGACTTGAAAAATGCTATTTGTTAATGCAAATGAGTGATTTGAGACTGAAATGTCATAAATTGTAAAATAACCAGAAAACTATTAAGCCAGTACAGAAAGAATAACAACAGCAGCCATTTTCTTGGGCCAAATTCTGTAACAAGAATCTGCAGTTTTAGTTGGGCACCTCAGATGCACTTAGATTTTTATTCTTGCTGCTACAATATTGTGAAACTTCAAGTCATTACCATCAGTGTAGAATTACCAGGGTTATGTAATAACCACCATAATGTAACAGATCTAAACTATAATTTGGAGCTTTGGATATTAAAAGGTGAAATAATACAGGTACACCTATACTGCAGTTCAAACATACACCTGCTACCCACTTTTTTTTACCCTCTGTGGAAAAAATCCTACGTAGACTAGGCCATGGATATGTTAATGTAAGTTAAATAAAAGAAACTAAAAACGAATGGGTAGTCTAACACTCATGACTAATGTTGTGGGGTTTTAAAAATAAATACCAGTATATATACACTATATTTGTCTTCTTTTAGGACATCTGTGTTTCTTACTGCAAGTCTAATTTCCATGAGACTATAGATAATGAAATATGGATGAAAAAAGGCTGCAGTTAAATGCTCAACATTTACAACATCCTGGGAATAAGGTACTAAAACCATAATCTCCCAAGTAACACCATTCCCTTATAACATTCTTTTCACCTGTGTAGTACCCAGCTTGCCAATCAGGGATGTCCTCTCTGCTTAGGGGACATCCCTCTGTGACAGAGGAGCGAAACAGGAGAATGGATTCACTGTGACTTGGCCCCTTCTACAACCAGAAGGTGCTTACATCTTCTAGTACCTCAAAAGAGGGATTTGGGAAGGCCAGAGGGATTCTGGATTCTCTGAACTCACCAAATCTAGTCCATCTTTCCACGCCAAGGATAAATTACTTAACACTTTGTAATCGGCAACTGAGAGAACGGCAGTTTCTCAAGGAAAGCCAAACAAGGACTGCAGTTAAATTCTCCAAGTTTTTCCTTTCTCTTCTGCAAAATGAAACCATGACACTCATAGCCTTATAAAAGTAGGAAAGGAGGCATATGAAATGAGCTATTAAGATGAAGTGGCATGCTTGATCAAAACACATTAGTTATTATATGATATAATATGATGTGATATATGATAGTGGGGCAAAAATATTCAATAATAAGCACTTGCTTCATGACAACAAATATCAGATCAATCTGGACATGAGATAATATTTTTCAATGTAATCTCACAGTGTTTGATCACTCTGCTTTTCAAAAATCCTCTGCTTTATATCACAGATGTTGCAATGGGTTAAAATCCCATAGAGACAAAATGCCCAAGTTTTTACCTGTATGACCCTCACCTGAAATAACCTGCATCCTATAGGAAATGTGTTATCTCAAAAAAACCTGCACATGTGCTAACAAGTAAGGGAGCTTTGGAGGGATCAGAATCAGGAGTGGGAAAGGGGAGGGGAACTGCAAAGAAACAGGATGGTTAAGATGCCTGAGACTACCTTACACCTCATATAACCACTCACACCTATGTGAAACTGCACTGTTGAGTCTCTGTGGGAAAAGAAAGGATCAAAAAGCCAAGTGAAAACTGATAACCTGTGTGAAATGCACCTGAAAATACAGCCATTAATTGTGATACATGGTCCCTAAAACAAATGGCATTGGGAACACAAGTGGATGTAGTACTTTAAGCCATCTTATCACATAGATCTTTACCAAGCAGACCCTTCTCAAATGAGGATTTATTGCAAAGGGGAGATAACTTGTGAGCAGATCAGCATTTGTCCAGCATCACCTTGAACAGTTTGCCAGTCTCAATCTACATTACAAGAGACTAAAAAGGCTTCTAATGAGGACGACTCACAAAGCAGCATTGATGTACAAATCTACATTACAAGTAGTTATTGTGGTTATTTCACAATGCCCAGCCTGTGAGATGCAATCTCAGGTGGTCTACACCTGTTCTGCAGGGCTTGGGGCTGTCAAGGTCAGATATCTCGAGCTGGTTGTAACTTGAACTCTGGTAGAGTTCAGATAAATGCAGCTAAAGAGAAGAGAAAGCTTTAGTGTCTCCCAAGTATCCTATTCCAACAAAGAGCAAAGGGAAACAGACAGAAAGTTTGTGTTGGCTACACAGGCTTGTCTCTGTCTTTTTTCCTTCCCTCTCCTGTCCCTGAACCCACAGGCATTGTTAGATGTCTAATTTTAGTTTCAGATAGCAGATGTCTTTCTGATAGCTACTCCCACTAAAATGAAATAATAAAAGGGGGCTTCCTAAAATTTTAAAGGACAGAAGATAGTCTGTTGAATCTCTTGCTGTTACTGTTAATTATAGACACCGAACAGATTTAATTAGAACCAACCAAACAGAAAAACATATGTAATCTATGCCTTTGGCATAGCATGAATCAGGCAAGGGGCAATGAAGCAACCCCCTGCCAGGACAATTTAATTAATTTTATTTTAAAAAGAATACACAGATCAGAATTCAGCAAGGGTATTTCTAGTAACCGATATAATTCATTGTTATGAAGGCTAAGTTTTCAGACAGCAGGATGCCTTGTTATGGCACATGAAAATCTTGTTATACAAGCAGAAGAGATTTCCTATTGTGATGGAAGGGGCAACACTAATTTTGCCATTTCCCAACTGTCACATGTGTGAGATCATAGGTTTTATTTTGGCAAAGCAAGAAGCAAGAAGTAAGAAAGGATGGTTTGGGTGCTAACAAAAATCACCTCTGTCAAAGCATTACTATAAAGACACCTGTAAAATTGCAAGCTTCAACCCTAAAAAAAAGGGCTGAAGCCCTAAGCCCAAATGAGGCTGCTGCCTTCCACATAGACTGGTTTATCCTTAGCAGTGTCCTTGATATTTCTACCCAAAAATGCTTCAAAAGTGTATGGCCTGTGTTTCATCCACCCCTGTTCTTTTCAATCCATTCCTCACCCTGTTTCATCCCCTCATGGGGAGAACAAAGATGCATTGTGTTAAACTCAGGCAACTTTTTGCTGGTAAAACTTCAGTCTTCACCGATTGGAAAACTGACTTAAAATACATCTGGATGTCCATGGCTTTGGTTTCAGAAAGTACTTCTCTTAGCTTTAATAAAATCTTCTACCATTCAGTCACAGTAGACCTTTATAAGCATCCAAAAGACCTGAAGTTCACCCCTCGATTTTACACCCCTCTTTTCCAATAAACCTCAGATTCACTTAGGTCAGAATGACAGAGGCACTGAACCCCCAGAGCTAAAATTGAAGAAAATCAGTGAAAGCTGCATGCTCAGACCTTCAAGTGCTGTATAATGTTAAGTACTCTGAAAATTTAGTTCTAGGTGTTCAAAATGGGACATCTAAAATTAGATTATCTGTACAATAAAATGAAAGCATATTATGAAAATACATTTGTAAAACCTTTTAAAATTACAGTAATTAATATAATGGCAAAGCCGATGACAGAGCCAACCCTTCTTTGAAATTTGATTTGAATGCTGCAATTATAACATAGGATGACTCTGTGAAAATCCTGAGGAAAAACTGCAGGATGATGCAAACTCTGAAAGGAAACAAACTGCTCTTGCAAAGCCGTCACCGTCAATTATGGGTTTTCTCAGTTTGTGAACTCCTGAATGTACACCCTTAAGAAGCTTTTCCTTTCTTAAACATGTGTGTGTGAAGAAATAGTAGCACACTAAGATATTCCTTCAAAATAATATTTAAAATACATGAGTGCATAGCCCACCTCAGTGATGTTTTTACTGTACCCACACAGTGTGCACATGTGTGAGAGCACAGGCACACAGGCACACACTAGTCTACACAACAACCTACGGCAGTAAACCACTTTCCTCTCTATCCCTCCTATGGCTTTGAAGCTAAGCTGCTTATTTTAAAAGACTTGAACCTATTCTATTTACTCTGGAAGCTTATTACAAGAAGCAATTTAACACCATAACTGTTAGGGGAATAATTGCTTTAGAAAACAATCCCAGACATAAAATAGGTTTGTCTTTTTCTGAAGACCATAAGATGTCCAACCTTCCATCTAGTGCCTGTGTGTTTCACAAAGCAGAGACCAAAGGTGTCCTTCAGTAGTTTTATTCCTTTGGGAGAAGCTACTGTGGAGGAGATAGGCAGCCTTTGTGATAAGGCTGTCTGAGCCCATTTAGGGCTTTGAACCCAGGAGCCCCATTTGGAGCTGCACCCAGGATGCCACGGGCGGCCAGCACAGCTCAGGGCGTGGGCATGGCACCAAGCACTCCTTCCACAGGGGACAACCGGCATTTGTCCCCTTCATGTGGCCTCTCAGCCATGCAGCAGTGAGCTGCAGGCACCATGCTTCAGTCCCTCTCACCAAGACCATCACCCAGAACAGCCAGAGGAGCAGCCAGGAGGAAGGGCTTGGGAGCCCCAGCAGCACAAGGTATCAGATGTTAATCATCACCACTTGTTAGCAGCTTGCTTTAAATTAAAACTAATTCATTTAAAGAAATTATGCAAGCTTTTCTTGACTACCAACTGCTAGTACCACCTACAAATTTCAAGCATTAGGTCAGTTGCAGAGAGCTTGTGAAAATCAGCTTAAGCTTTTTTAATGCTTAATTATAGCAAGTCTTCTTTACAAGTGTTTTACAGTGTCATTACGCAAATTATAAGTTCAACCATAGTTTGAACATAAAGAAGTTCCAGTTATGAAATGTGACTTGCAAGGGTATTACATGAAATTAATTGGGAAAAAATAATCACCTAGACACAGTAATTACATTTTAGAAATTAAACTCTTAGCCAATTTAGAGGTCTCTAGAATTAGGGAGTTCATAGCTAATATATCTAAAAGGAACAGTCATAAGGTCTGTTAAAATATGAAAAATTCTATAATTCTAAAATATTTAAAATTCTATTGTTCTTTCTAATTAATGATGTCATACAGAGAACAAAGGAGCAATTATTTCTAAGCACTTAAGAGAAGTAAATTTTTTTAAAATCAGCTCTTAGTAAGATCATGGATGAACATGAACTTTGACACTTCTCCATAGATATATGACGAGAAAGATATGCATTTCAGTCAATAAAAGCATTACCAGCAAGCTGAAATGATATTTGTTACAGCAGAGTGGCTTCTTTTTTTGCACATGCTTTTACTGTGTACCTATTCAGGTCAAAATATTCTGCATTCTGCAAAGCATTCCATTTCAACATAATTTCCAACACTTTTGCCAGCAATTGCTAGGAAAAAAAGGCAGGGATGATTTGGTATGTCCTTTTCCATCCAGAGCTGTTTAAAATATTTAAAATACTACAGAATTTTGTACAATTAGAGTGCATGATAGTAGGAGAAAGCAATTTGGTATATATATATATATATTGTGTGTGTGTGTGTGTGTGTGTGTGTGTGTGTGTGTGTGTGTGTGAAATATTCTGCCTGATAAAAAATAGTATCACTTGAACATGAATGTTATGAGTATACAGAACAGACAGCACCAAAGAGGATTTCTTGGAGGCTTTCAATGAGACAGTTTGTTAGTAAACACACTGAGCAGCAGCACAGGAATTTTGCTCTGTGCCTGCAAGGGCAGAAAGGTCAAGAATACAAAGCTCCATTTTTACAAGCAGGAAGAAAGAAAGTTAAAGAAAGCATCACAAAAGGATTTCCAACCCCCTCCTTGCTTTCAAAAAAATAAAGGATCAGAGAAAAGCTTCATTAACTTTTAACCAGCACCAAGGATTTTTTGTTGATGTACAGAATTTTTGGTATCATATGTACCTCTACTATTTTGCCTCTATACTAAAAAACAGTAAATCCCAAGAACATCTTGAACATTATCAGTTTAAAGAATTCAAAACAAAGGATGAACACAATATCAGAATAACTGCCAGCAAAATGATTTATAAAGAGCTTTCATTTTTAAAAGCACACAGACCTTCCTGCAGAATATGTTCCTTTCAAACATTCTGCTTTCGCAACATGACATACTGTTTCCATGAGCATTAATTCAAAACTATTGATATATCTCACATGTCTCCACTTCTCAGAGCTCATTTAAACAAAACCTTGACAAAGCAACCCAAGAAAGTCTACAGAAAAAAAAAAACATGCCTGCTTACAACAGATAATATGAGACAGCCTATTATACTGCATGGTTCAAAAGCTTAAAACACCTCCTCATTCTGATTTCACTTTTAATCATTAAAATACCCTGTATCTGTATCATAATAAGGTTCTTATGTCTCTGTAAGGCCACATTTCAAAGCAGTTTGTTCCTTGGACAAGGGTTTGGCTGTGAATAGGCTGTTTCTGTTCAACTTGACAAAGTTCTGAGGTGTTCCTTTCCAATGCTTCTCCCACATCCTCCCGACCCTAATTAGCCCTTTAGTGTTATTTGACAATCCCTTAAAACACTTTATTGAAAAGCATGTTAAAAAAATTCATAAAAACCCAAGAATTAAAAAGACAAGGAAAATAATCCCTGGATGAGACTGTCCTTATTTCCTATATTTTAGCTGGTTGGGTACCAGAGCACTTGCCATTAGAGGACAGGCAGATGGGCCTGGCCTTCTTCAAGGCTGGAAAAGAGGAAATGTTTCTGAGGGAGGGAAGCACAGCCTGCTGATACCTGCAAAGCAGTCATGGAGAAGACAGAGCCAGGCTCTTCAATGCACTGCACAGTGTGGGAACAAAAGACCATGAAAATAAAGTGAAACAGAAAAAGTTCAGACTAGATATAATAAAAAAATTTAAAAACAAAACCAAAACCAACCAAACAAACAAAAAACCAAACAAAAAAAACCCAACACCACAAAAAAAAGAAAACAATACCACAAAAAAATCCAAGAAACCAAACAGAAAAAAAAACAACACCCAAAAAAAACCACCTGGAGGACAACGAAGCCCTGGAACTGGCTATCCAGAGATGTTATGGAACCACTGTCCTTGGAGGTTTTTAAAACCCAAAAAAAAGCCCTGAGCAACTTAGTCTGCACTGAGAGCTGAACAGAGACCCGTTCCAACCTAATGGTTGTCTTTGGAAATTTTTAAGCAAACGTTTCTCTTTAAATTATCATGTTGCCGTTGAAAAGGAAGCAGCAGTTTGCATAAATCAATCATACTGATGGCCACAACCTCAACAGCAGCAAATACAGAAATGAGGAATTTCCTTTTTCTAGAAATATGGTGATTAATCATCACACACATTTATGATTAAAAGAAAATCAAGTCTGTCACTTAAAACCCAAGTCTTAGAGGCTTTATTTATATGACAGTATTTATTAGGTTTTAAGATGGAATCTTGCCATGGGCACAAGTTCATGCACATGCATGCAGTATTATTATCTCTTTTATGGCATAGGTGCTATTGTTATGTGTTATTTTAATGAAAATATAAAAGTCATTATATATTTATGTATGGATATTTTGGGATAAAGCTGTTTATGGGATTGGTGTTTGGTCTGGCTAACAGAGAATAAAGAATTCTCCTGGCAAGCTGATTTAAAATTTACACATGATAATTCATAATTTATACAGCCTTAAAAGTATATTTTATATCAAATAGTGCAAAAATAATAACCTATAAGAAATCTCCCTCCTTTTTTTAATAACAAATATAAGCAGCTAATTCTTGTATATTTTTTCTACTAGTATTTCAAGTGTCCAGACGATAGCAATGTACTATGCAGAATCTCTAAACACTGTGCTAAACTATAATTTGGTCTTTGGATAGACCAAATATACCAAATAATTAAAAGTCACTAAAATCTGTAAGATCCAGAAGCCACTCCTGGAACAGTAATTCTTTTTATCCCATCTGACTCAACTGCCTGCTGGGCAGTACCAAACACAAATGCATCCTTCTTGATCCCAAAGGGAGAAGACCAACTTGGAAACATTCAACTTGCAACGGAAGATGGGATGGTACTGTATCATATTTGTAAGACAGCAACTAGAAATAAACTAGATATAAAGAGAAGCAAAGCTAAGAAGACTCTGGTATGTTCAGAATTCCTGACTTTAACAAAAATATTATTATTGACTCATTTGGTAAGGTTTTCCTTGTCTGAACAATTGAAATAGTTTAATTGAGTCACAGAAGTGCTGCTGATTGACAGAGCTGACTCTCTGAAATACATAAATTCATATTGTAAAATCCAGGTCACCTTCTCTTCTCAGTAATTATGGAATGCATTAGATGTTCCCACCAGAACAGCCAGACTGTACCAGCATCACAAAAATATTATTTGTTAGAAGCAGAAATTATGCCAATATATTCTGACTTTGCCAGATGAAGATTGAGTTTCTGGATATGAACCAGATGTGGTTAATAAAAAACCCCTTGATTTCTGTGCCCCCAAGAAGATGAGACTTCATCACAAACACATTATTTTGCTGTACTTTAGGCCAATTTTTGTAGCATAAAACAGCTACCTCTTCTCCCCTTTTTCCCCTAAAATATTATGCTTACTTATGAATAATATGGTATATTTAAGTTGTAGCTGAGGAATATGTGTTCTAGGCATTCCATGGGGCTTCAACAAAACTTGCACTGAAAACTTTTTAGTGTAAATCTAAAGACAAGCCCTTAAAATACACTGATAGTGGTCTAAGACAAATGATGAGGACTGTAGCACAGCAGGTAGAAAACTATCTGGTCATATTTCTACTAAAACCTGTTCTGTCTTGAGACATATTTGTAATTGCACTTGAAATACTAGCTAGCAGTTTTTATGATTTCAGCAAAAGACTAATGCAATTTGGTCTGTTCCTTACAATTACAATTCCTGAGTTGTGCAACAAAGTTTAGGGATTTTTGCTTGTTCATTTTAACATGGAGATTTTTTTAGCCTTTAAATTCCAGTAAATAAAAACCAAAAACCAAACCCCAGGAATCCTAAAAGGTTTGGGGCTTTAGGGAAGTAATTAAAGAATTCAAACTCAAGAATTTCTGTGGGGGAAAAAAATAGTTTTCTAAAGCCTGACCCAATTTTAAATGCTTTGCTTTTATACTACTACTTTGCTTCATTTCAGATTTAGTATTCCCATAGTAATCATTATGTAACTTCTACTTTAACAGCTGCAGATTTTCTAGGGAGGTTTAGGATACACAGGCTCTATATACATTTTACACCAGTATTATAAGTTCTGGGGAGGAAAATAAAAAAGAAGGAAAAAGCCAAACTCACACTATCCCACTGTCAACATTCTCACTACCAGAAACATTAAGGCAGTTTTAAACAGCCATCACATCCTACCCAAAATGAACAGATTTAGTAGCCATTACCACTATAATACATTCCCAGTAAGTAACTAAGCAAAGCCAAAACATTCAGTATTACAAAAACCAGGCTTGCTGCACCTTGTCTTTCAAGCAATTTAAAAATTCAAACTTTCAAGCAATTTACCTAATGTTGCATACAAAAAAAAAGGCAGAAATTGAAAGAGAAATACACTATTCTTCCAAAACCATTAATCATTCCAGTTTTTACGTTAAACCTCTGCTAAACTTAATCTTAGCTGGTTTTTAACTTCAATGTTTTCTAAGATAGAGACCAGGTAGCTCTTTATAGTATCCAAAGAATTTCAAGAACTAGAAAAATATTATCAACAGGATAGAGTATTTACAGCTGAGGTGGTTGATCTATTGCATTACGTTTACCCAAAGGCATGAAAAGCACCACCTAGAAAGCAAAAGATAAGGATTCACATTCCTTATTACTGCTCTTTTTTAAAATTTATTTTTAACTATGAGCATTAATCTTCTTCCTTGGTAGGAAGAGCAAGAACAAAGAGGAGCTGCACAGGAATAAACAAGCAAGTCAACAGGAAAAAACAAGCAAATCAACACTTTTCTATAAAGAAACCATTTAGTGGGTGAAAGGTGATGGCAAAAATTACACTGACTTTTTTTTCCTGCTTCCATGTAGAAGGGAGAATTAAACAAGATTTTAAAAAGTCCCTTCTATCTACATGTTTATGATTCTGTGCTTAGTAGAGCTTCAGGCAATTATAATGACCAAAGTCTCCACACTGAGTATGCAAGATGTCATGAGACCTAAGAAATAGAATGTTTCTATTGTTCTGATGAGACAGCAATATTCTAAAAAATATTTCTGCCACTCCCCCTAAAATGCAGACAAAATTTATTTATAATAGGACATAATTCTCTTAAAAGTTTATTTATCTTGAAGAATTTCCGGTGAGACCTGCAGTATGGTGAAATTTCCCATTTTTACATTCTGCTGCTAACAGAAGAAAAAGAAGCTTCTTGCTTGGTGTGACAATTTTTGACTTATAAGATACACCATTAGTTTTGGGCATGTCTGTCAGCTCCAGCAGGCTGAAACAGAGAGCCAGGTATTCCATGTGGTTACAAGTCCTAGGTTTTGTATTTTCTGTTGGAAACTGTGGCAGTTGTACTCTTTCAGCAAGACAGAACTCCTGCTCACTGAAACACACTGCAAGACAGTCATTGAACCAAGAGTTAGTTATGTTCCAGACTGAGATTTCAAGCATTATAAAACTAGATATTACTATACACACACACATATATATATATACACACTGCTGTATAGATGCTGTATAGATGGTAGCATGAGATACATAGATTTTAATTCAAAAAAATGTATGTATATTTGAGGCTTTTCTAAGTAGAAGGAACCTCCTTTCTGGAAAAGCTGCATGCTCAAATCCAAAGCATTGCAATCTCTGCTCCACTGCCTTGAAGGCAGCCCAAATACATCAGTCAGCTTAGGATGGAAGAATCTCAACTGCGACTCATTGGCTGGGGAACTTCTGCCTACTCCACATCAATTAGGAAATGATTCAGTTATGGTAAAGAGAGGTACCCCTTGCAAAATAGCTGCTGAAAAAATATCTGTATGTCAGTTCTTACCCTACCCAATCTCCCTGGTTCACAGCTTCAGTCAGTTTGCAATCTGTAGATATCTTGGTCCGAAAAAAAAATTTATTTAATAAATGGATATATTAGATTCTTGTTTTTAATTAAATTTCTGTATTTGCAATATAGCAGCATCTAGTCAGATGAGCCAGAATGGCACAGAGATATGAAAGAGGTGGCATCAGATGACTATGGGATGCTCACTCTGTAGGATTTCTTAAATATAACCACTTGACTATGTAACGGATTCAGCATTTTTCATATTCAGTCTTTTATTCATAGAGCAGCCATAGGTCAGACAGACACTGCCATTTTCTTTGCTGGGCTTTTCCAAAATATTGTCTTAGTAATTTAGAAAAGGAAGATTCCTGATATGCTCTGCTCCCTTACCCCTTTAACAACAGTATCATAAGCAAAGCCATCTGACAGATATTCCTAACTGAAGAGCTCCACAAATACATGAAGTATGTGTTCATTCTTATTGGGGGAGCAATGAAAATGGGCAAAGAACTAATTTGTGTGTTCTGTAGGGTCCAAAGTCAACTCTTGTATTAAAGTACACGTAGTTTTAACTAATACACAAACACTATGGAAGTTACAAAACTGAGGTTTCTTAAAAACAGCTCCCAGTTTACAGGCTGCAAGAGGAGAAAGGACATAGAACTGCCTTTGTTATCCATCCTTGGGAAGGTCAGGCCTTCACTGTTCCTCTTTAAAGCAAGTGAAGCTCCCTCTTTGCATGTAATATCTTCTCTTTGAGAGAAAGGGACACAAAACATATTAGCTTGCTTTTAAAACTGTGTTTACAGTAGTGTGTGGTAGAAACACAGCTAGTGAAAGCAAGTGGAGGGCATTTGGAGTATCAGAGGAGATCTAGTATTTATTGTGTTATTTTTTGTTGGCCTGAAAGTTTAAGCCTGCTCATTTCTGACTCATAAGTAAGAAGACTTTTTTAAAGTAAGTCATAATTTCTCTCCTCAGAAGTTACAGTAAAAATATTTCTTTCTAAATATAATTTGCTATGAAACAATTGAGATGCTTGACTTTCCACAAAGGAATTTCTCTCAATGACAAACAAATCTTTGACCTTCAAGCAAACAGTGATCCCAGTAACAATCTAAATTTAGAGTGTGACTAGCTCACAATGGCCACATAAATCACACATCAAGGGTGGGAAGATGAAAAAAATGGATAGGCCACAGCCACCCAGTTGGCTGGTTGGTGGCTCTTCTATGGATGTTGGCCCTCTCATCATGGCATCTTCAGTGGCCTGGGAGGGGATGCAGATGTAAAATACTGAAACAAACCTGGAATTAATTTCTCAGGCACTGGGGCATGCTGATTCCTGCAGCAGTTAGGGTATGGCAATCACTGGGACAAACACAGGACAACTCCTCAGTACTTACTTTGATACCCCGCTATGATACTCTCAAAAAGGATGAGGCAGTAGAGGTATGTGTTTTCCAGATCATTCATAACTTTACCTAAAAACCTTCTGTATTCTGTGTAAACCTGTACTCACATGCATGTGTTGGCAGCCGGTGCTACAGGGAGAGAAAAGAAGTGCATGCACACCCACCTTCAAAGTTCAGCATTTGTGTGTGTGTATTTTCTGTACTGGTTTTTCATGCTGTGATCAGGGGAAGGAAACATGCTTCCCTGTTCCTGAATGAGTAAAGGAACTCATGTGAGGAAGCATTTAAGGGCAGCCACCTCCGCAAGAGGAGGCAAGTCAGGAGCAGAGGGTGACCACAACAGAGGCAGGGGCAGCGCCCTCACTGACCAGGGATGCAGGCCCATATCCTCAAACAGGAAAAGCAGAGCAGGTCTGGTCAGAGGAGCCAGGGTCAGCCACAGTCCATGATGACCAAAGTCATGCCACAGTGACAAGGCAGGACGAGGCTGGGCCAGGAGGGCAAGCCAGTGGGTCAGGTCCAGCGAGGGATGTGGCTGGGCACAGAACAAGCTGCAGCATAGCTCAAGAGACAAAATGTGAAGGCTCAGCTTAAATGTTCCTCCTAGAAAGGAGATGGAACGCCTGTAACAAGGCTTCTTCACACCTCTGACACGGCTGTTTCCACAGTCACCTGATCCAAGGCTACTGCGCCACAGAGAACCAGCTTTGGGCATGGGAAACCCATCCCTATACCAGAGGTGTGTGCAGAGGGGCACTGTGCTCTGGTACCAGGAAATACCAAAACACAGGGCAAAAAGTGTGAATTATTCTATTAAACATATGTGGCAGCTATCAGAAAAGAAAGTATTACTCAAAAATCAGGTGTCTGAAGTAAAGAAAAAGTACAATCTAGTGCTCAGACATAACCTAGGATATATAAGACATAACTGAAATATATATGGACTTGGAAAGTTCACTTGTGAGAAAGCTGCATCAGATTCGTAATTAATCCTGAGTTTTTCTAACCTATGAGACAAAATAATAGTGATGTACTTCAGGAAAAGAGAAACTTAATCCTACAGAATAAAGATTTGGCAATTTGCTCATTACACTTGTTTCATAGCTGTCCATGAGACTACTCACAAGCCTACATTGTTCTTTTTTGTTCTGTTCATTTTTTAATTAAATGAAGTCTATTGTATTTGGGAATATCCTGGAAAATGTTTGTGATCAAGTCATTGATGGGTTTGTGGGAGCAAACAATGGCCTTTTTAATCCAATATTGTTTATGAAACTAACACCAATTAGGTCCATCAACAGTAACAAATAAACAAGACCTGCCTTTAAAAGAAATTACACCAACTATTGCAGAAAATACTGAACATGAACATCCATGTGATTTTTACATCCACAAACCAGTCTTGGTTTCATGTGACTGTGATTCCCGCAGTGGCAGACTCATTTTGGGTGGCACAATCCTCCCCAGTGCACACAGGGGGGCTGCAGCAGCAGGATCCTCATCCCATTTGTCCTTTGTAAGGACTCTGGATCTCTTAGAGACACTAACCTGGTTTAGCCAATGTGATGGCTCATTCCCCCTAGCCACCTGAGCATCCTACACGCCCAGTGACACTCTGTGAGTCAGCTGGCATTCTGAGAGGCTAGGGCAGCAATTCCACCCCCTCCCTGAAACCTCCCTGTGCTGTCTCTGACACCTCATCTCCCTACGCGAGGGCAGCGTGGGTGTTCCAAGCTATTTAAATATTTTAGGACTCCCATGTGTTAGACTCCCTTTCTCTCCTCTCTGAACCTGGAAAACAACCAAACTTTCTTTCCATCAAACACTTGAAGAGGCTAATGCACAGTTAAAATAACCCTGACTCAGAGCATTTAAGGAGCAATAAAGAGGACTGATTTACACACAGGGATTTAATCTTTTTTACATAAATTACTTCATTATGACAAATGAGCAAACCACCAGTGTTCCAAACAGCATATGTTTAGGCTGGTTTAGCAAAATGAGCAACTACGAAAACATTACTAATATCTGGGAAATACTTGCTTATCTTGAAGCCTTCTTATTTTAAACCAGAATTATTTGTATAGGCATATATATGAGCAAAAGGTTTATAGTATGTTACTTGTTGTTAGGCAGCTGCATTTCTATAAGAAACATTAAATAATCTCAGGTATATAAAATCCATACAAATAATCCCTGTCAAAGATCTATCTAAATTTGAGACATCCAGGTGGGAAGAAAAAAGGGATGTATACAACCAAGGCAGAAAGACCTAGGATATACAAAGAGCTCTTAGTTTATGTAGAAACTGGGCTCTCATGTTTGGAAAACATTTCATCACTGGTGTCACTGCAGGTAAACAGTGATACAATCTAAATCAGAAAATGAAATACATCCAGCTACCTAATAACAATGACAGCCTAACAGTCGTTTTAAGATCATTTAATAACATTTGAAAATGGCTACATTATGGTAGCCATTGGGTGTTGGGTATTTTAAACATTACAATCTATAAGACTCATTAAGTAACAACAAACTTTATGTAAGTAACATTAGGTTCAGTGAACTGAAGTTTCTTCTAAAACTTGTGATCAGTCACAAGGTTCTATGACTCTTGAAATCATAATTTCACTTAAAGGGGAATTGTTTCATCCCACCCCAGACATTTACATATTCAAAATGAGCACATATCTGCTTACCATACCTACTTAACAAAAAGCTGCCAAGCCTCACTTCATTTTTTCTTTGTGCAACCCACAGTAATTCCTGATGTTGTTTTACATGCCTGCAAAGCAAGCACTACCATACTGCTCCTCACTGGAAACACCAATGTGTCCACTCTGCTTTCTTTTGTGTGCTATTTCACCACGACAAAAATAAATATAAATAAATACATACAATGACTCCTATGTGGTTTTTCTTGCTATGCATGATGAAATATGAGCTTTGTATCCAGAAAATAATAATAATAATGCAAAGTTTAAATAAGATCACTGATTGTCTCTAGCTTCAACAATACTCCAAGATGGAGCTCATGCCTTTGTCTTTCATGTTGTGCTGCCACATTAATGCTCTGCTCTGAGCACCAACCTCCATGCCCTCAGTATTTCTCAACCTGCAATTCCAAACAAGTGGTGGTAGATTAAAGACAAGACAGAAAGAATGTATTCATACCCATGAATTACATTTTCAAGTAACTACATCTACCACTAAGAAGTTGTTTTTCTATGTTTGGGTGGGTGGCTCTCTGCATGTGTTCTCCACAGGAGAGTGGTGAAAGAGGAACAGATTTCCTGAAGAGGTTGTGGGATGTCCAACCCTGAATGCAGCTAGGCAAGGTCCTTATCAACCACATTTAACTTGAAGTTGGTATTGTCCTCAGCATGTTGGTCATCCACCCCAGATGACCAGAGGTCACTTCAAATGTCCTTTCTAAATATATCATTCTGTGATTCCATAACATTGTGACTTTGGCTGATTTCAAGCCCTGACTCACAAACAATACACAGGCATTAAAATGCAGAGGCCTTCATGCATGCAAGGACCCAGAGCCCTGCAGAGCCCCAGGCAAATCCCACTGCTGCCAGAGTCATCAGCAATGCCACAGTTGATGAAACTGCAGAGATCCTGATGCCCACACTGAAGAAGTCAGTGCTGGAAACCTTCCCAGCATCAACTCTAATGCAGCTAAGGCTCATGAAATAAATGGCAATCAGCAATGCCAACACAACCACAGCTAATAGAATCTGTCTTGGCACAACACATTAGCCATGTCAAAAGGATTTGAGTAGCGATAGGCAAACCCCAGTCACTCACTCCACAGTGGAGACAAAAAATCTGAGAGACAATATAAAGGGCTCAGACCCATGAATGTTAAAAGACAACTTTTCACATTCAGAGCAAGTTGTGAAACTCATAAATTTTATGTATACACAAGAAAAACACAAATTGTCTGTATAGGGACAGTTGTCATATGTCTTCATATGTCTTCAATGTCTTCTCATAAATAACATTGTGATTAACAGGAAAACCAACTTCACTGAAAGAAACACAAGTGAATATGGCCAAAGGTACAAATTCAGTAAGATGTTGCATCGTTCAGTCCCATGATACAAGAATCAGATTGTTTAGAATCTTATGACCTAGGAGTATTCTCTGCAGCTGGAAAAGGACAATGCCTGTTTTTCTTGACCCTAGAAATTCTGCAAGACATTCTTAAGTCAGCCACTGTAATGGAAGAAGCTGTGGAAATCAGAGACTTTGTGCAGTAGTTACATCTCTAAGATGGACTGTGGCAGCAGGAGTTATTCCCCCACTTCAGTATCAAGAGGACACAGTGCCCACGAGACTGCTGGAGGTCAGAGGCCAAGAACAAGTGACAGGCCCAAGGTGGAAAGGGAGATACAGCACCTGTAAGAGTCAGCTGTGCATTCAGAATCCTGACTCTCTGCAGCTGTAGGTGATGTCAGAAGGTGCCGTGGCAGCACCTGCGAGGTTTAGGACAAATAGAATTTAGCAGGATTTGTGGCTGAGGACAACTGTTTGCTGAATCCATTCATATCAGATTCTTTTGCTCAGAGATTTTTAGCTCAGGATACCCTCATAAAATCTGCAGATGAAATCCTGCACTATGATGCTCAGCACTCCTGCCATCTGCAGCCCCTGGGGCCATGGCAGAACTGGGTTAAAACAATGGAATTAGCCTGGAACACAAATAGGGCCAAGATGGTTTAAACAGCCACCCATCCCCTTTACAAGGAAGGGTTCTGCAGATGTGGGCTTTGCTTTGCTCCCTCTGTTTGTGGGATCTGAATCCACTGACAGCTCTACACTTAGGAACTGGAACTCTCTGGAGCAGCAGAGATACTCCACGTGTGGGTGGATGACAAGAAGAATGCTTTGAGGAGTCTGTTCTCTGGAGGCAGATTGCAGCAATTTAAAAGAAATTTTAAAAAAACCAAAACAAAAAGGGGCAGATTGAGATCCTCATTCATGGAGGAGCTAGAGAGATGTGGCACTAAGAGGTGACAAGCAAAGTAATTAGAAAATAATTATTTTAAGAGAGAAAGGGATGTAAAAGAGTAGAAGTGAGTCAAGATAATTTCAACAAAAAAGTAATATATAGTTCCTGTTGTACTGGGTGACTGACAGGGACAGGCATGCTCCTAACAAGACATTAGCAAGATCTTAACTAGATCTTGGCTCCTGCAGCCATTAAACAGGGGGAAAACCAACACTTTTCTATCTTCTATTCAGAAAGCTTTTTGAAAACTTGCTTTCACTGTCACTTTATAAAACCTGTAATAGGCCATGTCAAACAAAAACCCCAGTGTCACACAAATTCAATCAGTGGTAAACAACCACACAACAAAAATACAAATGCAGTTGTCTGATGATCCATGTTCAAATTTCCATGCCAGGAAATGCAAACCATTGTACATGTGTATCTGCTGCAGTGCCCACTGTCTGCTAAAATCCATTTATCTAGATATTCACACAGACATAAGATTGAAGAAACAAGATCTCCATACAAGCCATCTTTTCCAAAAACAAAAGGACAAGCCACTGACAGGAAAGTGCATGGAATCTTATTAGTCTGACACTTTGTGTTTCCATATGACATTTCAAATGCTAGAACAACACAAACATGCTGTTTTACACTATACATTCACAGTGAGGTTCAGGCTAGATTTAATGATTATATATTTGCTCATGATACAAGTGCAAGAAAAAAATGATACCAGTCCTCTCAAGCAGATTTTGTGAAATGAAATTCTCTTTTCAGGACCCCAAGCTTGCTCACTTCTAACAGAATATTTTGTTCAAACTCTTTGTCCTACTAATTACTATTATAGTAATACCACACAGCAAAGCCAAATATTATTTAATCCACATTTAAATGACAATAGGCCTCATTTGTTTCACTGCCTTTCCAAACACTGCAGAAAAGAAGTTTCCTTATTTTGTATTAGTTCGTGATGCTTCTATCCTTTATTACTGGAATAATTTCCCTTTATTCACACTTAAATATGACTCCTACTTCAACTTCCCCATGTTTGCTTTTTTCCTTCTATGAAACTGTTCATTTTTATCTTTTCCAAACATTATATATCTCTTTCGAAATGCTTTCTCTGACTGAAATGTATACAAGAAATTTAGAGGTAAGCTTGTCTTCTGTGTAGGAACAAAGCTCAGTTTATCTATTTTCAGAAAAGGAACAACAGAAAGTAAAGTTTGATTTTGTATTAGGATGGCAACATCTACATGAATAAACCTGAAAGATAAGAAATTTATTTTTAAAGAGAATAGGCTACTACTTCTATAGAATTTCAAAGTATTTAAGAAGTTGACATAAGAAATAAAGAATAGTCTAGCCCTGAAAGTAAATTCCTAGTTATCTTGATGAAATGTCTCTCCAGGGAATTAGTAATTTCTTGGCAGTAAAGTAATGGGCTTGTTATTTTGGGTAGTTTTTTAAATCTGAAGGAAGATCTTGGGGTTTGTGATTAAGGCTTAAACAATCTAGATTCTATGCTGGCTCCACTATGCAGTCCAAATGTCACACCAGGCAATCTGCCTGATGTCTTCAAACTTCAGTTTTCCTTCTCTAAAATGAGAATGTTTATTTTCTCCCACCAAAATATTCATCTAGTCTGCTTTGATGTCCATATAATTAAGTCACGGAGGCAACTCATGCAACCAAAAGTTCATCATACACTCTCTTACTCCTGGTCTGGGTTTTCAACTGTGAAGTCTGCTACTACATCTGTGTATATAACAAGCATAACAAGACATAGAAATCATCTGAAGGATCTGAGAGCTGCAGCCAGGAAACACTCCAGAAAGCTAGGAGTCAAGGGATAAGAGATCTTAACTTTTAAACAAACATTTTCCTTCTGTAAGAAAATGAAGTACTTAAAATTGAAAAATAATTTTGCTATAATGTCTCTAAATAAGTGGCGAAACTCTCCCCATCACAATGGGATGTTTTTCTTCCTTTGTCTCATATAACAATCCTTACATATGTTTTTCAGATAAACTTTTTATTTCTCATCTAGCAATGAATCCAAAACATGAAAAACAAAAAGTATTCCAACACATTTTCCCAGTGCCAATGGTTCAAACATTACAGGCATAACTATGAAGCTGACTCTCCACAAACACGCAGTGTTACTGTTCAAACGCCCTTTATGCTGTGTAATGGAAGCACCAGACTCTGCATAAAGAAAGCCAGGTTCAGGTTCAGCACTAGCTCTCTTTATCAGATAGAAATGACAGCTCACAAAATTTTGAAACTGGCAGAATTTTGAAGAAAAATTCACTATAAGAAAAAATTTGTGCATTATATAAAATCAAAAGTCCTTGAGTACATTCAGTTGGTCCATGAAAGCTAAAACTATTATGATAAAGTAAAGCTGGATGTTATTATTCTGGCCAACAAAGTTCATTAAGGACATTATTTCTGTCATTGTACAGACAGATAAAAAAGAAAGAAGAAAAGGGAAAATAATGATTTTTCTACATGCCTTACTAGTTGTAGATTTAAAACTAATTCCAACACCAGCAATACAAAATTATAAAGAACAGCTCTTTGGAAAATTACAAGGCAAAAAGGTGGCCAAGGACCAGAGACCACAATTACTTGACTATTTTCATGAAGTCTCAACAGTATGTATTTTCTCCATGCCCAGTGGCATGAAACATTTCAGGAAGACTTAGGAATTGCATGGAGCTTTCACTCTGAGAATATAGATGAAATATCCAAATATTCAAGGACAGGCAAAATGCTTAGAAAAACAAGGTAATTTGAGATGTTACAGAGTATATTCAAAAGTCAGTGTTGATTCCCAATCACCAAATAGCGAAGGAGTTTGAAATATGTAGTCGAAGGATACATGAATGTTTTTCTCATCTATGCTCCCTGAAGCATGTGTGAGAGCTTCCCTTCAAAGCAAACAACGCATGGCACATCTCCCTAACAAACAGACCAGATGGAGCAACTTGTTTACTATGCAGTGAGTGCTTGCTTCAGATCTACAACAGCAGAAAGAAGATAGCCTGAATGTGTAGGTCACAGGTGAAGCAAAAAGCAACATATGGCAATCCCAAAACCACAAGGCAGCCGGAGGAGAGTCTTTCAAAAAACTTTGAAGAAATAATTCCCATCATTGCTCAGAAAGGAGTAGGTGGCAGGCAGTTTGCATTAGCCAAGACAACCCAATACAAAAAACAAAAAGCCTGCTTGGCAACAGAGAAGAGAGGGGTGCTTTTAGCAGACAGTAATTAAGGATTTGGCAAGCATCTGGAGGAAAGGAAAGGGTGCAAGTCGAAGATAACTCCAGTATCATTGGTCCAGATAACAGAGGAAGATAACAACACAAAGAGAAATACACAGCAGAAAAATAATGAATTCAGATAGCAGTACATCATCCACTAGGACCAAGAGAAGAAACAAGCAGAAGAGCAGAGATCTGTGAAAACACACATTTGGAGCTGAGAGTCATCTCAGCAACACTGAGAATCATAAAATATTGTGCAGAGGCAGTAACACACACCTGCAAAAGCAGATGATTAACTTTTTGGTTAAGGAGAAACAGAAAAAAAGGAAGTTAATGAATGAATGGTAAAAGATTTTGGAAGAAAGCAGGAGAGGGACACTTGGAAGCAAAGGTACAATACAGGTGAGAAACTGTGACTTGAGACATGGACAAGGACGTTTCAGGCTTAGGGTCTAACAGGTGGAAGAGAAACACTTGTCAATTTAACAGAGTACCTCTACTTTCTTAAATGAAGCAGGAGTAAATCTACTAAGTGTGAACAGCTTGCCTTGTCCTAGTTAATTATTTAACCTTTACTTCTTGCTAAGGGTGAAGTACTAAAAGCATTACAGGTGCTTCATAATAGCCACTGGTTAATAGAAGAAAGGGACGTGACGAAATACACATTTAGAATTTAGTCTAATTTTATCTGTGTGTTTAATTCACCCTCTGTATTTCCTTTTGGTAAATAAAAGAATTTTGTTTCACCTGCTACAACTCACAGCAACACTAAAGGCTAATCCAACAGTTCAGCATGGAACATCTTTCTTTCCTTCACACTATTAAGAAGAAAACTTGGAGCTTGCTTTGTCTTCCCATGATTGACATTACAGACATGTAACTGGCAGACAAAATCAAACAGCTTAAGATGAAAATAGTCGCACTGGTAGGTCATGGGGAGCACAGAAACTTACCAGTTGCTACAAAGTTCACTCTGGAACAAAAGCTCAAATGAATTGCACTGTGTCGAGTCAAACAAAAGAAAGTACCAAACTAACAAAACCCCCTTTTGCCTCAGTGAGCCCCAAGACCAAGTCAGGATCCTCTGTGCCAAAGAAAGCATGCAGTGCTGCACACTCTCACGACTCGACTGCAAATCTTGCTTTGTTCAATGCCTCAACTTCTCAGGTCAAGAGATTTCGATAAAAAGCTACATGATAAATGTCCATGTGAAGAAAAACATTTAGTCATAGAAGCGCAAAGAAAAAAATTGAGTTATTTGGGTATGTATGAACTAAAACCTAGAAACTAATAAAAAAAACCCCATGTTACTTTCAACAGATTGTTTTCTGCTGATCTCACTGCATGAAAGAATAAGCCTTATGGTATTTGAATGCTTGAAGACAAGTGTTACAGGGAATTTCTGAAGCAACCACCATGACCTCTCCTGTTATTGACCTACTGAAAATGCATATCTTACTAAAATTCCAATTAAGCTTTACTCTTAGTATTTTCCCTAAGAAACTGTTAGAAATCCTGTGAGGGACACCACATTTCTCCTCCCTTCTCTTGCAATAAATGAAGCTTCTTCATGTTCATAAGCACAGGACAGCAGTTCTTCTTGCTTCCAGCAGAGAGACAAAATAACAGAAGGCAGCAAGAGATATTGAAGACCAAATAAAGATTAACAGCACTGTCTATTTGTTCATTAAAAATTCCATGTGTTCATCTGCATTAGGTCAGCTAAAGCTGCATTTAAAAAAAGCCTTTCATAAGGATTTGTTATTTTCTTAAGTATAAATTGCTAAAGGTCTAATACATGTGAAGTATAAAGTGACTAACAAGAATTTAAATGTTAAAACATTATATACTTCATACAAGAATTGTTTAGATGAACTAGATCAATATTTCTAAGTGCATTCAAAGAAGGAATGTTAGAATGACTCAATGTTAATAAGTTATCAGTTGAAAGAAGAGCACAGGTGTATTTAACAAAGCAGCTGGGAGCACTATGGATTCACCTTATTCATAAACAACTATTTGTCTCACTTTTAATCTCTTCACATTTTGAAAACAACTGTCTTTCAATCCTTACCACATGTTCTTAATGCCTAAACTTAAAACAACATTTGCTTTTAAATTGGGAAACCGGTGCCTGGTAACTGAACTGCTGAAGTGAAATAAAGTGTTTAGCTCCATTGAGGTCCTATCTTCTTTGACCACTGACCAAATTCAAAACTGATTAACAAGCAATTAGCCATGTTAAAATTAGCCATGGCCAGTAATGCAGGTTATTGTTGAAATAATGCTGCTTAGATTTCAAGGAACTTTATGTTAGAGAGCCTCTAAACCCAGTCACACAGAAATGTTAACAAATTAGACATCAGTAGAAACACACGGACACAAAAGGTCTGCTTGAACAACTTTCTCTCTTAAGATTAAAACTGTAACATTTAAAAAAAACAAAAAAAACCCAGTATTCTTAATGAAACATCATGAATCTCTACTTCAGTCAAAGGAAGTTATTCATGTCCTACAACATCAAAAGTAGAATATGGAAGAAAAAATGCAGCACAAAATGAATGCAATATTATGTTAATATACTTAACAAGCCCACTAAAGTGCTCCTTGCTCATCTGAAAAAAACCCCGAAAATTCGCTAAAGTCTCATTTTCCTTGGCTTTCAAAATATCAAATACCAAACTGAACCGATTCAGTATTCCTAAATTTATCACTGCAAGTAAGCCCTGTGCAGACTGAAGTGGTGCAGGGAAAGAAGAGATGTAAACAACAGGAAATCTTCAGAGACTGAACTGCTTTAATCTGTCATTTGACCTACATTTTACATATTTTTTTCTCATCACTGTGTATCTCCTGCACTTCCTATATTGTGGGTGTTGAACTTCTGAGTGAATAGAGACATTCAGGAATAGGGGTTGAGTTGGAGTTTGTCCCCTGCAGATCCAAAAGCTAAAGCTATCAGGTCAAACTTATCACTGAAACTGAACTTACTGAACCCCAGGGTGTATTTTACCTCAGTTTCAGCATTGCTCTAGGCAAAGTCCTTCAAGCAATAACAAAGAACCCCCACCATGCAACCACACTATTATCCTCTTTTATTCATCCACAGAATGCTCCTTATGTTATTGTGCTTTGACTATTAACTTTTTGGAAATTAGCAGAGGCAGGAAAACACAGCATCTCTAACACAAAAATTAAGTATCAGAGCTCATAGGAAAATGTTAATAATCTCAGAAGGCTTCAAGAGATTTAGCAGGAAAAAAAAGGTATGAGACAGCATTGCGATTTCATACTGATACTCTAAACTTGTCTTTTATTATACAGAACAACAAAGAAGGACAACACAAAGGGCTGTTAAATTGTTGGTATGCAAACATCTAAAGCTTGATTTTTTCTTCCAATTTGAATGAGTAATCAAATTAGTCTCTTGGTCAGAACAGACAGGCAAACACATCCACCAGCACTGGTTTACTCAAAAAATAGCACCTTAAAGCTAATTGATATGATAGCTATCAATGAGTACATATGATTGCTGCCATAGGTGTGCTAGCATGCTTCTGATTACATGGGTATCTTCTCAAGCACAATTTAATATAATTTATATAGAAAGGCTTCTGTAAAAATTATCTTACTCTTCCAATACTCTGAGCCCTGTTTCAGATTCATACCATCTATAGTTGCAGACTTTTCTATCTCATCCCACCAAAAAAAGGGAATTCTGTAGTTACTAAAAGCCAAAAAAAAAAAAAAAAAGAGAAAAAACCACCAAAACCAAGAAAACCCCCAAAATATCAAATAAACACCAACACCACTTCATGCTCTATGCTCTATTATTTGTGTTTTTTGCAGACAAAAGGTTCCCTGGAAGGGCCCAAGTTACTGTAAGACCTAGTTTTCCACCAGCCATTATCTCAAATTATCAGAAGACCAAAGGCTGAAACTGCCTCTGGACTCTTCCCCAGTTGATTGAAAGGTTTATCAGTGGTATCACTGGAATGGAGATTCCATCATAAATCCTGTGTGACTTCAGGATGTGTAGATTAATAAAGGTACATCATATACTGCAAAATTACAAAGCCTTTACAAGGAACAGCCAAATTCTCTTCAAGAACTCTGGACAGATGGCAGGATTTGACTATCACTAAATCAGCTTAGTCAAATACATTATTAGTTCTCCAGCCCAATATTTGCTGTGTATTCCCAATGAAACTGCTGAATGAAAAATGCAATGTGTCAAGCTTATAGCAAGTAAAAATCAGAAATCTATTTTTCTCCAAGATAAATCTCCTCCTGATGTGCTAGAAACTTATACAAATTACAAAAAGGCAAAGCTCCTCTTGAAAAAGTAGCTCATTACAAAACACTAAAGGTCAAAACCTAAACTCTGTTTTTTTGTGTGTTTGCTATTTAATTAAGTGTCTGTTAAGCTGCTTCTTTGCAACTATGGAGTATTTCAGGAAAATCTGGAGGTCAGACTGATTGCCAGAGAACCCCCACATCAATGAACAAGCATAATGGACTTTCAGGTATCTAAAATAACAGGTCCCTCAAAGGCTAGAGTGCAGCTTCTCTGTGAGATAGGTAATTCCATCAGCAAGGGATGAGTGCTTCACTTATCAGAACTGCCACATAATGCCCAAGCACAAATTAATGCTTGCAAGAAAAATGCAAGATTCTGCTTTGGCTTCTAGAAGGCAATTCAGAGCTCTTGTTAATTTTCCTCTTAAAAGCACAAGGAATCAAAAGCTTTCACAGAATTACCAGATTTGTAACCAAGCATTCACAGAGAATTTTTTTTTTTCAGGACATAATGAAAACTTTTTTTGATGGAAGTCACATGCATTCATATTTTACTAAAAGAAATTATTCTCAAACATTTTTGCCTGTCCTCTGTGCAGTGACATTTCTTCTCCCTTGTAACCATAAGGTTAATGCTCAGGAAGGAGAACAAAGTGACTATTACTGTGCATGACAAGGATTGTTTGCTGCAGCAATTACTCTTCAATCAGAATGTTACTTTTGTTTATACTCAACAAGGATAAAAATATGAACCGTAGATATTACCATATGCTAAATACACATTTTACACTGCTTGAATTGTGAGCAGGCAACACACTTTAATACAGGTGTGGCATGGCTTTTAATGCAAAATTATGACACCTCTTTTGAAATCCTAACATTCTGTGCTATTAAATACCTGTTCTCATTTTCATGTGCATGAGACAGGTGGTTAATTTTATTTGCATCAATACACTGAACTAACAGGTATATTCTCATCTGTATGACAGTGAACGCTGTATTCTTATAAACTGTATATTTATTCCCCTGAATTATTATCTAAAATACAGTCAATGCTTCAAGTTGCCAATGAAAAGGATAAAAAAAATTAGCTCCATAGATAAGTACTGTGATATTCAATATACATTAAGACTTTTAATAGTGATACCGAGAGCTCATGAATAGAATTTGCATAGACAGCGCACAGTCTCCACAAAACATTTCTACAATTGATTCCTTCTGTGATTTGACTTGGACTGAATGGTGTTGAGTAATTTATTCACCATTGTTTGGGACAGGCTATTTAATTCCCTTCTGACCCTTAAGCAGCGTGAGAGGTTGCGTGTGTCTCTGTGTTAGCACACGTCCTGGTTAACTGCATTAATCACACACAACAGGCCTGTGCTCACTTAGGTGGGTCTTTTCAAATAGATGGCAATTAAACCCTCCTACATATGAATCACTTCACATTCACAGAATACTTTCTTTGTGAGCACTAAATATTTACAAATGAGGCTGGCATATTTTATATAATTTCACCACCTCGGCTGAGATGACTAAGGAGCGCTATCATTATGTACATAACAGAGTTATAGGCAGGTGCAGATTAAACAAGGTCACCTTATTCCTTACTCCCATCCTCCTGTTATGGCTATGGCACCTGGACTCTGAACTTGACACACCATTCATATTGCTGGCTTGAAATAAAAGGTGTCCTAATTCTGGATAGTTTATGTTTTGTAAAAAAAAGTTATGATTGTCATTCGTTAAGATTTTAAGAAGTTTCCCACATATCCTAGTATGTTCATTTAGGCCACACTCTCTTCCACAGGAATCAGAAAAAGGGAGATGAGCTGTCTCTGCTGAATTCCTAGTTCTGAAAAACACAAACATCATCAACTTCAAGTCTAACGCTGCAACCCCAAAGGAATTTTGGAGGAGAAAAAAGTTACTGACTCCTTCACAGCCTCCTTCAAAATGACAGAGATAAAGAGAAGAGTCAATATGATAATGGTCACAGTGCTGCTTATTAGAGACATTCTAAAGTGAAGCTTCTGTCTCATGGGAAGCTCCAATCTGCTTTTCAACTATTAACAAAAACACTTTTAGAAGATCAAAATTAGAAAACTCTTTTCCTGTGGAAGATGAAATATAGCATATTGAGCTGACTCTTACTAGACATTTTCATTTGAAGCAATAACACTTCTACTTTCCCAAAATTAAGGACTTTATGTTTTGTTATAAACATTTTAACAGTGGTACATTACCCGTGTTTTTATTATTAGGGCCTTTGATTACCTTCCTTTTAAAAACAGAAAGCAAAATTGTAAACATTTACTATGTAAAGCATAAAACACACTAGATTATAATTTGTAAATAAGGCACTAGATTTGTGAACTGAGATTTTGCAAATGCAGGATGCATTTGTTTAAATCAAACCACTCAAAGCAATAAAACATGCCTACTTCCAATTTCTGTACTTCTCTCTGTTATGAATTACTACTTACACTGTATGCTGCAGAAAGAACATTTCTAGTTTTATTATTACTGTTAATAATACTTGAAAACACCTAGATAGCCTTAGCATTTTACCATCTGTAGTTGAATTACCTAGTCTTTCATTTTTTCATTATAGCCAGCCATCATCCTGCACAGTTTATCTATGAATAAACCACTTGGTAACAGTACTTTGTCACCTTCACATATATTATTGATGAGAACACTGACAAGCTGCCAATTAAAGATGCTCCACCGCTTGTCCCATCTCCAGGCTCAGCCTGAGGTACGGATGGAACAGTTGCAGTGAAAACTCAGTTTTACATTTCAAAGAAAGTTCAAAGGCAGTGAAAAAAGGCTGCCCTGCAAAGGACACAGAAATTGTATTTATTGCTGAAAAACTTTATTTAAGTAGACTGTATTATTTACTCTGTATGATAATAAAAATTAGACTATGAGAACAGCATCTTGTTCAGCTAGATGTTCTACTTAGCTTTGCATTCAGTCCTGGATTAAATCTATGAATCTGACATATAAAACAATTACAATACTAATCACAGTTCAGTAACAAATATACAGATTTAAATAATGGTCAAGATATAAATCAAGCAGATTTAAGTGGATTTGTGTTTCTATTGTTACCCCAGCAAGACATACAACAATATTTCTTGGACCCCAAAACATTGCAAAGTGATAAATTAAAGGTCATACCAAAAGTATCTGAAATCAGGATGCTTTTAAATGAACAAGCAACCCTGAGATCATTTGTATTCTCTGCTTCCACCCAAATTCTCAGGTTGTGAAAAATCACCAAGCCATTCCATAAACAACTAAGTATTTATTCCATGACTGATTAGTCCTTTCTAAAGTAAGTGTAACAGAATAATTTATCCAACAGAAATTACCTACATTAAATATTCTTTAAAATACACATATGTTTTTAAGAGATTAATATCAAATGAGATTACACTGGCTGCATCACAAATCTTTAATCGTGGATTTGAAAAACCACACAGCCTTTTTTTTCCTATATTTTTGAACATGAGACTAAATATCCCATGTTAAGACACACTTATCAGCTTCCAGTGAAAGTCATAAATACAATAAACATTACAACTTTGCAATGATAACTCCACACTGTAAGCATACTACATGTACACTATAAGTTAATGAGAAAGAGCTCAGCTAAATCACCACTAAGAGAGAACACCAAATACTTCTCTTACCTCCATTTCTGTGCAGTGTAAACGGCCTGATTTATCTGTAAGAGAAAAAAAAGAGTTTTCAGATAAAGAGACAATGGAAGAACAAAACTAAAAAGTTGAGTCACTTCTCTTTTTTGAGTAATTGTCAAATATTCCTTGTCTTACGTGAATCACACATTTCAATAATGTTTTTATTATATAGGCATCCTGGTATTAACAACAAGAAGGCCCTACCCTGTAAGATTTTTCTTTGGATCCTTTACAATACTGGCTCTTAAAAAGATGTGTCTTTAATGCCTGGCTTCATTATTTAAATTGTATGATTGATGTTTAGCCATGGAGGGAACATGAAAACATGCTGGCTTAAATTAAGCAGGAACAAATAGTTACTTCAAGAGAATAAGCAGCATTAATTCATAAACTAGGGAAAAGCCACTGTTTCATCTGATACTTCTGGGATTTCAAAGAGTTCAACAGATATATGAAGTTCAAGCAAATTAAAGTAAAAACATTACTATTTTTGTAAGTCCCACTTGTCAATTTTTGCATTTCCTCTAAGCTCAGAAATATCACTTAGAAATTCGCACAATAAAGAAAAATTAAGTTTCTGAACTGTTTCATTAAATTGAAATCTCAGTTTTCTGAAACACAAAATAGTTTTATATCAAAGTGGCTTGACAGCTTAGCAAAAAGAAGACTGAAATTTCACAGTGCATTAGGAAAGCATCATGTCACTACAAGCAGCAGGTTTATCATTTTGTATTAATAATCCTTATCAAAGTAGGGTCAAGGAATCCTGACAGGATGATTTCCTGTTGGAAAAAAATTATTCAAGGAATTTAATTGTTCCACAGAAATCCATCCATGTGAAAGGGGAACTATCCAAAACTTTAATTTCAAAACACACGGATCTAAAATTTTACATTTTTTGTCTTAGCTTTTCAGCTTCATTGCATTCACACAGCTGGTTTAGAATTTGCAGGTTTGGACCCAATAGCATAGAGCCTACAAAATGCATGACAGAATTCTGAGATCTCATGTACTCAAAAACCAGAACAGGATGCATCTGCTTGATTGTGCATGTGTATTCTAAGAGTACATGTTCACGGTGATGATTAGGAAGGATTTACTGCAGTAGTTTGGAAAAGCCTGTGATTTGTACCCATAACTGGAAGGACTATTTTATCAGACTGGCTGACAAGCCCAAGGAAGCTCAACCAACTGGCTGGCACAATGCTTGCACAGAGGAGAGATCCCACTGACTTCATATGACAAATGTGGATGGCATGCAAAACACTCAGCTCTGGGAAGAGTCACCTGCACAGAAAAACCTCATTTTTCAAACTGAACTGGTCACCTTCCCTTTGAAACTAAAGGTTAAACACATCCTGAATTAATAGGGAACACTCACCTAACAGAGTGAAAGTTGTTTATTTTCCTTTGGAACTGTTGCCAAAGCAAGCTAATGCTTAGTGCTGGTGTCTGACTTCAAAACCAAGAGCAAAGAGTGACTTTAAAAGGCTTTTGCATCCCATATTATCTTTTAAAGGACTGGTACCTCTGGTTCACTTGCTTTCAGATCCACATAATAAATTTTTTGGTGTTTAAAATGGTAACATTCACGTGATTGTTACAAACTATAAACAGGGGAAATTTGCTGAGAATGTTTTTTAACTGCTAGGGTTATTAGCAGATTTGTTAACATTAGGGGCTACTTTTGTGAAGTCAAATGACAGGTGACCAAAACAATGTATCTTTATGATACAAGATGATAGAAGATTAATTCAGAGAAATGTAGTCAAGACAGGGGAAGAAAAAAACATTATGTTGTCTTTAAAAAGACATTACTTTAAAAAAAAATTACTTCTTCATTAAAATGTACTAATTTTAAACCTATAGCAATGCAGTGCATACACTAGGCCACCAATGTTTGCAATCACTGATGGTTTAAAATATTAGACTTGCATCTCCTATGGTCCAAGGGAACAGGAGCCAAGCTGTCCACAGATCCTCTGAGTAGCACCAAGCACTCATTGCTGCACCTCACAGCAAAGCTGAAATACTATGAACATTCTTTTAACAGAGTGCCAAACAAGTCCTGAAGCACAGAAAACATATAAATCAGCCTGGACCAAAACAAGAAAGATAAAATTTGAATTTCTAAAAGTAACAACAAGAAGCTAATTTGCACCTCCTTTGATAAACTTCCATGAAAGCAGTTCCTCAAGGAAAAGCACGCAAACTCTGGAGTGCTTTTTTTTTATTATTAAATTCAACTATTTATTCCTATTTACATCAGTATTTTAAACCCCAATAGTACTGTCATAAGGGCATGTGCTGGGGAATAACAAGTCTTTCATGCACCCAGACAGTATCCTAGTTGGTGCAAGTGACTGACTTACAACATTTTAATATACACTGCATTATGGTAATTATTAGCATTCCATGTGCCTCTGTACCCTGAGACCAGCTATACACTTAGCAGATTTCCCAAAGCAGTTCACAGTCACTTGTGGACTCTCTCCATTGGGAATTTACTACATTTCTGCAGAGACCATTAAGAATACTGTTGATGCACACACATGCATCTATCAAGACTGAAATGAATTTGCTTTCATATGGCAAGCCAATTCATTTATACTGGCTTTATCTAGAGTGGCTGGGAGTAGAAATTTCTTCTCTCTTCAGCTGACATGACTGAAAAAGCAGTAACTCGTAAATGTAGCCTAGGGGTCACACTCCCTTGATTAGCACTGGAGAAAAAAAAATTCCCCGTAAGTCATAGAACAGTCTCTGTCTCCAAGCAGGATGAAATGCTTCTCTGGTAAACAGGTGAAGCCTTAAAAAACTATTGCAGCTGCTGATTCTTAACATAAATGAAGACTTTTCCAGACTTCAGAACCATTCAACTAGATATTCATCTGTGCAGCATTTTTACCACTCTTACTGCCAAAAAATATTCAATAGTAATTTTCCATGACAGTTTTCAAATAAAAGCTAATGCATTCATTACTAGTAAACAGCACAACCTTAACTGTCAACTGCAGTTTATAAACAAACTATGGTTTGGAAAATTAGATCATTTTTCACTCTCAGTTTGTTGAAATGAAAAAACGAAAGAGTTTTTTAAAGAAGGAAAGCGACTTACATTGGAGATTTCCTGTATTTCTAAAAAGAGTCTTCAGAGAGACACATTTGACAGAAAAAAGAAAATTACAAAGAAACCCCAAACCTTCACATTCATTTTTTGTTCTTTAAAATTTCTATTTGAAAAGTATTCTTCTGTCAAACCCTCAGCAAGAGGAGTCATGACAAACTTTCCTCAAGCACGAGGGAAGACTGTCTCATCCGTTCAGGCAGCAGCTCCCTGTACTCCCACCAATGGTAAGAAGCACACATTTAAGACTGAGTTTTAAAAGCAACACAGATAACTCAGTATGTTAGAATGGACTGACCCAGGGTATTTGTAGGACAGCATGTGGGATGTGCCAACCCATCTGCACTCCTCTGTCTGAAGAAAAACCAAGCTACTGAGTCGACTTTAGTGATGTGACGCCACAATCACACAGAGGCACCATTTTGGCTATAACCAGCTGGTCTAAGAGCCCTGCAGCTCAGAGCATCTCCCTAGGCTTCCTCTGGCGTCTCAGACTCCTCTGCTCACATCCACAGGCAGCTCCTTCAAGACCGCTTCTTCCAGAATTGAAATGATAAGCACTGATTTTTCTGGCAACATTGTGGCTAATGCATATATTGGCAACAAACCTGAAACTCATTTTGTGTTAAAGATTAACCTTATAATTAAATGTCAAAGCCCACTTCTGCCGGTTTGGAGTGAAATCAAGCTGCTGCTGCTACAACAACAGAACTCAAGTTGCCCTCAGGAATGACAGACACTGCCTGTATGCACTGGAGGACAGCGGAAGAAGAGGATGAAGAAAGAACAAAAGGGCTAACCTAGGGAAAGGGAGCAAGAAGAACATGAGAGTCACTAACTCATGTTCCTTGAGTTGAACAGTCTTTACTCACACCCCCCAAATTAACAATAAACTGAATTTGTATTTGCTTTCTAGCTTTTACATCTTCAAGAGGCACCGTAGCTACAGTAGTGAGCTTTTCTTTGCCCTTAAGAGAATGAGGATTCCTCAAGTAAAAAAATAAAAATAAGTTCAGACTCACGTTTAAACATCCAGAAAGTGGAGTTTTGGTATCTTTGGAATTATCAAAAACTGGACATTTGGTAACTAATCTGAAACTGGTAAGATTAGTTACTAAAAATGACAAGTTCATCAATACAAGAGTCAAGAATGAGCATCAATAAAAGGAAAAGTAATGAAAGAAAGCAAAGGCAATCATGCCATAGAAGGAAAAGAGATAAATATGCAAAGAATAGGATTTGTAATTAAATGAAGGGAGAGGAAAACATTGACGGGGAAAAAAAAGTGAAAAATATAAAGACAAATATAGGCAAGGGATATCTAGGAGTAAGACACATCAGGATGCAGGGAAGAAGGTCAAAAAGAGCAAGAACATGAGGAAGTGGAAGGAAGCAGACTGGATTAGGAGAGGTAGAGACCCCCTCTGAGCAGGAAGCACAGAGACCCAAGTTCTTAAGAAAAATATTTAGGCTTTGAGGATCAACATATCTTTCCTTTAAACTGTAATTAGAAGGTAACAAGAAATGGGATGACATTTTAGAGCTTGTGGCTTTTTGGCTATGACTCATGATTTCTGTATCAGACTACAGCTGATGACTTAGTAATTATATGCCTCATTCTTCTGCTTAGGAAAGGAAAGAGAAAACTGTAAAAATGTTAAGAGAATACAAGAAAAATTCTTAGAGATTTTCTAGGCCAATGGCAATCAGGACTTTCCTTCCCTGTGCCAATCTTTTTTCATGCCTTCTTTTTTCTCCATTCAACACTTCATGGAAGCTACTCCTCATTTTGAACAGTCATAGGCACTTTTTGTCCATTGCACAAAGTAAAGGTAATGACTAAGAGGTCTTCTGTATTAATACCCTGCTACATTTTGTAATAAAAATATTTTAAATTGCAAATTAACAAATCCATGCTACCTTAGTGCTACTTTCTAATATATAATTACATGGTCATTGTCTTGTCTCATTTCTATTCTGCACAAGGCTGTGATCAGCATAGGATTTTTCTGTGTTCCACTGCTTGCTCTCTTCAGCAAACCTGTAAGTTTTCCTTGGGATCACATCAATTTTTATTACTCTAAGATAAATACTATGGTAGTTCTGCATCTCCAAGTACTACTGGACTCCATTATGGCTGCCAATCTCTTTTGTAGATGCATAATAAATACAGATACTGCACTCCTCCTCCTCTGGCCTGTACAGGTATCAACTCTTCCCAAAAACAGTGTGAATTCGCACAGTTCATAGGTCTTGATTTTTATTTTTTAAAATTTCTGTTACTCTGATCATATTCTAATTTTTCCAAGAGCTACCCAATTGCCTGCTCATTCAATACATATGTGTGCTCCTGGCAGAACTGTGACTCCATTCAAGCCATCAGCAGTTTCTCCCATCATTTTTGATGGATCCAGAGCTTCAAGCGGGTTACAGCTTTTCTAAACTGATAACTCAGCACTATTGGATCTGTTAAGAACTGTCACCAGCTGTTAATAAACTCTCTCAAGTAAATGAAAAAGGAGTTCTCTTAATTCTTTACCTCAGCTATGTCTTTGCACTATACAAAGTGTCTCATCTCCTTTTGTTTCTCTTAAAGTGTACAGTAATAAAATATAGTAATGCAATCATAGTTGCATGTGTCATGCAAGCTGTTTTAAGGTTTTATCAGGAATAAAACAATATTGTCTCCTTATTGAATCTGATGCTGTAATGTGATAAACTAATTCAGAAACAAAGAGCAAACACTCCTCAGTTCCTTTTTAACAGATATTATGAAAAAGCTTCTCCACTTTCATGTTCATTGCCAACATGAATGCAGGATGTTACACACCTTTAATCCTCTTGTTACCGGCAACATTCCTACTGCACACTTGGCAAACACACTCAGGCTTGGGTAAGACTCATCCACAGCTCTGCTGCTGTGCAGGTCATTTGCACTGTAACTCTGATCCTGTCCTGCTCTGAATCATCCTGTTAAAGGCTCTCTCTCTCTTCCCCTCTGTCAAATCATACACTGCTCCTGTCTTCCTTTTCAAAGCTCTGTGCTCCCCCAGTATCACCCATCACCTCTCACTGGCCACTCTGGGGTAAACTATCACCTCAGCCAGCCCTGGAGCTGGACTTCATTATCCATTACCTATTCCACACCTCCCCCCAAAAAAGCATCTTTGTTCTTTCTCCAGCAATGCCCCACAGGGACATGATATTAACTCTCCACAACATCATGGCAGATGTCTCATTTTTCACTCTTCTCTTCAACTGCTGTTAACAATGACAAAATTCCATTTTCCTTCCTAAAGCAACATTTTTACTGAATTAGACAAGAAAATCTCTGTTAAAGTCTTATCTTTTACTTTAAGTCTTTATTAATACCAGGGGCCCACAATTCCTCAAAGTTCTTCTTTCTAAGTTCAAATTTCAATGTTTTCCTTAGGAATAAATGCAGTTTTCAGATAACACCAAATCAAAGTTCATTCGTTCACTGCATACTTAACATCTTCAGTATTTCTCCATACAAATATAGGCAACTAAGGTCACTTATCCCTGTTGGCAATTTCCTTCCATTTCTTTTGTGCAGGCATTTGAAATATGCACTTTATTTTAAAACCAAATACATTATTTTGTTATGCTGAGATCTTTTCTTTGCTTATTTTGTCCTCCCCTACCAGAACTGCCTACAATAGGATGCCCAGCATCTGCTGAAATTCACAAAGAGCCCATGTAACCCCCAGTGCATGGGATGCATCCATATGAGCCATGACTGGAAGCCTTCCAGTTCATGCTTATGTACTGGGAACCACACTGATGACAGAAAGCCTGGCATAAATAAGGCCTAAGCTTTCTCCTTCCACAGATCAGTAGAGCAAGAAGAGATAAAAGCATCAACTCACTGAGATTTCTCGCTGCTGTCTAGTAGTATTTTCTTCCTACTTGACATCTAATATTAAAATACCTATATAGGCATCTATCTTAAAACTCTCACACAAGAAAGTGAGGCTCAATACATCAAGCCTTACTATTCTTAAATGCAGATGTTTCTGAATACCCTTGAATTAGATTTGAATTCCAAACATAATTAAGTCTTCATCCTAAAGGTACTATTTATTTTAGCACTATTCACAGCAACACCTCTTTCAAAACTTCAACATCAAAAAAGGCCTCCCACCCATCATCTTTAAGAAGGGTCAACAAAATTAGAAGAAAAATGGTAGTATGTTCATTTTCCACTAAAAATCATGCATTTTCTTCAATAATCCACCAGAGACTGACAGATAAGAATGCCTTCATGCACACAAGTTGAATTGGATTTATTCATCCTGTTTCTCTATTCTTGCTTTCCAAAACCTGGGCACACAAGGATGTAAGAGGGATGTGGAAGTCATTAAAACTGCCAAGACAACATAAACTATTCTTCTCCAGCATGTCTCACTCTGAGCCCTCCAAGTCCCATGAAAGCCACCATGCAGTCAACTTCTCTGTGATCTTTTTGATTCAAAGCCAGAATACTCCATGCATTATGCCCTCCTGCTGAACACCTGGCAGATTTCCAAGAGAAAAATCTGCATAGTACTCGCTTGTGGTAAGACCAGCAGTAACTTCCTGTGTGTTTTCTCTCTTAGGGCTGGAGGACGAGGCAAAAGAAGGGTCACTGACACTACCCACAGCTCAGGGTCTTGGGAGGGAAATGAAGGCCAAGAAGAGCCACAGTTATGCCAGCCCTGAACAGCCAGCCACTGGAAGTGAGCCCAACTCAGTATTCAAAGCATCCTTCTTTGCCACTTTTTGAGATGCCCATGGCCTGTTCCTCTTCAGGAGCTCAGTGCAATGCCCAAAATCAGTGGCCACCTTTGCTAAGCCAGGGATCTGGCACTTACAAAACATGCAGGGAAAACCCTAATTTTACCAAACCCACTTACCCCCAAAACTGTTCTGTTTCCCACCTTTGGTAAGGAGGTGGCACAGCCTCTGTGCTGAAAAGCAAGAGCTCCTTATCCAGCTTGCAGCAATGGCACAGTCCCAATGAAACAGCCTCTGGCACCCTACAGTATGCTGGTGCCCCCAGATCCTGGGCATGGTGTTGACTGCCAGCTCTTGTGTGGGTTTTCTGCTCCTCTATCATTTCATTATTGCTTCAGATTTATAAAAACATGTGTAAATGCAGTTCTGCAAGAAGAGAGCTTGGAGGAGTCAAACCACATATTTACCCCAAACATTTTAGCTCATTCAGAAGTTATTTTTTATTGCATCTGGCATTTTACTGGATGCCACCCTTAGCTCTTTTCATATAAAAGGCAAGTTACAAATACTGCTAAAGCACCCATTAGTCAAAATAAATTCTACACTGTATCTCCAATTCCACCATGGGTATTTTGAAGCAACCCACACTTCTGTGTTATTTAGATGTCACTAAGACAACCACAGTGAGCTTTACATTTATTTTGCATATTCATGCAAAATCTTTCTTTCTTTCTTACTTTGGTTCTGGAAAAGTAAAAAGGTTCATATTGCTCTGTAAAAACATGGCTTGATGTGCATCTCTAGAGCAAACTCTGTGACATGACTGTGTTTGGTCCTGACGTTGCCCCAGCCCCACTGACAGGCGTGACTGATCACATTGCTCGTTCACCACAGCCCTGGACAAAGCCCGAATGTTCACTACCCAAAGACACCATTCTTCAGGGATTCCTTTATTTGCCCACACAGGATTCTGTTGTTTACTAAAATGGAAACTAACAGCCAATATTTGTTCCTGTGAATTATCCAAACCTATGCACCAACTTACACCTATACATTTTTTATGTATTGCTGGAACAAAACAGCTTTACAACTCAGAGCATTAACCCGCAGAACCCCTATTGCTCTGACAAACCTCCTGACACAGGCATTTAAATCTAAATTGTCTGAAATACAAAGGCAGGAATCCTTCCTGATCCTCCTCTTGTCAGGGATTCAGGTGATATCAATGGTGACATGAAAAGGAACAACTGGGCAGCATTTTCATCCTTCATCTTTTTACTTCTTTTTAACCAAAACCTTGTATTTTTTTAAGATAATGAAATATTAACAGATCATACAGATAAAACTGGAAAGATCTGAAAATCAGTCTGGTTTTATTTAAGGATGTGATTCAACTCCAAAGGCATTTTTCTGCCCCACTATCACTGAAACTCATCTCTTTCCTATCTCAAGGACATTTTCCTTCAATTTCTATGTATCATTACTTGGAATTTCAAGTATCGTGCATGAACTGGTAAACTATTTCACAAGAAACTGCTTTGGAAAAATACCATCAGTTTCTGCATAATCAGTACTTCTTTCTAAGATAACTATAATTTGTATCTTGAAAGTAAAATTACTGTGACCATACAGCTTCAGGGCCTGTTATGTTGTGCTGCTCCCCAGGCCACAGAGCCAGAGCACTGGTTCTTCCTAAGCTTCCACCAGTGCAAAGAGAACACAGGAACCTACAAACAAACATCTGTTCCAGAGGCTCAAGCTGTAACTGGCTGAGGAAGCACATTAATCATCATCCAAAGAGAATGCAGTGAGCAATAAGGAAAATAATAGGGAGAGATCAAAAGATACCAACGACAAGCAAGCCTTCTGTCAGCTCCTCGATATTCAGTATAGTGAACTCCCAACATTTGATGTATCACATATATAACAATTTCCAGTGAAAACCTGCTCCAGGTTTTACAAATCAAAGAACACACAAAATCCCTTGTGAAAGCTTGGAGGCTGAGCGGCCTCTGTTTCCAAAGTCTGTACAAAGTTAGGAAGATGAGGAAAGCCAGGGGCAGGGAGAGTACCCCAGGAGGAATCCTGCCTCTTTACAAATCCAGGCACCTACCAGCCTGCAGCTCATGCAAAAGCGAGTTCACCAAGGATGCTTTAGGAATGGACAGCTGGCAGAAAAATCCCTGCCTCCCCTTTTCTATCATAGGCACTGGAGGGGGTACTCTCCCTGGGATAGCTCCCGCCTCCTGCTTCCCTGGGAGGTCTTCACAGACTGGTTATCTTTGTTTAGGTACATATACATACACTTTCTTAAGATTCTCAAGATATAAGGACACACATGTGGTGTTATACAAAATAATACATACACTAACAAGGTGAAAAAAAAATAGACAGGGCTGCAATATTAAAAAAAAAATCTCATCCATCCAAAAATTTAGATGTGGTATCAACATACACAGGTTAAGACATGTTGACTAAAATATTTTCACAGTAAAGCTTTAGCATAAAATAAACATGCTGGATATCAGTGAGGGGCCTGAACGTGATATCCAAGTACATTCAACACTCGCCTACAGACAGTAATGATACTGTGTAAGAGCAAATAGCGTAAGTCCACCAATAGCAAGAAAAAAAATCCACAAAAGAAAGAAATACATAGTAATTGTATTTCCTACAATAGGAAAGACAAAAGAAAAAGTCTTGATGTCATCTCAAAAGACTGTAAGCAAAAGCAGCACACGACATGCAACACAAAACTCTTCAATGTGCCTGTGACATGCAGATGCCTTGGTCAGGAGAGCATTTTCCTGGAATTTCTCGGTGCTGGTCTGGCATTTAATTAACATTACAAAGACCTGGTTTTTAAAACAATTTTAAAAGCACACCAGATCACATTTAAATGGAAGCCATTATTAGACTCATTACAATTGCAGAACTAAATGATGTCCTTTCTTCCACTAAATATATTTTGATATTTGCATGTACCACTAGCTCCAAACTGGATTACTGCAAGTCTCTGCCAAAAGACTTTGCAGACAGGCGCTGTATCAAAAGGCTTCATTAAATTGTAACACCAGGGCATAATATTCGTGCTCTAAATGCTGAGGGCTCCATGAATCCCATTTTGTGAATTTACCACTGCCTTCTGATTCACACAACTTTAAAATGCTGAAACCTCTGTCTCCTCGGAAAATTCTGTGACGTTGAATGTGGACTAGGCTGATACTGGGGAATACCATCATGAATTGGCCACATCCTTCTGCTGCCCATCTTTGATTTCTTTTCAGAAATCGAGCTTTACTTGCAACAAAAAAAATACTGCTTTCCACATTTAAAATCAGAAGCTTTGAAAGGCTGAGAAACAGACATGCGCCCTCATTTTCCTTTCCAATGTAAAATACGCTTTCCTGGGCATTTTAACGAAACAGATGGTAGGTGCTAAGCCCCCGTACACGGCTTTCTCACTTACTTAGTGTCAGCACACATCTAAATGGATATATTTCTAATGGGTGCCTTTTGATGCCCAACTGTTCCGGGAGCCCCTGCGGGATGCGCGGCCCGGCCGGAGGAACCCAGCGAGCGGGGAGCCCGCAAGAGCGGCGCTCCCTCCCGGTGTGCGGATGACACGGGATTGATTACGCACCGGGAGAGACGACGCAATTGTAAAACACTGGACCCGCATTCGCCTGCCCGTGCCCGCACGCACGCGATCGCATCCCAGGAGAGGGGTTCTACCTTTCCAGGCACGGCACCGAGATGCTGCAGGGACACACAGACACAAACACGAACGCAGACCCCCCACAGCCCCCGGCAGGACCGAGGAGCCGAGCGCTCGCCCACCGCGACCCTCGGGCGGGAAGGACCGTCATGTCCCGGACAAAGGCTGATGGAGACGGGCGCCCGACCCCCGGCTCCTGCCGCCGGTGGCCCCCCGGCCTTACCTGCGGCGGGCGGGGGTGGCCGGTCGGGCTCGTCCTGCTCCAGGGTGACGGCGCCGTCCCGCCAGACGCGGAGCTGCGCGGCCGCCGCCCCCAGCCTGGCGGCCGGGGTCTCTCCGCGGCGGGCGCGGGCGCGCAGCGAGGCGCAGCACTGGTAGCACACGGCCCACGCCTGCTCCTCGTTGATGGGCTGGTTGTAGAGCCGGAGGATCTCCTCCAGCGACAGCGCCTCCGGCTGCCCGCCGGACCCGCCGCCGCCGTCCTCCTCCTCCTCGGCGGCCGGGCGGGAGGCGCCGGGCTGGGGCTCCATGCCCTGCGTCCGCCGCGGTGCTCAGTGAGCGGCCCCGCCGCCGCGGCAGCGGCTGCTGATGCTGCTGCTTGCGCTGATGCTGCTGCTGCCGCTTGTGCTGCTGCTGCTGCCGCCCGGTCCCGCCGTGCTCATCCTCTCCGCCCCGCTAGTGCCACCAGGCCGCCGAACGGACAGCCCGGCCCGCGCGGCAGGCAGCAGGAGCCAGGAAACAGGCAGGAGTCAGGAGGAAGGCAGGCACAGGATCGGCGCCCGGTCCGCCCGCTGCCGCCGCCGCCGCAGGGGGAGCGACAGCTCATAGCAACGCAATGGCGTCCTCGTCCTCGCCCGCCCCCGCCGCGCGGCGCCGCCCGCCGCCGCAGCGCCCCCTGCCGGCACGGCCGCCATGGCGGGCGCGTGGAGCATTCACTCGGGGCTGCCACGGCAACCGAGACCGCAGCGCCGGCCGAGCCCTCCGCTTCCAGCTCCGCCGGAGACACCGACAGACGTGCGGCACTCTTCCCACAGCCCTCGGGCCTCTGTTTCTGCACCGGGTGTTGGGAACTACCACTCCCAGAAACAAACAACGCCCGGCGGGACGCGGGATGACACTCCCTGCACCCCCAAATGTTGAACACTTGACACCAACCCGCGCCATCACGGATACAGCGAAACACGTTAGCAGGGCCCCGCTTTCATAGCGGGAGAGCGAGTGCCTTTGAATTACAGGGTACGCTCTACCAACACAAACACTTCCTCCGGGAAAGCTCAATCCTCGGCAGCAGCAAGGCTGGAAGCGTCCAGGGTACATAGAGAAGCTAGCAGAGTTAAACCACCTCAATCTGGAAAGGGAACAACAAGGGAATCGCCTTCCAAGCAGCTGGGAACTGACGTCCCTGCCTCTGAACACACCTGGGCACCAGAAGGGCACGGCCCTTCATGCCAGCTTCGCCTCAGGCAAACGACCATTTTCACGCAGAAAAAAATCCGACTAAACAATCTGCAGCTTACATCGAACACTCTCTGTTTCTCTCTTTAGTGTTGTACCTCTCGGATGTGAAACTACAAATCCCCCGTTCAAATCGCGCCTGATACTCTGGGAGCCGGGAGGGTGTGAGGGACAGCGCCAGGGGTGCCCCCTGCCGTACAGGAGCGGTACTGCACCTGGGCAGGGCCCCGCCGCCCGCGGCGAGCAGCCAGCGCCTCTATTCCCATTGCAGCTCCTCTCTTCCCATTCCACTTCCAGCGCCTCTATTCCCATTGCAGCTCCTCTCTTCCCATTCCACTTCCAGCGCCTCTATTCCCATTGCAGCTCCTCTCTTCCCATTCCACTTCCAGCGCGTCTATTCCCATTGCAGCTCCTCTCTTCCCATTCCACTTCCAGCGCCTCTCTTCCCATTCCAGCTCCTCTCTTCCCATTCCACTTCCAGCGCCTCTATTCCCATTGCAGCTCCTCTCTTCCCATTCCACTTCCAGCGCCTCTCTTCCCATTCCAGCTCCTCTCCCCCCTTTCACTTCCAGCTGTACTCAACACCGCTGCTTTTTTCCTCTTTCCTCTAGCGTAACATACAGCGCTGCATACAAGATACAACTGCTACTTAAACAATGCTGTTAAATTTGGCGTTATTCACCATGCAGTATGATCCAGCCTTTCAGGCTACGTTTAGATACAAGGAAATTAGGGGAGAAATTGTACTTGTGAAGCTTTTATCACCATCCTATATGCTGTAGAACAGGCAAACGAATACATTTTTATCTTTCAGGTATAAAAAAAAAAAAGATAACACAAAAGCAGACTTGTAAAATTAGCAGCAGGGCCAATAAGTACATAATGTACTATTAGAGTCCTAAATTAAAAAAACCTCAGTGCTCCCATAGGAAGTATTTAACACCTCTTGAAGCAAAAAGACACAAATGGTATCACACTGCCACACTGCTGATTAAATGTACGTGCAAAATGCCAACATTCATTCCTGCTGTATGTGTTGCAAGATTCTCTAAGGTAATTTTTTTGGTCCAGCACCAGCAGAAAAGAGTTGTCTCTTTCTTACAAGGACAACCAAAGGAGGTGGTCATGGGCTATCACTGACACAGAATGGCTTCTACAGAAGGAACCAAACAGTTTCAGATTTTCCAGCAACAAGAAGAGATGCCTGGAGTCCACATGGGGAAAAACCTGAGAAGTTTGGTATGGAAAAGTTCAGTAAGCCCAACAGCTTGCCATTTTGCAAAGCATAAAGACCTAAAAATACTCAGCAAAATCATTACCCACAGGTTTAAGACAGACAAAATCACAGATAGTTCATTAAGTACAGATCTGAGCATCAGAATTAGACAAAATCATGAATGGCTGTTAGGCAAAATGGCCTGGCTACAACTTCTACCTCAGAAACTTCTTAAGGTAACAAGAGGCAAAAGACATCAGGTTTAACTACTTTATCTAACCCATCATAGCTACTCACATCTTTGGGTATCCAAGTCTTAATGTTTATTTTTGAAATAAATCCATATATTATTAAATTCACAGATTAACAAATTCACTTTTATCTGACTGAACTGCTCTCAGAAGCTGAATGTAGGAGTTACTGTTAGATCCATGAGAGGCAGAAATAAATTTTGTTGTCTGAAGGACACATGCCTAAACACCTGTATTTCTGGATCTCAGTCACTCACAAAGGACACATTGTACACTACAGGGAAAGGTGAGGTAGAAAAGAGTCTGTTACCCTGCAGAGGTAAAGCAGAACTAAACAAACTCTTAAACCAATTCAGAACTGCAAAAAAAAAAGCCAATGTTTTTTGGACACATTTTAGTAACTTGACTCACACTTCTATAAATATAAAAAGTAACTTTTATTACAAAGAATAAATTCTCTTTATAAATACCATTATTACTGTGTACACAATCCCCTTCAATACACACACTGTGGTGTTCAAAATCAGTGGCATTTATATAAAATACTATATTCATTTTTAATTGAATCATTTTACACCCACATACATTATTTTGCAGCACTAAAAAGGTATGAACAATCTGGGATTTTTTCAAAGGACAGAGCGGTATTTACAAGCAAACATGATCCAAACAGCACACGCAGATTCAGGGTATGCAAACACTCGTACACGAACTGCAAGTCGCACTTGGTCTCCCCTACAACAGATTATTTCTTCACAAAAAGGAGACCTATATGACAAAAATAAACACAGGAGTAACAGACAATCCTAAGATATTGTTAAAGTTTTTAATTACACAGTGCAATTTTTTTTTAAAGTGTGACTAGCATTTAAGTAAAAATTATTATCATGAGCCTGTCATTACAAATAATAATATTGTTCTATAGTGCAAAGGCTGTTGCCTTGGAGGAAAATGACACCACCACTGATCATTTTTAAGAGGTACAGAGAAATGAAATTAACTCCTCATTCTTCAATTTGATACACAAGAAGTCTACCACCACTGAATCACCAATGTAACCTAAAAGCTCTGTACCTCATGATCCATTACACACACCACATCACTCTTCCTCCAGCTCTAACCTAAGGAAATTCATTTTCTTTAAAATTCATTATTAAAAAAATAAACTATTTAGTTTTAACACATACCTATATCTTTATACTTAGACTTACCTAAGACATGTAGCAAATACTCTCCTGGCATTTCTGTGCACAAAATGGATGGGAAACCCTTTGAAGGTGTGACCATCGGGTACCGCTCTCCTTACGGCATCCTGAAACTCCTCATTCCCTGCAGAAACACCTGTTGTGCGTTCCAGCTCATAGGCTGCTAATGCTTGTGACAACAGGTAGGACAGCTGGTCATCCCAAACAGTTGAAAGGCCAAGATCCTGGGAGGCAAGTCACAGGACCATGAGAACTGTGCAGAATGTACATCAGGATATGCCTAAACTTGCCTACAGTATAGATTCAAATAAATCCAAGAATCTTTATATTGGCAATTAATGGTAGTGAATTCATGAAGCAGTGAGATTGGTGTATTGACTCACACACCAACTGGGAGAAGCAAACATCACCACCAGAAGCAAGTGACACCACAAGTATCAAACATTTATCAAGGAATGAAGTTAAACTATTAGACTAAAACATAAGGTCAGCAGAGTTGAAACCAGATGTTTCAGCTACAACATCTCGGCATGAAATGTAAGAAGATATGCATAAATACACAGCAAAAATATGGAAAAGATCAACTAAGATTCACCTGACATTTTTTTCAAATGTCTCATAGAAAACTCTTTCTGAAAAAATGATGCACAACAGCTCCCCAAAACACAAAGGCACCTTCTTTCTACCATTTATCTTCCCACCACGTACAAGCACCTCCCTCCCAGCATCCCAAATGCAAAGTAGAAAAATCTTCTATGTATGCATTCAACGCTGCATCAGACTCACACTCTGAGAATTACTTTGCCACCCTAAAGGCTAAGCATTGTGTGGGGAGATAAAACAGAAACAATCAAAAAACCTCATTAAAAACAGACATAAGCTAACAGGGACTTAAAATACCATTGCCTTCATGTCCAGCACAGGAAGTATAATTTCTGGCACATTGTCCCTTGTAAAAATCCTGGTAAAGGACAAAAATTAACTTCTAAAAAGATCTGATTTTGTAAAGCAGTCAGAGTAAGACCACGAAAGCTGAAAGCCTGCTTTTATCTGGGAACCAGAAACATTTGTGTGGATTGGCAAAGCTCACTAACAACCAGATTTCATCTTCCTGGTGCTTTTAGAGACCCCTCATGGGTAGTCTGCAGGTGCCAGTAAGCTGAAGATCACAGACCCAGAATGAGGGGCGAAGGCAGGGTGGGGGAAAAAGCCCACACATGAGGCCGTGGATCACCGCTGCAAATAATAGTCTAAAACAGCTCATTACAGTCTTCCCAAACATTTTTTCAATTGTTTCACCTTTCCTATATCATATTTCTAAAAAAACTGATGGAAAACACATTGCAAAGATACAAATATGTGAACTAATAAATGGCTATCCAAAACAAGTGTAAAATTAATGCAAGAACCTCTGTTAGCATGACAGATCACTGCCAATCTTTCTCACCTTTCTGTGTTCAGAGACCAGTATCCTCAGCTGCACTTCCATCTCATTGCTTGTTACAGCAGCATCTATTGTAGAAGCACATAGAGGAGGAAAAGGGGGAACTGAAGACGTTGCTCCTGGAGCACATACAGATTTTATTGCTTCTCCACTCATGGGTTTCCATTTGGATTCATCATGCAGGTCAAACACACACACCTCCACAGCATCAGAGGGCTGGCAATTTCCAAAGAACTTTTCGTGGTTGAAGATACAACCAATTGTGCGGTACGGATACAGTGGCTTGGGTTGCTCAGCCAGGGGAGGGTCATCAGGGTTGATAGGTCTGTGGATGTACCTACTCAAAAAGATTCAACTTCTCATTAATACAACTTCTTTCAAGGCAAAGTAAAAATACTTAGACGGGACAGATATAGCCATTTTTCCTTTAAAAATACAAGCCAAGTTTGTAATTAACTTTTCCCCCCAAAATGGCATTAATTTGTTCACAGAAATGTAATTGTACACATTTTGGAGGCATAATATACAACCAAATAATACATAATTTTTAGTCTTTAAATCTAGAAAAATAAGCTGTTTAATCAAGCAGTTAAATTTTGCAATTATAAGAACATGCTCATGCAGTATCCCTGTTATTCATCACATTTAGAGAACTACACCTGCAAATGCTAATCACAGGATACACAAACAGTGGCAAAAGAGAATTGCTTGTTTTGAACACAGGAAAGAACATGTTCCAGAAGCTTAAGTACACCAAAAACCTACATGTGTCCTTCTCTAATGAATCAAGCCAAGAGAAAATCTCAGAGAACTCAGAGAGATTTTTTCAGGGAGAAAAAAAGTAATCCAACACTGATTTCACTGATGAAATCAAGCAAAAAATACGGGTTCCTAAACAAGCATGTCAGATTTCACTTCCTTTACAAATGATGGCAGCAGTAACATCGATGGCAATCAGCTGCCATAAGACACAAAACAGTTACCATACAGTATTAAAGACACTAATATAATACAAATATATGATTAAATACTTCTCCTCACACTGAGTCAGTTATATTCCAAGCAAAAGCACTAGATGAAAAAAAAAAAATTCACAGACAAACATCACCTGGATTACATGACAGGATATGAAGATTAAAAAGAAAACCACAAGAGCAGAAATATCCTACACAAACCTCAAAATACATAGTTCTGTTTTCTTATATTCTTTTTGCTCACCTATGTCCTGTTAAGCTCTCCCAAAAAGTAATTGTTCCATCAGATCCACAAGTCATTACCCAAGTATGGGGGACTCCTTTTGCTTTTGTTCCAACACACACAAAGGCTTCCAATCCAAACCCAAGAAGAAGACTACACAGAAGATTAGCATGGTCTTCACAGTCACCCTAGACAGTAAATATTAATAAATATTATTAATAATTATAAAAACTTAAAGCAATAAAATAAAGCTATTATCAAACCACCATTTAACAAGTTATGTTACTCTCCTATTTATCTAAAGCATGTATCAAAAGTCAGGATTTTACCATTTAAACTAGACAAGTTTTAGTTTTCTGTAATAGAATAAATGAGTTTAAAATGCATGTTCTGATGATAGACTGTTGATATTGTTTGTTCAAGTATAGTGTATGATTAACACTAGGAAACATTTCTTATGATTATAGAGATACCTTCAAGAAACCCAAAACCAGAATCTACTGACCATGACAACAAAAACAATGTTCTACTTAAATGTAAAAATTCATATAAGGCAAACACCTGCGGCAAGACTAGAAATTATGCAGTATTCTCACACAGCTAGGAATTTTTTCACTTAATAAAATCCAATTGTACTGGTATTTCACTTTTTCTTCAATGTGCTGTCAATCTTCAGAAACTAGACAAAGATAAAACAAGGTCCCCCACAGATCTAACTGTAAAACAGCTGGGAATCATGGGCAGCTGTTTTTTTCCTTCAGTCAGGAAAACATTTATCTCATAAACACATTACCCCACTGATAATTCACAGAAAACAATTTCCAAATGCAACGTCTAATATCTTTTGTCTCTTGAGCTCTTTACAATTGTTAGCTGTAAAGTAAGAACAAAAATTGCTCAAACAATGAAGGCTTCATAACACAAAGTACAGCATTCAGAAGCAGAACAGTAAGGCTTTTTAGTCAAATAACTATTCAGAATGTTGAAAATGTAAAATTCAGAGTTCTTGGATGTATCAAAACAACATATTCTTGCCCTATCACAGCATAAAAGGGAAATGTGCAGAAAGGTACGTTTAAACAAGTTTGTAGTGAACCTGTGTTATTTTAATAATAATATACCACTCTCCACAAGAAAAATAATGGTGTCTGGTGTCTCAGGGGCTAAATTCAGTTATTTTCCATACAGCTTTCCATTTCTGCCTTGAAGGAACACCTTCCTCTGTGCCTCCAAACACAGCAGTCCTCCAAGTCCCTACTGCCATCTCCATCTGAAAGCCAGTGGTCAGCCAGAGCTGCCTTTATGGGCACTTATGCATCATCTGATATTCAGAGACAAGTGCCAATGCCTGTTCTACGTGGTCTTGGAGGCAGATCTAAAACCTGGAATACAGCTCCAGCTACCCTGAACACATCTTTTAAATGCAAACACATCAGTGATGTCATTTTTGAAGGCAGAAGTATCTCCGTGGCAATGAAAAGCATGGACCACTCCAAAGAGGTATCACTAGTGATTACTGGTACTTCTGCTCATAAAACAGAAGAGCTATAAGCTAGAACCAGTTACAATTTGATTTGCTTTTTGATTACAAAAATGTCAGACCACAAAGAAATAGGCTGAAACTTCCAGTGAAAATTCCTGTCTTGCAAAAATGGAACAAAAAAACAGTCAGCATATTTCAGCCCACCTATTGGAAAAAAAACCCCACAAACCCAAAATCAAACCAAACCAAACCAAAACAAAACAAAAACCAACAAAAAAACACCCCCATCAAGTCAGCAAAAGGACAAGAGACTAAAGAGACTTTTTCCACTCTTCCTGGATAAGTCCAGAATTTTAACTAGTGTCCTGAACAGTAGCAGGGATTCATTGGATGACAATAAGCGTTCTTAGAAATGCAACAGAGGAGAAGCAATTTCACCGTCAAAGATATGCATTGACAAATGGACCCCAAGTGCAGTAGTAAAGGAAGTCTGCTCCGAAGCCTTCTTGTCTTCAATTTATCACCTGTTTGTCTTTAAAAACACCTCAAGCGCGACTGCAACAGAACCATCCAAATCTGATTTCAATGCATGCATTTGCAGCCTGTTTTAAACTCCTGCCTTGGGTCGGGGCAGGCCAGCAGCCCCGCAGTGCCACACAGGGGCACTGTCACGCACCTTGTTCCGGCACAGGAAGGCGAGCAGGGTGCACCACTGCTCCTGCTTGCCGCCGCCGCCGCCGATGACGGGCGCTCTCTCGTGGCCCAGGACGCTGACGAAGCGCGCTGCCTGCCGCGGCGTGTCCAGCAGCCGCCCGGCCCGCAGGGGCCGCACGAACGAACACACCGGCCGGTTCACGCCGTTCTCATCCTGAACATGGCAAACGGGGTTATTCGCCAGCTGCTCAAATGTCCCAAAAACGTTAATCTGAGCTTAGACTTTTTTCCTCTGGGATGTATCCTCCCTGGAATAAGTATCACTCAGAAACAGTAAGATACGAAAATACTTCTAGAATTAGGACACAAGACCATTAGGACCACTCATTTAGAGACATGACAGATTTCAGTGGGGCTCTGTCACTCACAGGGCACTCTGGACTAAATGTCTGAACATCAAGAACAGCACAGGTTGCAATTAATTTTCTCAGATGGGTGAGGAACTATTTATACTCTATCTACTATCCACATTTCAACATTATCATCAAGTATAAAAACAAGCCAGAACAAATCTCACACACCAAATTCCACAACGACCCCAAAAAAACCCTCCCCCAGAAACATTAAACATTCAGGAACTGATTTTAGATTTTAAAAGGTGTCTATTTCCTCCTGAATTTGAATACCTCTTTTCATAACAGCAAGCAATAAAAATTACTCAAAATGAAGTAACTAGATCTACTAAGCAACTAGATATATTAGCTAGATCTAAACTAAGCAATAATACTAAGAATTTCTAAGTTCCTGTAAAAATTAAACAATAAGATGACTTTTAAAAATCTGTTTTATTACGTGCTGCAGGCAAATACTATGATTATCATCTATTAAAACTATTTCAAGAAGCACAGAGGTCTTCTGTTCCTCACTGGGCTAAATTGGTACTTTTATGCTCATATATATTTTAAAAGGGATCAAAGTCTTTTGAATCTCTGCAGCTTCAGGAGATTATGGTCTCATATCTTTACTGTGGTCATATATTGTCCCCATTAAGTTTTGTCATGCTTTTTCAGCAAGCTAGTGGAAAAAAAAGCAGCATTTATTTGAAGCTGACTGGAATCCTGTTGAAAACTATTTCACAGCTCAAAAGCAATTTTAAAAAAATCCCACAGGCAGGATTTATTTTTAAATTTTGTCTTATATATATATAATGCCTGTTTCTGCATTACTCATCTGAAACCTGATGGTAACTACATTATCAAACTAATCTAATTAACTCGTTTCTGTTCCCAGAAAGTTTTACTAAGATTTGCTATGGCCAATGGGAAACTCAAGATAAACTCTATATAGGTACTAATCTAGCTGGGGCCTAGTTCCTATCCTATTTAATGATAGACTTGTTTCTCTTTGTACCCTGCCCTGAAACCCTTAAGCCTTTGTATTGGGTCTATTTGGAAGGGAGTTTGCTTTCTTCACAGCAGCCCTCACAGTGCTGTGTTTTAGATCTGTGACCCAAACAGTGCTGTGAACACACCAGTGTTGCTGCTGCTGCTGCTGAGCAGGGCTTGTATAGGATCACAACCACCTCTGCTTCTTGTTCTGCCACCACACAGGTGTAGGTTCAGGGTGGACAAAAAGCTGGAAGGGGACACAGCCAGGACAGCTGACCTGATCTGACCAAAGAGATATTCTATGCCATACAGTGGCATGCTCAGCAATAAAAACAGTGAGGGTGGGGAACAGACTTCTTCTAAACTTCTCCCTGCTTAGAGACTATTGGGGCATCTGTCTGCTCTGGGAGGAGGTGAATAACTGTCTTCACATCACTGCTTTCCCTCCCTTCCTTCCTTCCTTGCCTTCTGTTACTAAACCACCTTTATCCCAACCCATGAAATTTTCCTTGCTTTTGCAGTTTTTATTCTTGCCCCCATCCCACTGACGAGGAGTGAGAGAGTGCCAGGATGGAGACTCAGCTGCTGTCTGGGATTGGGAAGTTCACATCACTCCTGGGCACTCAGGGCACAGCCAAAAGGGACACTGCTGCCTCACCCAAGAGGAGGCACAGATCGCTTCAGGACACTGCTCTGAGATAAGAAGTTACTGTGGTAGGAAAATTGCTACTACGCAGGGTAAATTCACAGCCTGAAGAATGCAAGGATGATAACATTCCTTTCACTGAGGAACAGTTACTGAGGAGTAACTGATACAGTAACTTATCAGACTCAAGTAATTATGACTGTAGTTGTCGTGTGACATAAACCAGAGAGATTGCATTGCAGACAATACAGAGTTCAAATATTTTGAGGATCTGTTCTAATACATCTAGGAAGTCAATTTTTTGTAACTGTTTTATCTGGTACAAAACTTATCTGAAATAGTTTGTACAGACCACCTAGGTCTCTGACATATGTGAGTATTTAAGGGCAAGACTAAGCAGGCTTTTTCGCTTGGTACATCAGAGGTAGTCAGAGCAATCCTCCTGTCTGCATCGTTCTCTTAAGCTTCAATAGATAAACAGAAGTTCAGTCCTTACAAATTTCATTTTTTTGCAAGATACACCACATTTAGCCCTGACCTGAACATAAGCACATCATAAATCTATACAGATTCCACATATGCATGAAGTTCAAAATAAAATCAAAAGATAACTTAAAGAAAGGATTGGTCTATTCATAAAATGTACGAACCTGTGCAAAGATCTTTACCAGCCTTGCATTGTGAGTAGGCCTGATCTGCAGGTATTCTCTCCACCACTGCTTAGCATACACAAGAAATAAACGTTCTTTTTCTGCTGTCTTCTGACGTTCCAAAGTGAACTGTAGGTAGGAAAAACAAAACCAATCCTACACATACTAATTCCAAACAGGAGAAAAAAGCCCATGAATGATGCCTTAAGTTTTAGCTTTCATATTTTCCAGATTCTGTACTGCATTAGTATGTAACACTGAACTTCCTATAAAGTGTTAGTAAGTTCTCTTTGCATCTTAGTCAGGCAAAACAATCCTTTCCCAGCCCAAGAACCAAGGTCACCATTGCAGCTTCAGGCCCAAACAACAGTGAATTGAGGAAAGCAATCTGAGAGGATGGGGCTTCACAACCTGAAGCTGTAACTGGACAATTACCCCAACACGTAAATGGATCAGAACTTAAAAAAGTGTAAGAACTTGTGACCCAGTGTCTATCTTGGGTGTAGCCATGGCTGGGCTCTTGCACTGCCCAAGGTATAACCTTTGAAGTCCTTTTAATAAATGCCTACTTTATTCCTTTAGCTCTGTCTAGCCCTTGTTCTAGGTAGCCTCTCAAGGCATCATACCCAGTAAGTACATTAACACCACATCCTGGCATATGTAAAATAAAGCTAAACATTTTAAGTGTATCATGCAAATCCATTGTATTTTTAAAATGGAAATCCAATTAGGAAAAACTTCAAGCTGTATTTCTCGTTTGCAGGTTAATATATTAGGCTGGACCAAAGTACTGTTCATTTTAAGTAATGCATTTCTGCACAGAAGGATTGCTTGGATTTTAATGTGCAGAAAAATATCTGCATGCACCTTCAGGCCAACATTTACTGGCTTTCCAAGCAGAATAGCTAACTTGAAATTACTGTTTCACATGGGCAAGAGCAAGAAAGCATATATACTACTTGAAGAAAATTAGATATGTTGCATCCTTCTTTTTTCTTCAGAGGTTTTGATACAAGTAATTAGAAAAACCTATGACAGTAATACTTTGAGTAACGTTCAGTATAGACAAAGTAGTTTAAAAAAGGAATTAAATTTAAATTTAATAGAAAAAAAAGAAGTATTCAACATTCAAAAACCCCACAGTCCTCAACATCTACAACATTATACTGAGCTTCCCACCCACCAGCAAAAGAATAAGTCAACCCTCTCCAAAATTACTTACTTGAGTACTAGTTATTTCTGAAGAAAGTGTCTTATTAAGCGGTGGATACATTTCCAGTCTGATGTTTAAAACACCAACAGAAACCTTTGATTCTGTACCTTTGAAACAAAATAAATTTTCATCAGTTCTCTCATATTCATTTTGATTAGATTACTTCAGCCAGGCAGGGGCAAACCATTAAAATATTTCTGTTAGCTTTATATAATCACAAAAATTAACTAAACTTCTTTCAACATAGGCAAAGTGGGAATCTTTATTTAAATTTTAAACTCAAATGAGCCTGTAAGAAAGCATAATATATGAAAAAAAGCACTGGTGTCTACATCCTAAATAATTATCCAAGGCCCTATTTGTAGCCAGTACTGGGACATATGAGATGAATTCTAGAATAGTATTCTAGAAATGCCTAGAATAGGCATCTAAAATTAAGTCAGAGAATCACACACTGTAAATGTGCCTATTTCTACTGATTACACAAGTAGCTCAAATTTAAATAGGTGGAAATAGTGAAGTTCATCTTCCCCCAGGACACAGTTCATTATGAAGGACTCTGGCTGCCATACAAAGAGATTAATCAACTTAGAAAAAACCCAAAACAACAAACAAATGAACAGCAACCCCCCAAATGCTGAAAATTTTAGATTACATAAACAACAATGAGCATTGCAAAACAGATTACAGATGGGTCCATAAGCAATACAAGCAATGGAAACCCTGCACAACAGCTTATCTGTTTATCTGAGATGGAAGCATCCTTTGATGTTCTTGATGCATTTTGTACAATGACAAGATTTTGAAGAGGAGAAAAAGCATTGGATTTACTGGGCTGATACGTTATTACTTGGAAAAAAGCTAATGAGAATTAAATTTAACTTGCTCCAAAACCCATCTGAGAATTAAACCCATCTTATTTGTTATGCATTTCCAACTCATTATAGAAAATTAAAATCAGAATGGCTTGGGTTGGATGAGATCTTAGAGATCACCTATTTCCAATCCCCCTGCCATGGGCAAGGACACCTTCCACAAAATCATGTTGCTCAGAGTTCCATCCAATCTGGCCTTGAACATTTCTCAGGATGTGGCACCCACAGCTTCTCTGGGCAACCTGTTCCAGTGCCTCACTACCCCCACAGGAAAGAATTTCTTCCTAAGATCTAATCTAAATTTACTCTCATTCAGTTTGAATCCATGCCCCCTTGTCCTGTCATTACCTGCTCTTGTAAAAAGTCTCGTAGAAAGTCAGGAGAGACCTAGTCTTTATTCACTAAATCATATCCTAAAAACTTGGGTTGGAACTCCTGAGAGGAGGACTGGGGACAAGTGACACACAAAAATACACGTGTACTAACTGCTGAGCACCTAAACCAAGCTGTGCAGAAAGCACACCTCCAGCCACTGGGATAAATGGGAGCAGAGCAGAAATCTCTTTCTCCAGCAATTGTTGGTTTGCTATGAAAGGCACACAAACTCGATTTTACTCCCCAGTGCACTGATCAGATATATTCCTGGAGATGAACTACTGGATTTTTGTTTGGTTGGTTTGATTGTGATAACTTAACCAGATTTTGAAGATAATCAATAGTGGGAATTCCCAGACATGAGGACCATTTTTACACGGGATCTGGAATACTCATTTTAGCAGCTTGGTAACAGAAAAATCTGACCATTAAGTGTTCTAGGCATTTTCTAAGGATACTTTACAGTTAGTTCTGAATTGTAGAAAAAAATGAACTAGATCAAAAATACTGCTTTAAGCAGGCTCAGTACCCAGTATTTTAAGGCATCATAACGTGCTCATTTTTCATCCTTACCTACACCCAGGAGTTCCACAGCAACATTTGTTATGCCATTCTCTGCAGCCAAGACAGACCTCCACTCCAAGAAATAGGATGCTACCAGTGTGGTCTCACCAAATGTGTCTGTTTTGATCAGAACCATATGCACTGGGTCACATATAGATAACATAGTGGTTGCATCCACCATCTTGCTTCCGTCACCTGCCATTATTAAACCAAACAAAGACAGCAAGAATATTATCATCCCAAGTTCTCCTCGTAATTTTAAAACAGTATGCAACAAAATGCTATGTCTCTAGTAAGTATAAAGAAAGATCTTGAGTCCAGCAGTGTAAGCAATAGTTCCATCTCTAAAACCGCACTCATTTTAGGACAGAGCTACAGTGAGATTACAGAGAAGATAAAATTATTTTTGTAGTTAAGTACTGTAATGCAACTAGGTCAAGATACACAAAAAATTAAAATGGAATTTACATTTAAGAATTGATAAAGCTGGTCAATTTCAAGTTATTTTAGAGTGAAAAAGAAGGAAAAGAGCAAGAGCAGAAAAAGATCTACAAGTGGTATAACCCAATACAGTAATCAGTTTCCTCAGGAAAACATGACAAAACCAGGAAAGAAATCCACAAAATAATATCAAACATATTTCACAATAACTCTTAGGTCAGAAAAAATCCCAACAGCATCAGCTTTAAACCCACAATGTTCCTTACCTAGGCTATCTTTGTGTATTTCAAGTAGAAAACCATCCTGAAAATCTGGTTCACAGGCACAGGGTACAGGTTTGGAACGGAAGCGCTGGTTTCGAAAATGTAAACACAGAGTGAAGGTAGAACAGATCTGGCCAGGCAGAGGCTCTGGTTCCTGAAGATGTTCCAGAAAAGCCTTTCCACCCAAAACCTGAAGGTAAAGATACCTCCGTGTTGGGTCAATGTTAGCTGTAAAGCGTAGCAATAAAAATGAAGAGACTACAAACAGATCTTAGAAAGCTTAATTTGCTAAATATCAGCTAACAGGAGACTAGCAAAAAAAGAAACTTCTTTGAAACATGCTTAGGAGAAAGGGATTTTAAAATATATGGAAGTTATCTTAGTGTAAAGTAAATGAAATAATAATAAATCATATTTAATGCAACACTGATTGCTGCTGCTTACATGAGTTTACTCCCTGTGGATAAGCAGAAGAAACATCCACCTTTAAGCCAGTTCATACTGGATTACTAATTCAGAGTGCAAAAATCATAGACTTCAAATTTGTTTCAAAGCTATGATCCAAACATTTAAATAAACAAGAAACATACTTTTTTTCAAAACTGGTGGTTCTCTGTCAACAAAATGTGTTGATGGTTTTGGAGCTGAAGTCTTCCCCATTTCATTCACATCCTGGAATTACAATTAAGACTTTTTAAGGACTCAAAGGATGCAACAGCGCTTTTACCACAGTCTTCTAAAAATTAAAGGATCCTCCATTTCATCTGAATGCCATTCCTTAGGTACGCTCCCTTCTAAAACGGAACAAATATTTTCAAAGCATTATTATCACCAAAGTGATTTCGGCACATGCATTAATCTTCTCTGCTCCTACAATGTCTCACATCAGTAAGGCTCTTACAGACCTCCAGAAGCAGCACAGTTTGACTTTGTCAAAACACCATATCAGTAAGAAGAATAAGCAGAAATACTTCCCCTCTTAAAAAGCTACTTACAGTTACAAATTTAAGTTCCTTCATAACATCATCAATGATTCCCCGCTGTCTCAGGGCTCTTATCAGATCTTCCGTGGACAGCTGCTGATGCTCAGGTGCCAGCTCTTCCCGTATAGTCTCAGCAAGAACTTCTCGTATCCTCCCATGGACATCCATCTGAAAGAAAATTCATTTTGTGTTACAAACACCAGCCCTCTGTATGGCAGCAGGTACAACTTACCAATTAAGTCTATAAGGCTAAGGGGGTTTTCTTAGGAACACAGAAAAAACTACACCAAAATATTGATCCTTGCAGAACTAATCAAATGAGCCACTATTTTACAAAAGCAACTCTCCCAGTAAAAAATATTACAAGCATACAAAACCTAAACGTTTTTAGTGCTCTTTGACAGCAACTCATCTTGAACTTCCCTCCTTACAAAAAGGTCTGCAAATCCATCAATTACAAAATGGTCACTGTTCCAATTTCTCATGGCAAAATGGTCACTGTTCCAATTTCAAGCTTAATATAGTACTTCCTTATTTTTTAAGAGGGAAAAATACGCTTTTATATAGGTTAGGCAGAAAAGTTGTAGATCTCCCTTGCAAGCTCTCCCTATGCTCAAAGGGAAGTCTGAGAATGTCTGCCCATCATCTGGGCTGTGAAAGCAGATGGATTTATAGAGCTGACTCCCACACTGGAAGGATGTTAAGAACACAGCCACCGGGACCTGAAACAGGACCACAGAACGACCTTATTGGAAATCACCTTAAAGATCATCTCATTCCAAAGCCCCGGCCATGGGCAGGGACACCTTCCACCGGATCCGGTCACTCAGAACTCCACCCAGCCTGGCCTTGAACACTTCCAGGGATGGGGCATTCACAACTTCTCTGAGCAACCTGTTCCTGTCCCACAGCACCCATCACAGTGAAAAAGTCTTCCTAATATCTAATCTAAACCTGCTGTCTCTCAATTTTAATCCATCTCCCCTTGTCCTGTCACTACATGCTCTGGTAAAAAGTCTGTCTCTTTCTTTCTTGCAGGCTCCCTTCCGGTACTGGAAGGCTGCTATGAAGTCTCCACTGAGCCTTCTCTTCTCCAGGCTGCACAATCCCAGTTCTCTCAGCCCTTCCCCGAAGCTGCCTCCCTCTAATCATCTTGCTGGCCTCCTCCGGACTCGCCCCAAGAACCCCGCTCTCCGGTGTGACAGGCAAGGATATTCACCACTGCACTGACAAGAGATAGAGTAGTTACAGCCTCCTTACTTATTTCCCGGCCAGTTTCAAGACCCTCGCTCAAAAAGCAGCACGAAAGCGACCAAGCGGCGCCTGGAAACCACCTGCAGCGACCCAAGTTGGGGAAACAAAGCGGGGCGCCGGAGCGGGCGCGCTCCGCCACCGCCTCAGCGGGCGCTGCCGCCAACCGCGGCCGGGTGACCGCGGCATGGGGGCCGGCACAGCTCCCTGAGGGCCAGGGGAAAGTCTCTCCTGCGCCGATCCCACCTTGAGCAGCTGCTGGTGGATGATCTGCTTCAGCTCCGAGGCTTTCTCCGGCGGCAGCGACATGGCGGAGCCGCCAGTGAACGAGCCCCAACGGCCTCGCGGCGAGCGCGGGCTGCGCCGCCACCGCCCCCTGGCGGCAGCTCGGGGGTGCGGCGTCCGCACCCCTGCTTCCTTCCTTCCTTCCCTCCTTCTTCCCTTGCTTCCTTCCTTCAGTGCCTGCTTCCCTCCTCCCTTCACGGCCAGCATGTTCATTCCGTGCGACCGCGGCGGGGGCTCGGCCGCCCCCGACTTTAAAGGCTTCACCCTGCTCATGGTGAGTCGCGCTTCTGCTTCCCCTTTTCCCGCCCTCGGTGGGTTTGAGGGGTCGCTGCCCCCGGTCCCTGTGCTGAGGGCTCCGCTCCGCTCTTGTGGGACGGGACACGGGGCGTTCCGGTGTCCCTCTCTGCCCTGCCCGAGGGTCGTCCCTGGGTACTTGGCCGCGGGATAAGCGGAGAAGGCGCAGGGCAGGCAATGTGTGTGGAATCTGTGGGGTGTTCTGCCGGGGAAAAGAGGGTTTGGAGGGCTCTGTCTGCAGCAGAGCTTAGCGTGGTCTTCTCCGTTTCTGTCAGCTTCTCCCTCCTCAGAACCCCGGGTTTGCCCCTTCAAGACGATCCTTGCCGAGCTGCAACAGCTGTATTTTATTTTAGAGCAATATAGCTATTTGCTATTTCGGAGCTATAGCTGTATGCTGTTGCTCTAAAAATTAATGCGCCCTATGTGCTTTTACTGGATTTGCAGCACCCGTGGATTGTCACCGCAGTAAAATCTTGGTTTTGTTTTTTTTCATTTAGATGCGATATATAAATGCTTCCAGTGTTAAAAAAACCAAAATCATTCTGCTACATTTAAATCTCGGATTAGGATTGTTTTAGGAAGTGTTTTTATCGCCTTCACACATGGTGTGACATCAGTGTCAGGTCATGTGCGCGCGGTGACGATGTCGGTGTGGGACGAGGGCTCCAGCGCGGGCTGCGGACGGACAAACGCCGCCAATTTCTCCGTCATTTTCAGGGAACCCATCGCTTCCCAGGCAGGGCTGCAGAGCCCGGCATGACTGTGCAGGCTGCGCAGGAAGGCATTCCCGGTCAGCTGACCAGCAGCAGGAAACACATCGCTGCCGGGCTCCTCGCCTGGCACTGCCGGGGAGCTGGGGACCAGCCAGGGCGTGGGACACTCAGTGCTGCCGCGGCCTCCCGCACCTTCTGCCAGCCTCAAACCCGCTGTCTTTCCCCAATGGGCAGCAGCAGCAGCAATTATTAGGTTTGATTATAAATTAGAGGAAAGCAACCGAACGTTTTATGGTTGTCTTCTTGTAATAGTTTCTTTGGAAGGAGACAGACTCTTGACTTTCTCTTTCCGTGCCATCATATTAGGTCAGTATCTACCTCGATTGATGATAACTCGCAGCAATTCCTATGAAATTAATTTAAGGGCACCCTTACCATTTTTTCCCTTAAAAAAATGAAAAACAACCTACTCCTGTCTGTGAGTCAGTCTTAGATTTAGAGGCTTAATACGTAATACCAGAGCTGCCTTTGGGCATCATGTGAGCTTTGCCAGTCTCACAGCAGTTGCTTGAGTGGCTTTTACCTACTCTCAATCCAAAATGTGGAAGAGGAGATAAGTTTCCAAGCTGTTCTTTCAGTTTACAATAAGACAGAATTATTCACAAAAGTGACCAGGATGTTTTTTGTCAGACAGAGACCAAATCCTGTATATACCAATTCTTCTGGTAGGAAATAGTCACCTTTGCCAGAGGATGAGCAGCCACTTTTAGAAATCATGTTTGACCAGATTTTAAGCTTTCACTATTTGAAGAGCACCTTATGCCATCCACAAAGCATGCTGTAATTCAGTTCATTCTGTTCCTTCAGCCAGCAGTGTCCGTTGGGAATGTCGGTCAGTTGGCAATAGATCTGGTGATTTCCACACTTAACATGACTAAAGTTGGTTACTTCTACACCGATTGCCTGGTGCCAATGGTTGGAAATAACCCATATGCAACAGCAGAGGAAAACTCAGTGGAGCTGAGTATAAATGCTGAAGGTGAGTATTGAATGCTGAAGGTATTTGCAAGGGGCATAAGAGCCAAGAACATCACATTTACTTTTTTTGTTGTTGTTATATTCTGCTGATGTTCTTAAATTAAGGTCAGTAATAACAGCTGCAGAAACCTACAGACAGGAATGTATTTACATTTCACAGAGGAAACTTCCTGTTGTTTTTTTGGAAAACCAGTTTGACATTTGGAACCAGTGAAAAATGTTAAATTTGAGCCATTGCAGTGCAGCCAAAACTCTCTGTGGTGGTAATCCAAAGCAATATCAAGTGTGCACATACTTAAAATAAATTATTGGAATACAATTTGAATTTCTGATTTAGAAGGATTCTTATCCACTCTTCTTCTTTCCTACATACCTTTGCGTTTTTCCCTGTGTAATATTTTTCCCATTCCCCCTACAAATTCTTAGTTTCTTTCCCTACACTGATCAATGTATCTAATTTTTTTACCCTTTTAAATCACAGAAATCTCAGAATAAAATGTCAATCTTTGCAAAGATGCATACATTATCTGAATCATTACAGGAAGCATATCCTCATACATCTTTCTTAATTCAGTCCTTGAATTTAGTACAACTGAAAGTACAATGCACAGAAATACATGTTTTTAACACAATGGATGTTGTCAGGCTTTCCCATATGAACTAATAGTTGAAAAGTTTACTATCCTGAAGTTTGTAAATGGGGTAATTCTTGATATATTTAAACTCAGATCTCTTTCTCAGTTTCTGCTTATCAAGACTTAATGATTTCTTCTTGTAGTGTACTCCTTACCTTCAAAGAAGCTTGTAGTTCTGCAGATCAGATCACCTTTTATAAAGGTATGTATGTTCATTGATTGTTCTTTCTTCACTCTTTGGTTTGAATAGTTCTGCTGGCAGATACTAAATGGCCTGGCAAAAGTATTTTTCTACTTCATGCTGTAACACCTTCTGCAGTTGGTAATGTTTTACTGATTTCTGCATTAATTTGAGACATTTTGCATCATCAATTTTGGCATTTTGTTTTTCCAAGCCCCACAACAGCAGCCTGTGTTGGTAGATTTTAGTGTAAATATCTCCTTAGTTATTAAGAGTCATGAAAATACAAAATGGTCTGAGTTTTGTCTGTTTATTTTTTTCTTTACATTTATTATTTTTCTGTGTTCTTTGTAATAGCTTTATTTTTTTGTGTGTGTGTGTCATGCCAATTTAATTATTTCACAGTATTCTAGATTCATTTTAACAACACTCATTTGGTTAAAATGAGAAATTTACTATTACTCATTAACTGGGTTGTGGCTATAACTTAAAATAAGCAGAATGCGATGACAGAAAATTGTGGTGCTGTATTTTAGCAGTTCAAAGTGTGGAAAAATACTGTGTGATCCTGCCATCCCATCTTGCTGTAAAGCTTTTCCCCTTAGTATTAACAGCACACAAAACAGGTGGTACTGTTGTGGTTGGCATGGCCTTAATGATAATTCTTGTAATTCTACGTGTAGTTTTGCTTAAGTAAACAACCAGGGCAGTTCTCTGCTTTCTAATAATATATATGGGGCTGAAGACTAAGTGGATATGAAGAATAATTTACATCACTGCCAAACATTATATGTAACACCTAGTATTGTTAAGGACACATTAAATTTTTCACTTTTTTGTCTGTGTCTTGGCACGAAGAACAAGTACAGGCCATTCTGTGAAACCCTGCTCTCTTGGGTGAAAAGCAGCAAATGTGCCATGGTTGTCCTTCTGTCCAGCAGCCATGCGTACCAGCGCGATGATGAGCAGCTTCTGGGGTATGTTTGTGTCCTTGAAAGACCTAACTGATGTTTCTGGGCTTTTTTAACTGACATATTTCCCTCTGCTTCCGTGTCCTGAGTACTTTTGACAGGTGCTTCTGCTTGCATGTGTGCATTGGTCATAAAATGCTTAGTATATTGTTAAAACATGACATATTACAGGATAAGTCACTGAATTTTCTGGGTTACTACTGTCAGAAGTACTGATCAAATGAAAAGTTGTAAGCAAATTGCACTTAGCCTGCATTGCCTCAGTTTTAACTTCCTGTGGCTGCAGGCAATTTCAGGGATTAACTGCTGACATACAGGTCACAGGTTAGATTTTTAATAGTTGATTGCAGTAGTGGTTTTTTTCTGACCTCTTTGGCATCATTCTATATTTGAAAGGTTTTCTTTCATACAGTAAGTTGCCGTTCTTTTTTTTTTTAATAGGAAGTTATCAGTTATTATTTTTTGGGAGGCAACTGCAAGGATGCAATTGCAGTATTTTTTTACTAGATATTACCCATCCAAAAACCAGGCATTTCTTGATGATTGAGGGCATCATAATTGGTGATTTAATGAGAAACAAATAAAATCAGTATTTCTGCAGTTGTTATCCTTAGGCTCTATAGATGTATAGGGCCTCAAAGGAGGTTTAGATCTATGCACATCCCAGATATAGTGGTAGATCCATACAACTGCAGGATGGCCAGCTAACATGGAATGAAATGAGAGGTACTGATGGTTATTTGATGAGGTCTGAGTGATAAGTTGTGATTTAAACCCTCCCAGCTAAGGGGAGCACTACAGAACAACTCCCTTATATCAGAGGGGAGCACTACAGAACAACTCCTCCTCAGCACTACAGAACAATTACCTTATAGCAGATTTACTAAAGAGTGAGGGTAGTGCATTCAGAAAATACTTTTAACTTGACTAAAGTCTAAATGTATTAGTAGTGTGAGCTTACTAAAAATACTGTGCCATGGTGAAGTCTAAGTTTACCCAAACAGATTTTGAATTAATCACCTCCTATCTTAAGGAAGAAAAAGCACATTTTATTTGTAAATTATTTTAACAACCATAAGCAGTTTCCCTGTTTAGGTGCTTATGTATTTGGCACTTGCCAGTTAACTGAGCCCCTGAAAGGGTACCTGAATTCTATTTGTGGCACAAAGTTGAATGGTTTGTACAGTTTGGAGGCCACAGACTTACTTTCTAACTTTGATCTGAAGAGGGAGAGAATGTCAGAACAGTTCTTCCCTGCAGGTGTGAGGTCCTCAGTGCTGGCACCTTCTGTCTGCCACAAGTGCCAAGTGGGGCAGTGTCCTTCCTTGGCAGACTGAGTGCATCCTTGACTTGTTTCCAGGACACCACTGCGCTACCTGCTCACACCCGATCTGGAGAAAGCAGTTGGAGGCCGCATGAAGGAGCTAAACTGGAAAGAAATGGAAAAAGTAGCAGCTTATCCTGGTATAAATGATACAGACAAAGTTCTGCATATACCTGGAGGTGGCATCACAAAACTATTGTTTACTGAGAGGTGAGTTGCCTAAAGATAAGCACAGAAAGATATCAGAAGTCTTATTTTTAGTACTTGGGTAAAATTATCTTACAAATTGCTATGTTATAGGAAAAGAAAAGTCCTTCTGTTTATAGAACAGGGGTTTATAGCAAAAGAATTTCAGGTCAGGCCCATAATTAGCAGGAAGAGAAGTAGGGAGTCCTGAATCATAAAGTTAGAATAAGATAAAAATATAAGGAAATAGGCTAAAGGAAAAGAATGAAGTCTTTACAGTTATGATCACAATCAATCTGGTATCTGATAATATCCAAACCACTATTTGTAAATAGTAGAATTCCTGTACCTGTGCTACTTTAACTAAAACTGTTTCCTGAGGCAAATGGTTCCAATGTCAGTTATACGAAAAACTCCAAAAACCCACAAACAACTCTGAGCACTATGAATGAGTTAAGATTTCAGGGCCAGCAAAAAAATGAGATGTGGGGGTTTTGTTAAAAGCTGCGTGCATCACAAGTTGTGCTGAAAGCTGAGTTTTTTAATTTTAGAAACTAATACTTACTTACAGCACAACTGTGTGGTTCTGCAAAAGATGCATTGTGTCCAGTGGAAAATTGACTTTTATTTTTTAATTATTACTTTTGACACCTGACCACACTGTTGCATTCAACAGCAGCAAAGTTACTAATGCCATGCTTACATTTATACTGACTTCAGAATGGAAACAATAAACAATTGCAAAAGAAAAAAACTGCCAGGACTTGAGATAAAATAATTTAAAATAGCCATCCTAATATCTCAATTTAAAAAATGAGAATATTCTGAGTGAAGTACTGATATGCAACCTGCAAAACTGCTGGTTTAAAATACACAGAAAGATAAGGAGTGATTGCATCAAAGGATGTATATAGGCACCTCACCAGCACAAAAATGCAAACTAACTATGTAAAAGGTCTGAATACTCTTGCAAGATGTAGGATTCTTGCCTTGCAAAGTATTGACCAAATTCAAGACTAAGCAAAAAAGCATGAAGTGTGAAAATGTGATCTAGGAAATCTGGAGGAAAAAGAATATACACATACATTTTTCCTTTTTGGTTTTGGCTTCTCACAAGATACGTGCATGTTGTTGCTGCTCTTAATACATAAATATAATTGTTGTGGATCTAAAAACAAAATATAAATGGCTGCTCATTTCTGTTGCAGCTGTTCAGAGGGAATCCAAATGGCAGTTCTTCTGAAATTTTGCTCAGAAGGAGACAACATCCCTGATGCATTTGTTCTTGTTAACTATCTTAATGAATGGCTCCAGCTAATTAAAAGTGAAGTAAGTACTGTTTGATCTAAAGTTCTTGCTGTCATATTTTATATCCCTTATTTTCATTTTTCTTCAGTCCAGATGGGTTCATTTTTGGCTCTTGGTCGTCAAGAATATGCCAAATAAAATATATATTTGTATTAAAACCTCAGTGGGAGTTTCCCCACCTGAAAAAACAAATCTGAACACCAGTTCTTCTGTTTGACAGGTGTGGGCAAAAATTGTGTAAAGGTTTGAGTTCTCTCTTCCAGTGCTCTTTTCTAAAGTAACCCACTGTGACACTGACATTTGTACTGCTGCCCATTATTTTAATACCCAGTTACATCATTACTACTTAAATCTTTATTATTATTATTGTTGCAGAGCAACGATTCCACAGATCCTTCTTCACAGTGGAAGATACCGAGTTCCTGGCGCCTGCTTTTTGGCAATGGTCTCCCACCTGCCCTTTTCTGATCAGCTCTGAGCTCACTGTGAGTCACGTGTGCAGTCACAGATGTCCCTTGAGCTGGTGATTACAGTAATTGCCAAGGAACAGCAGCTTGCTTTGGTGTCTGTCTACATAAATGCTTTAGTTAAGAAAAATTCCTTTTGTGTATGTGGGTAGCTAAAGAAATTAAGGTAACTTTCACAAACTCACCAAAGAAATATGTTTTGTACAGTTGTTTATTGAGTAACTTTGGTTGGAAGTTTTTTCTAATAAAATATTTTTTAAGAAACTTTTTTCCTTGGTTAAGTGTTACTGCCACGGACAAGCTTAAGGTGCTCCTTTCTAATGCAGCTGAGAACTGAGAGTGATGTGTAGGCATGGATTTTCTTGGAAGATAAAACCCTCCACTTCCATGTCAACTGTGGATCTTAACTTTTTTTTCAAGACTTCCTGGTGAGGTAAGTGAAGGTCAGAAGTGATCTGATTTTGCCTTCTTTTCCCAATGCTGCTGTGGTAGCTTCAACTGGGGAGACTGCAAGCAGTGTAACAGCCTGCTCTGTATTTTCTGTCTATACAGAGTTGTAGAATGGTGTGGGTTGGAAGGGATCCTGAAGATCCTCTAGTTCCAACCCCACTGCTGAAGGCAGGGACACCCTCCACTAGACCAGGCTGCTCAGAGTCCCAGCCAGCCTGGTCTTAAACACTTCCAAGGATGAGGCATCTACAACTTTCTGGGCAACTTGAGCCTGTGCCTCACCCCCATGAAAGTAAAAAAAATTCTTCCTAATACCCAACCTAAACCTACTCTTAGTTTGAAGCAATTTCCCTTTATCCTTTCACTACCTGCCCTTGTAGAAAGTCCCTCTCCAGCTCTCTTGTAGGGTCCCTCTGGGAACTGGGAGGCCAACTAGGAACAATTCGGTTACCCCTAAGCTTTCTCTTTTCCAGGCTTCTGTTCTATTTCCTGAAGCTGAAACTAAAGCATTCTAGGTCAATGAGCCTTCTTAGATTGAACATTATTACAGTGCCCTGAAATATAAAGGAATCAGGAAACCTTGTCTGATATCAGGCAGTCTGGTATCTGTGTATTTTACAGGCTTAGTCTGAGAGAGCAGCTGAGTGATGGATGGTTCACATGTTCCATGTTTGTCATGGTACCTGTTGCACTATAGTATTTAGCTATGCGTTCAGTTTTGACCTTTTGGAAGTGCTTGGTCACATCAGCCGATTTAAAAACAACTTTAAATCATGGATGCAAAATGGTCAGTTCTAGAGTTGAAAAGTGAGAATTAACCACAATACATTTTTAGGAGCTCCCACAGGTATCCAGACTGGTAAATCAAATTTGGTGAGTCAAAATGCAGATGTAGTCAAAGAATGCAGACAAAAGGCCATATGTAGCACAAGGCAAGTCTGATAAGCCTAAAGCTAGTTGGAAAAATAACCATATTCAAATTGAGCCAAATGACTACAAGGTGTATACAGAGCAGGAAAGCAAATGAAGTCTTGAGGAGCTGAAGGAGCAGACAGAACCAATGAAAAGGGTGTTACTTGCTTCACAGTGTTTTTCTTAAGTGAGCTAAAGATGTTCACTGCCTCCTCAAGATGCATGGCCGAGCGAAACCTCGAGAAGGGAAGAGGAGAACACTGGGAGTACTTTCTGAAAGAGCAAATCTTCAGGGCTTTCCTGTTCCCTGTGAAGAAGGTAGAGGGCACTTGGATCCTTTTGGGAGGAACAAAGATGCAGCTTCTCCAAGGCCGGCAGTTTGGCAGGCAGCGCTGCTCTTGGCCCCGAGCCACTCCTGCCTCCAGTGCCCGGGACAGCCCAGCACAGCCCAGCACAGCCCTGCACGCACCAAAACCTTCCTGCAGGACTAAGGCTGCACCTTTGCCGTGCTAGTCAGATCACCAGCAAAAATAAAAACACCTCTGCAGCACTGCCCTTGATCATGGAGATAAGAAATGGCAGTCAGTAAATCACAGCTTCTTCATTTAGAAAGAAATGCCTTTCACAGGTCTGATCATTTTAAAGCCATTTCTTTAAAGGCTACAATTACACACTCACTTGGTCCTTTCTCTCCCCTTCCTTCACCTTTTCAAATACGCTTTCTCAACAGTTGTCAAGAATTAGGGCCTGAATTAGAAATAACCAAGAATTAGAAATAACCAAACAAGTATAGAGGTCAGAAAGCAAAACAGCATTCAACCAAACACAACAAAGCCCTGGTTTTGGAACTAGCCTATCTTGATCTCCTTTGCCAGTGCATCAAGTTGGCTGACGTCAACTTTATTCCAGCATCTCAGTAGTTGAAAACCATTTAAAAACTAAGGGCAATCAGCATTTTATTGGGATATTCAGCTGTTTATGCCCCACAAGATAAACTAGTTGCATCTGATAGCAGCAGGTAGAATAAGGCAGCACTTGCACACTGCCAGTAGTCATGCACTGCGTGCTTCCTCACAACTCCAAGAGGGGGAAAATAATTAAAACCTAAACCATAGCTAAAGGTAAAAGGCATGAACAGCTGAAAGCCTTATCCAAAGATGTCCCAAGTGGTATAAACAGGCCCTGTTCCTGTAATCAACAATAGCAGGGTTTGTTGCAGTGGTTTTGGCAGAGCTTAATCTCTTGCTATAAACACTCCTGGTTTCACAGCTGCACCAACTTGAAAATGAAAACTGAATCAAGTCACAATGTTGTTTTCTCCTCCAGCATAGGCTCAGAACAATGGTAATCATATAAAGAAAAAAAATTTGGCCAAACAGACTGGAAATTTAGACTATTACAGGATGGTGTCAAATGTGTCTTCAGCTCAAGTAATAGCATTAAGTACTCCCCTGCTTCAGCTTCCCCTTCAAGTTCAACACAACTCTGAATATCACTGCTTTCATGAACAGCCCTCAAGACCAAGTTCTGATAAGATTTCAGGCTCCTACCATGTAAAACCCCACCACATGCCTGTTTAGACAGTCATAGTAAATATATGGTTTTGTGAGTTAAGGTTTATCCAAAACCATCACAGAACAAGTGCAGAATTGAGATCAGCTCTGTTACAGAAGGCACAGGGCTGGAAACCCTGCTGACCTTGTTGAAAGAACTCCTTTAAGCAGCACTCTGGCTTACTGATTTTCAATCCATCCTGACTATGTCAAGGAGAAGGCTGACAGAAGGTGGGAGATGTGAGGAAAATACTGTACATAGAACACATGGCCATGGCACAATCCAAAACCTGTTTAATTACAGATACCATTGACTTTTGTGCACTTCGTTTTTGTTCCTCAGCTCCCATTAACTACACAGGACTCTGGGTCAAGAAAGGTCAGGTTCAACCTCTTTCTTCCCTTTAAAGCTATCACCAACAGAACACTTTCCCGTCACAAAGTTACTCCGAACATTTTGTGCGTATTTTATAGCAAACATAAAAAGAATTACCAAACCAACTGGTCAGATTATTAAAATAATATTCTTAGTGGTGTATTACAAAAGAAATGTACAAGAGTTCCTCCTAAATCAAACTACAATACTTAGCATTAATGAAAATACTTGCAAAAAGCACACTCTAATAATTTTGCCATTTTCCAGTTAAGACAGGTATCAGGAAACCTTTAAGGCAAAACCCTTCTTTTTCCACAACACACGCTCTTAACAGGTTCTCCCTAACATAACGCGCACACAACAGCACATCATCAATTTAAAAAAATATTTAATGCTGCCAAAAAGTATAAAAATACAATAAGAATGGCAGTACAAAACAAAATACTTCCTAATTTAATTCTTTTACATCTTTCTACATTAATACAGGCATTATAAAAACACAAGATGGCAAATTATTTCGTTTTGCAAAGTAGCACACGCTGCTGGTGGTCTTCATCCCCTCGGTGCAGTTTACGCTGTAAACAGATAACTGAGGTCCTCTTGGTACTTAACAGACCTCACTTTTTGTTCCCGAAGAGGGGGGGGTCATGTCTTGCTTTGCATGTCAATAATTTGCAGTTTATAGCTGCAGAATATTCCCAAGTCTCGAAGGCTTAGGTGTCAGTCAGTCTCGGCCTGCGACATACAACCAAAAGAAAGTCACCGATTCAGTACAGAGTACGGGGATAAAAAACAACAAGAAAAAAAAAGAGCTAAGAACTGACAGTAGGTTTGCAGCTCACTGTCAACACCAAACAGCTTCTCATGAGTTCCCTGGAGCAACTACTCCCTCTGAGCAAGTACTCTTGGAAAGCCGTTGCTTTTCCAGAAGGTATTTCCACGTTACAGTGTAAGGCACATCCCTGCTGGAGAGCTTCAAGTACAGGTCTCAGTCCAGCAAACCACTTCCTCACACATGTAACCACAAGCACTGCAGAGGTCTCCTTGGGCCTCAGAGGGACTATGGCAGGCTGCATCTCAAAACACATCACCTCCCACAGCTTTGGAGGCCAATCGTGCTACAGCGGCTCAAAAGTAACTATTTCTAGGCATAGATTTCCTGTAGTGAGAAAAACACCCCAACACTGGACATTTTGTTTTTAGGCAAGGGAAGGCTCTACTCCGAATCTACAGAAAGAGACTTTGGTGTTCACAGCACCACACACCCGAGCTACTACAAGTAAAATGCATTTGAGTTCTGCAAGCACTACACTGATTCATAAAGCAGCTTTCCTCCACCAGGTATGACACATTGAGAGAGGGCTTCCAAGTATTTATCCTTCCAATTAAATAAAGACTCAGACAGAGATGCAATTTTGAACACGTTTATTTTTTGTACATAAAAATGAAAGACTGACTTAAAACTTTGGGGGCAAACAAAAAGGCCCAGGAAGACTACTGTATGTCACGTCACCTTTGCAAATACCGTCCTCTAGCTTAAGCCACTTGGCCCTGCAGAAGACTTCCTCTTTTGTCATTGTTAATTTAGTTTCTCGTGCAGTCCTCAAGTGTCTCAGGTTTTACTATAATGCCAAACAGCAAACTAAATAATTTGGTTTACATTCATTAAACATAAAGCTAACCAGGCTTTTTAATCGCCTGCATGATCCAGTCACACATATATGCATACACATTTACGCCTCTTCCCTTTTCAGGGGGACATAAACTGATGTCAGTAAACCATATTACTCGAGGTTTAACAGAATAAGCCACATTTCACTGGCAACATCTCACTTCCATAACAAATCCAGAGGTTTTTTTTCCAAATTGCTATTTCACACTGAATTAAATTATTTTACTTAATACATTTCAAAGAAAATACAGATGTACCGTCACTAAGGGGACTGTCCCTGCACCAAGAACACAAACAGGAAACCTAGAAACCTAGAGGATTAATTCCAATCTTGCAAACCCCTTGCACTGGAGGTCCAAATGTTTGCTAGGTATTTCTTTATGAAAACGTGCGTGATTTGTACACAAGTGTTCATCTGAGAGCCAAATGTTTAATCAGAGATGCCCACTATGCATCAAATATTTTGACTGATGCATTTCCAGAGAAGAGGAGGAAAACCAACACCAACCAAACCAAAAGCAATTTGGAATCGAGCCCAACTACATTTTAGAAGTAGCGTGGGACCAGGCAGCAGTTTGCCAGAACTCAGGCATGGGGAGAGAAAAGGGGTCAGAAGGCATGTCCTTCAATTTCACCCTTTAAGCATTTCCTATGATAGAGATGACTGGGATTGACAGTTCTTCATTTTGGCCCAAATTTGTTCCTATTTAACATCCAAGCTGTGCAAAAATGCTGCAAATTTAAAGCCTCCAGAATAACAAAGGGCTTAGTGTGCATCAAGGAAAACAATCCTCTAGATTTTGGGTTTTAAGGATTAGTGATGGACCAGAAAGAAGATTTTTATCCAAATTATTTCCTGGAATGTAAAAAGAAACCAATCATTTGATTTTTCTTCCTATTCTCAGACTACCATAAACAATTCACTGTTCAAAAGTTTTGTCCAAGGCTTGTACTGGTTCATCCTCCTTAAATTATTAACATTTAAGACTCCCAAGGTACTTGCAATCACAGAACCCAACTTTTACAGAACAACTGCTGAATGTGCAAGTCCTGCTTTATTGCATCAAGAAGGTAACAGAGTATGAGGTGATCTGAATTGGCTGCCCCCTGCCCTGCCCCACCCTGAACTGAGGAATGCTTACTCAGGATCAAGAAAACTGAAAAGCCAGAATTTAGAAGATGGAATCAGGAAAAAAAAAATCAAGCGACAACTTGACAAGCTGCAGTTAGAGCTCAGTGCCTGTAGGATACTGGTAGCCCAGGAAATCCTCCTCATGCCAAAAGAAGGGCAATAAATAACAGTGTGGTATCAGTCCAAGTTTTGCCTGCACTTTTTCCTTAGCTGCTTTTAAGTATCTAGAATAAAATCTGGAATATTTCTGTTACAAAAGCATTTAAATTACATTCCATGTATTTTTCCATAACCAAAATATCTTTATAAGGCACATACATTTACACCTACTATCAGTTACAGCTGATACTGAAAAACCTATTCTCAATTTAAAGGAAAAAAAAATCTTTTGACAGTCTTCTTGCTGGCTAAAAGTTACTGTGATTGTAAAAATTGTGAAATGTCTTAAAATACATGAGCTGCCTGCCTGTGCTATGTCCCAGCAGTTAGCTGTCCCAGCAGTCATTCTGCTATTTGAGCTGCACAGTTGGTCAGCAATGCCATGGAACAAACTGTCTTGTTCTACTGACGCACAACTTCCCAAATCCAGTGCTCCACAAAACTACATTTGTTTTGCTCATCTGGACCCTTCAGCATTTGTTTACTATACAAACAGCGTGGTCCAGAATAATATTAGCTATTGTGAAATGAGAATTTTAAAGAGTAAACTGTACTTAGCTTGGTGTAGTAAATGTCAGAGGAATTGGACCCCATGCCTCGTATGTGACTACCAAGTCTGGACGTAGAAAGCTTTGAAGTCAATTCCTTTGAATAAGGAACAAATAATCATCCAGCTCTTTTGAGTATTTTTAAGCAATAAATCCAAGAAGTGCTTTACAAAATGGAGGAGGGGAGTGGAAGAAAACCCCCAGGACCCCACACCCAACATAAAACAACCAAGCTTAGAAAACGGAAGGCGAAAACTTAACTTCTCTGAAGTTACCCAACAAGGCAATGCTTGAATAAATAAAACTCCCATTTCAAAGTACAATCCAATCCTACAAATTACTAAATCCTAGCTTTAACAACAAGCTACATTCAGCCATATACCATCTCTGTATTCAAAGGTAATTTAAAGGGCAGAAAGTGGTTTGTGTTGGATTACTATTTAGGAAGTGTTACTACTCAAGTAATGGAAAGGGAGTGCTCAATAATTTTAAAGGGGCTGTAGCACAGATACTCCCAAAATATTAGTCCTTAAAGTGTTTTACTAGCACATCTAAAACAGTGCTGGGAAACCTGAAAAGCAGTTCTAGACTTTCTGAAACTACTAAAGTGGCTCATACAACTGAAAACACTGGGTATGGCAGAACACTACCAACATTTCTTTTCTATTAGAGCCACCCTTGGAAGTTCAACTACCATTTCCTTTGATGTGTTTCCTACAACTATTACTGGTGAATTAATTTTATTCGTTCTAGCAATTAAAATCTATAGACACACAAAACATTATGTTTTACATTTAATGGAATGTCAGAACTTGAACAATGTTGGCCTTCAAACAATAGCTGAAGTCTGAATACATTAATCAACAGTATGACTTTCAGTGGGGGCTAAATTCTCAAAAGCCTTAAAAAAAATTCCAAGTCTTAAATAATGAAAACTACAAAAAATAAATAAGGAATGCAAATTAACAGAGTAGAAATTGGCAAGTGCTTCATCAGACCCCTAGCTGCTCATTTCAAACTGGAGAGTCAAATGTGGGGAATGGTTGCACTATTCTTTTCATGCACAAATTATAATTACATTTCGTTTCAAAATGAAATTCTTTTGGTCAGAAATTTGTACAAACTGAGCTTTTAAAAGTACAGTGAACTACAAAAAGATTAAATATGCAATTATAAAATATATTTATCCTAGGTCGTAAGAATATAAAATGTTTATGTTCATGTCACTAGTACATTACACAGTACACATATTTAAGGATAACTTCTTTGCATTAATAATGTAAATGATACAACACTGTTTATTGCTTATGTCAGGCATGTAAATTTAAATCCAGATAGCCTTCAGTAGCTAAACCTCCATGGTTCAGCATTTGTTCAAGATCTGGTAGAACACCGTTTTAAAAAGTGTATAAACAGTTGCAGCAAGTTTGTACCTGCTCATATTAAACAAAAATCATCAATTCTGTGGGGGGCAGCGGTTCATTTTTCTAAGTACCTGCAGTGGAAAGTCCTGAGATGTCAACATGAGATCAAGTTTACATCACTTCTCTATTGTCTGTAACAGTCTGTACCCATTCCAGGAATAAGGAGTTTATGCTTAAAATCCCACCCCTACTCATTACCTTCCAGCAAAATCAGCTGTTGGAGCAGCCACACTTACTGTTCACTTACAAGGAATGTTCTTGAAAATACATTTTCCAGCAAAAATAAGCACCAACTAAAAACAGTGTACCAAACCCAATCTTAGTGAGAATAGGTTTCCAGTATAACCACCTTTTTCTTTTTCTTTCAGTCTCATTTAGCTTCTGCTTCATCTGCTGCAGCTTCTGTGCTGTTTGCGCTCTTCTATCCTCCCGCAGTCGTTTTCGGACAGAACTTAAAAGGAAAAAAAGGTGACTCTTACACTGAAGAACAGGAAAAAAGGCTATTATAATATTAAAACAAACCTCTTTCCAACACTCCCAATAGTTAACCCAGCAGCAGCATATAGCAGCGGTATAAAAAATCCAAACCAAGCAATCTTTTATTATTTTTAACCACCTTGTAGAGAGTTTCAGATAGCGAAGCCCCACAAATAAGTACATGACAGACGTAAAGATGTATGTGGTACTTCATCTACGAGTCTGACAGAGAACAGAATTAGTTAAATTATCTGAGCTGAGTCTTTCACCCCTGTCTGTGCCCCATTTGGTGACTGAGATGTTTTGTGTGGAGGCTGCCTTTATATGCAGTGCCAGGTACCACGTGCAAGTGTCCCAGTATTTACACGGGTGCCTCCACTGCAGAGTTCACAGCAGCCTCAATGATACACTGACTCCAACCCCTACTCACAGCTGCATGCAGTATTAAGGGTACTCATCTCAGGATGCAAACCAGATCCTGATACAGGACACACCATAAACCGAGTTCTGTGCGTTACACTAGCAGGACAACCTTGTAATTTGTGTCTCCAAAAGTGCCCTCGAAATCTCTAAGACAGCATAACTGACACAAAAACCAACTTTGATTGACTTCTAACACACAACCCCATAGCCTCACCCCTTCTTGTGAGGGGCTCCTTCAAACAACTACAGAATTGCTGTCATTCTCTCTCAAAACACTCATGAAGACACAGGAAGAAACTCATGGGGGCATTTATTTAGCTGTTTTTATAAGAGCTGTTATATTAGCTGTTATTATAACAGCATTAACTGTTATTTTGCAATTCCAGCCTATCTACGCTGAACTGCTGTGTCTCATCTCAGGCTGCAGCCCTTTGGGACACACCCTGCCTCCTTCTGTGCACCACATGGCTCAGCTTAGCACAGCCCTGGCCCAGTTTCTGGCCATGGATCAACATGTGGCAACCCACATGTGGAAAGGCCCAAGTGACACCGTGCCTCCCAGCTGAGGCATCAACACTCCTGAGGGAAAGGCAAATTCACCTGACACGGCTAAACCACAGGAACCTACTCACAGCAGGCAGATTTAACATGAACAGAGGGTAATACATGGCTCCAGAGATACAATTTCAACCACGACACAGAAAGTGGTATGTGATAAAACCTTTGTGTTTCTGAGGAACCATGTAATTTTTGAAACATAGGTCAGCATTGTATTTAAAAATCAGTATGAAATACTGGACAATTTTAGGACCTCATTCACACTTCACAATGGAGTTCACTGAATCTGTTAAGAAAATGCTTTCAAAGTGTGAGGTCTAGCTGCTTCAGTTAGAGACACTTGCTTTTCTTCTCTTGACTTCTGAATAATAAAACCAAACCACTAGGAATCATTGAGGTGGTATTTTTAAAATCATTAAATAAGACAGTCAAATACTGCCTGTTCTCCCTTGCTACTGCAGGAAGATCTTGAATGTTTTTACAATAAGCAAAGCAGCCCAATAATTCAGCCTTTTGAGAGAGTGTATCTGCCTTTTGAAGTTTCATTATCTTGCCTACTTTTCAATGTTCCCATCTACGATATCTTGAACCTTAGTGGACAGGTCAGTGTTTATTTTCTCCATCTGATCATTGTTCTCCAGGCCTACGCTGTTCCCATTGTATTTCTCTGTGGTTATTTTGGTTGGGCGTGGAGGAGACTGCTCGGAACTTGGCGCTTGGTCCTCCTTAGAGAGCTCCTTCCACCGTTCCTGAAAACAAACAGAACACATTTCAAACATTCCCCTAATATTAAAGGGCCCCCTTGCCAAGATGTCTTCCAGAACAACAGTCACAGAAGTAGATTAAAGGAACTACCAGATCAAGAAAAAAATTTGCCAGATGAAGAAAAAAAGTTAGGTCAAGATGTGTCTTCTCCCACAGCCATCAATGATCCTTTTTCCTATTTTTCCAGGATGGTGTCGCTGCAAAGGCATGAGGCCTCTACCTTCAGGGTTTGTACTGTCCACAGCAGCTCCACAATTAAGAAGCATTGTGCCCTATAAAATCCTGCACTGTCCTGCACTTCCCATCTCCCTCTACTTGCTACAGGCCTGTGCTGTGCTATTACCTTTTATGGCTTCAAAATACAGCAGGACCTTGTATACAAGAACTGCCTAAAAAGAGAGAACTGGGAAAATTTAACAAAGAGTTATCTATGCCAGAGTCATGGCCTACTATTTCACTTAGTGGCCCGTTAGCCCAGAGATCTGCAGCATCATAAAACAGTTATTCATCTTGTTTTGAGAAGTAATCTGAAATAAGATGGAATAAAAAAAGAAATTGGATGTAAACCTGTTTTGCTAGACCTCTATCCTAATGATAAATAGTCTGAAGAACTAATTGCTACAATAAAATTTCATGCAGAAGCCTAGAAAGTGCACAGGAAGGAAAAGAATCAGCCCTAAAAAATAATCACTTTTCTCACACAAATCAGCCAGTGCCCACAGAGACATAGAATACCTTGTAGGAAAAAAAATCAGTTACTTTTAGAAGTCTGTGATAAAGTAGATGAACAGAAAATTGAATCTTCTCAAACCAAGCAATAGACTCCTGTCCATGGAATGATTTCAAGACTGCTGGCCTAAACTAAATATCAAACTCAAAGTGATATAAAAAATCAGCTACTTATAAATGGACTGCTGGCAAAATGAGTTTTAACAATGAACTGACTCCTCCATTAAAATCTAATGTTGTGTTTGCACAGTTTACTGCCTTCCAAAATTCAAGGAGATATCAGAGATGAATATTGGCTAATGTTAAATAAGAGAGGCATTCAATAACTTCAGGCCCTCTCCACCAGTAGCAGAGAGAAGTGAACACCTCTCACACTCTGAAGAGTCAACCATTCCTCATGGAATAAAAATGACCTAGCTGACCTTGAAAGAGAAATGTGCTTTTCTGAGCACTGCCAATTGATTTTCTGTACATAATGCCAAGGTCTAAAGAGAGAAGCATCAGGACAAATGCCTTGCACTGCAGGAAACACTGATTTAAGGAAGATCATCTGAACAATCGTAACAAGAAAAAGAGAACAAATGAGAAGTGTGCCTTCCTAGACATTCTCTAACTATGAATAAATAACACACTTGAACATGACAAGCAGTATTCTGACTTGACAATGCTCCCTTGTATCCAGAAGTAAGAAATCCTGTGATCTAGATGGGTAAGTATTGGAACCAGAGCTGCTCACTTTGGAGCATGGCTTTTAAAAAAACTCAAAGCAGAAAAATATTACTAGACAGAATACCTCATACCACCAGAAACAGCTTCCACCAAATGAAGAGACTAAACTGCTGTAAGCATTAGAATGAATCATGAAGTCTTCTTGACGTATGGCACAGGTACCAGACCAGCAGCACACTATCTAGGTGTTGATTAGCAGTAGTGTAAAATAATTTCTTTATTTACACAGCAAGTCAAGAAACATTTGTCAAAGGGAAGAATCAGACCACTACCAATACCACAAAGAAATGTGTTTTAGCTTATCTGCTCTATTCATGATTTCAAGAAATCAACAAAATAAAAGAGCCCTAGCATATGAAAGCAGAATTAAATGTGTTTCAAAGCCTCTCTCCCATTTCTCCCTCCCACCCAGGCTAGCCACTTAAAGCTGTAAGCTGTTATGTCTGCAAGCTGCACCGATAAAACAGTGTGATTTGGTAATCTCTTTGCATCCAAAATCATTATACTTGGCTAGATTGTACTAACTGTAACACAAATTTTAAAGGCTATGAAGCAACAAGGCAACTTTACCAATAAATATTTTCTGTAGCATCAGGCAACTTATCTGCTAGGAAAATAGCAAAGAAATTCTAAAACAGATCCTTGCTATCTTCAGAGTGATACTGGGCATTACCTTCCCTTTTTGGTATTGAAAATGTCAATTGAACCATTTTTTTCTTTAAACATTTGGACAGACAAATTATTTTCATATTTTATCTAAGAGGGGACGTATATACAGGATCAAAAGTTTAGTTTGATAGAAGGCACTGAACAGATACCCTTTGATACCTCCTAGGCATCTACTGAAAAAGGTTAATCATTTAGATCTCACAAAATTGCATATTTTAAAATAATCTGGAGCTTATTTTTAACTACTGTTGCAATCTGCTCTTCAAATACATGGAGCTAGACATTTACCTGTATAGTTGAATCCCCCATTATAAATTTTGCTCCTTCTATTACAGCCATATATGAAAACCTTAGTTGATCAGGAGTCTGAATAAGTCCCATTCGATATTTTCTCATATCCAGTAATACCTTCTTAATATCTACAGAAAATGGGTCTTTCTTCTCCATCTGTAAAGCAAGTTACATTGAAAGTGTCAATGGTATATAATAATAATTACAAGTAAAAATTAATCATAAAATTCAATCTAAAATCTAATTTGTCCACATTATGCTTCTATTAGTTATAAGAAAGATTAACATCTCAAATGATTTCTAATTTGTTTTTGAAGGAAAAATGCAAACCATCTATTGAAAACTTACTATGAACAAATCAAGGACAATGTATTAAACAAATAAACTGTACCCTAACATTAAGTCTTAAAATTAAGACATATAGATAATGCTCAATTTTATTTAGACTTGTATTTGGAATTTGAAATAGGACTGTAAGAATCAGAGCTGTAAAGTAATATTTCCTACTGCTTCTGAATAGAACAGCAATTCAGACTGACTGACTATGGCAGAAGTTTCCTTATTTAAAGCAGAGCCCCAAACCCAAGCAATGCACATGCTTGTCCCCACATTACATTCACAGGGTGTTTCTGAAGTACATTACCATCAAAATATACCTCTATGCTTTTCAAAATGCAATAAACCAAAGAGAAACTGAAGTAAAAAAAAAAAAAAAAAAAAAAGTAAGTAGAGAGGATCGAACCAAACCAGAAAATGTGTCTCTTGTAATTCAGTTGAAATTATTTCACTTAAACCTGTGCTGTCCTTGTCACTATTACTAAGCACAAAGAGAAAACTCTGTGCTTGGACTTTCAAGTCCAACAAAAATCCTGATTTATTTAAAATATTATTTAACATTCATGGTTCGCTCATGTCATGAGCAATTATAGATGATACAGTTCACTATAAGCAAACAATCTATACATCCATGTGGCACTGGAACAGGCTGCCAAGCCCCATTACCCAGAGGGCTGCACAGCAGGGGAAATTCTGCACAACCCTCCATTACACACTGCAGGAGAATTAGGAGCATGCCTAAGTTCTCATCCTAGTTCAGATAACAATAACAATTTTCTGCATGCTTAAAAAAGGCTCTGGAGAAAAAGACTTACAGATTCAATCATCTCAATATATATTCACAAGCTTTTTTCATATGGAAAAAACAATCAATCCTCAACCTTTTCTAAGCACATCTTATGTAAAAGGAAAAGAATGTTTACTTTCCAGGAAGCTTTGAGAATATATAATTGTCCTGGGGTACTTCAAGAGGAATTTGTAAATGCATTTCAAGAGCTGTGGTTTTGCCATCAAAATACGTGAAGAAAAAAAAAAAAGTATGATGTCTTAATTTAAGTTTCCACTGGAATGTCATTAACTTCAATGTTTTTATAGCCTTCTGACCAAAAAGCCCATATTGGGAAGGTTGGCAGGGTATCAGTAGAAGGGAAGGGGTGACAGAGAAAATGCAAACACTTACCAGAACAAGACAAGTATCTACTAATGAAAATGTGCCGGAACGTCCTATTCCCGCACTGCAGTGAACGACTGCAGGTCCGTGCTCCGGACTCAGTGAACCAGATTCTCTGACTTTAAACAGGAAGTTCAGGAATGAAGCTGGGGATTCGGGAACTCCAAAGTCTGGCCATGTAGTATAATGAAAATGAGAGATCATCCTGGACTCCCCACTCTAGAAGTGAAAACAAATAAACACTAGAACTAGAAAGGATTCCTCTGGCTCAGTTAGTGTCCATTCCCCCAAGCTCAATCAACAGCTCTTTTCTATTTTAAACCTCCCATTAAGACAAACAACCCAGTAACTCGCTTCAAGCTGGATGACAACCAACAGTGCACACTGAAGCAGTTTTATCTGAGTTGGTAATTTTCTCCTTTGCAATTATTACCACACGTGGGGTTTTTTTTCCCCCTCTTTTTCTTCTCAAACTTCCAATATTATGTTTGGTTTGTTTTACTATTTACTCCCAAATGTCTGTCTTTGTCTACCAATAATGCAGTTCAATGTCTGACAGCAGTTACTAGACAGCTAGAATTAACATGACTGAAAAAACCCATGTCAGCATTGTACACACTCTGCACTCTTGCTTCAAGCAAGTTTTAATGCCAAGAGGTATTACATCTCCTTTATACTAACCACATTACTGAGAGCAGCAGGAAGCGTTCCTTCCTGGAAAAGGCTATAAAACCCATACAGCAGGATGTCTAGCAAGACTTCTGCTGGACATCTTCTATCTTTTTTAAGTAGAAAAGGGGGATTCCCAAAACCATACAGCTGCTTTAGAACCACTCTGTTAGAGCTCCTATCCTAACACAACCATCTAACTGCAAGTACTGAAATGACAGCAACAGAGTATGTATATGAAATCTGGATCACATTTTTATGGAACTCACTTCAGACCTGCTGTTAAATGCTGCTCCTTGCCATGGTAATTCTGATTTTAGCTCAGGAATTTTATACATGTTCGGTTACTTTTTAAAATTTATTAATTCAGTTATTTCATTTTTAATTAATTCACCTATAATTTATTATTTAAGTTATTTAATTTTTCACATACACTGACATCTACATAACCTTGACAAAGTTTGAACACAAAAGGATTTAAAATCAATGTATTCCAGAAAAGCTATTCTTGTTCTTCAGCAACAGTAAAATATTGCCATGAAATAAAATAAATTGTATTCTTCTTTATCTGCTCAGTCTGTTTCTACTACTTATGAGACAAGTTATGAAATTTCTTTGTGAAACTAAAAGAATCCATTTCATGGTTTCTGCAGTAACAAAAATAAGTCTCCCAACTTGTCTTTTGCCTTCAATGCCCAATACTGCAAGACTGCCAATATTTCACAGAAAACACTGGATATTAACATGAATCCAGTCACTCTCAGATGCACAGCAATCTTCCAGAAATATTTTGTCTTTTGGCTAGGTGCTCAACAAGGACAAAAAAGTGTGATCTACGATACTGGGAAAACAAGTTTCTGTTAAGATTTCATAGGGGGAAAAAGGAGTATCAGGCCCAAAATTGTATAAATATACTGGGACTTCCCCTTGTCTGGAGCAAAGCATTAAAAAGTTTGCATTTGCTCTCCTACTGCTCTTCTGTACCTAGTTTTTCAAGTAGTAAGTTAACTCACACATGAACTGAATGGCCTGTTTAAAAATTATGAAGGAGGCACATTTTTATAAGAAATCTGGAAGTAACACTTAAGCAATTTCCTCCATTTCTAAGAAAAACAATTCATCACTAGAAACAAAACTAAGGAAAAAACTAGAGAGGTGAGCTAAATGCACATGCTAAGTAATGGCTGAAGTTGTTTCTGGTGAATCTGGATGGTCTCTGTAGGTAGCAATTGATACTCTCTACTTCAACATTCTGAAAGCATCCCTTACACCTCAAGGTAAAAATGCCTTTTTCTGTCACTTCAAAAAAGGTGACCCGTGGGGTTTGTTTGTATGGGCTTTTGTTTGGTTGGAGGGGGTTCTTTTGTGGGTTTTTTTACCCCAATGCCATTCATAACAAGCACTGGCATCTTCTCCCTAAAGAAAAAGAACAAAGTATGGCTAAGTGTGACCCTACTTATGCACTAATCTGAAATAGTTATTTCTAAAAGAGAGATGAAACAGTGCTGTTGTACATGTCACTCTGCTCTGACCCACAGAACTACATTTTTCCTTCCTTTCTTGTATGGAGGCTTTATCCATCCCATGATTTTCCATCCCTTCAGCTCATTCTAGAAATACCTAGTCTCTTCATCTCTCTACAAGAGTCCCATTGCAAGGCACTGGAACCAGCTGGTCATCTTTGAATCCACTGTCTCTAATCCTACAGCCAAATCCCATTTGAGTATCTCAAACCTCCCACACTGCTCTCTTAAACAGAATGGCTCTTTCAAGTGGTGCTTGGCAGCCAAGCTGTACAGCTGAAACACTGCCTTTGTGAGGATCTGTACCACCCTTTCTTAAACAACTCCCAGTCACTGAGCCATGCAGCACTTCCATGAAGTGACATGGGACTGTTACGAGAAGAGGTCTGGCTTTTTGATTCACAACTCTTGAGGGACAAAAAGTCAAATTTAAATAACAACTGATATAATTTGAAGTGTTACCAGGAAACTAGCTAATCTTTTCAAATAAAAATCCCATGACTTCCAAGACTCAGGCAGTGCTATAAAATTTTATATGTAATATACAAGGGATGTAACATAGAAATATTATATATTTCTGCATGGTAACTGAAAACCAGCTAGTTCTGTGGTAACCACAATGCAATTTTCCAAGATTTATTCCCTAAAACTAACTACCAAAAAAAAAATATCCTTGAATGACCATGGGACAAAACTTAAACTACCATTTTGGTTTTAAATTACTCCATCTGTGGAAGTTTTATGAACTACTGGGATAAGCTTTCCATAAATAATCAAGATAGCTAAACTTGATGAACTTGCAAAGCAGACACCAGACTGCACAGCTCTGCACTGAATGCTGGAAACATCAACAGTATAATCAAAGGATGATCAAAGGACAAGCTCTAAGTTACAGAGATCCACATGAGGACTTGAGCACAAAAGGAATATCCCACTGGCTATATGCCACTGGATTAACTTCCAGCAAAACAAGCCTTGCCATAACCTTTTTACAGTGACTATCCAATCACTCAAAACAAAAAGGAGCAAAAATCTTCAGAGTAACTTCAGGTTGTTCAGTCACATGAGAGTTTGAACATGAATAAAACACTACCAAAATGCTCAAAGGTTAAGTTGGTGCCTTCAGGGTCAAGTAAAACAGGAGATAACACAACAATGCTGGTCTGTCAAGTTTCACACACTGCTAATAAAAGCCATAATCAAACAGCTACTGAAATGGTCAAATATATGGAGATACAAAACACCTATAACCATACAGTGGTTCCATATTTAATGAACATGCCTTAAGTTCATTGACAACTAATTTGATCATATAAAAATGAAAAGGCATCCTATAATGGCAATATTTTACAAACTGAAATTCAAAATCATAAATCAACTTCTACCAGAGTCTCCTCTATTTGCTCATTCACGATGGCCAAAAGGTTTTCCAAAATTTAAATAAAAATGGCCTTGAGGATAAGGAGGCCAAATAATTATCAGAAACATTCTGGTTCATCCACAGGATCAGCTAGTAAGGGTCGCTAAGCAGCCTTGCATTACCTTAATCTGACAGTCACAGCCACACAGAAGCTTGGTACTAAGTTGAGAATCCATTTTATTAATGGGTTTTTCCAAATATTTGCTATTTGTGGAGGACTCCAGATTCCACTAGAGATTTATTAATGGTCCTTACTCTAAAGTATCACACCATCAGTTGTCAAATCAAATTTAGTTCATTTCTCCTAGTCCTTTCTCCACCAACAAGTATTTTCTTCGCAAACCTCTCTTTCTACTGCTGTATTCTTACTTCCAGAAACCCAGGCTGAGATACATTCAGGAAGGTTCCTTCTGCAATATCAAATTCCACTGCTCCATTTCATTATCCAAGCAATCCCTGTTTTCCCTGAAGATCTGATGCTCATTTGCCCTTGCATAGTTTGTCTGAATTCCTCTGTACCTGAAATTACTGAAAACAAAGTTTCTTTCTTTCTGAAGACCAATACAAAAAGTTGTGACGTTAAGGAATAAATAAGCTAAAAGCAAAAATAAAGTATAAAAACATATATTCAACACAAGGTGGAGTCTTTCCCAAGTTAGATGTCAGTATCTAACAATTCTCCTGCAGCATTTTGCAAAGGTAATTTTATAGATTTAACAGGCTCTCGTTCACCTGGCTATCACTTCTCCAATAAGCTGAGAGACTTTGCATCAAACCACAGCCATTCAACAGCTTCACTCATAAATTATTATAAATTTTAACATGAGCACATTATCTTCCTTCTTTATTTTCCAAGAGGCACTGGTTGGTGGAAGCCTTCATAGTAAGTCTCTATTAAGGGACAGTTCTGATATGTGAGCTATTACAGTAGAAAGCAGCACTCAACTTTCAGAAAAGCTGACAACTAATACCACCAAACCCATGAAGATACAAAGTGAACGATGGTGGAAAAGCAGCTTCAAATATCTGTATTCTAAAATACAGACTGGGTCAGGCAGAAAGATAAGGAAATTTTAAAATGTTCACCAGCAAAACAAAGAACATTAGGTATCTTTTCAAAACTTTTGGAAAGATACCAATAAACACCATTGTCTCTGTGCTAGCCCCAAAGCCAAAATTTTCCTAGAAAAGATATAAAAGAAAAAATCAAACCAACAAACACCTTGATACAACCCTGAAAAAGAACAGACCGAAATCCCATCTTTAAGTAATCTTTAACATAAGCAACAAAACCAACCACCAACCAAGTACTCAGAGGTTGTTTCATTGGTAACAACATAAACACTTTACTCTTCATGTACCCATATTTTGTTTATCTCTTAAAGAGATTTGCTGCAGTAAGACAATTGAGCTCAGAATGCTTGCATTATAAAGACAACCTTGGTTCTCCCTGTTTTCAAGGAAATACTAAATTTCAAGTATTCCTGGCATTCAGAGTATATTTTGTTCATGAGTCACCCTATATTCCAGGCATTGAGTGGCTAAATGTCTTACACTCTGCCTCCACCAAAGGCCCCTGCAGAATAACTTACATAAACACAGTTAAGCTCACATTTCAAGTTACTGCGAATAGTCAGTTCCCACAACTTTTATGGTATAATTATCAAATTCTTACAAAAGGCTGCATGTAACATTGACAGTGTTAGACTAGAAACTATGCAGCTTTTTTTGCTTGAGTAACCAAGTATGTTTTGCTTCTTCCACAAAAATTATGTGTTGGAGTTAATATTCATGGAGCCTTACCAGAGTGCTAGAGATATAAAATAAAAATTCATTACAGAAAGATTGGTATTTGCGAAACTGATTTATATGACTGTCTTGGGTTTGCCATCTTAAACCAGGACAATGACATAGAAGAAACTCTGTACAGTGCTGACAGACCTGCACTGCTGGTCCAAAACAAACCCAGAAATTTAAGTCCTCAATAGCTCCAACACAAAAGTCTACTAAAGTATACATTGTGCTGTTCCCTGAGGCATTTCTGCATTTTGCAGTTAATGTTATGTTCAAACATAAACATGTAAAGAAAATAGTAACCTTTGAAAATAGGAAGTTTAAAAGTAAGGGCCAATATCAGCCAAACAATTACACGAAGAAGCCTTTTTTGTAGTTAGGAAAACTTGCCTCAGCTTTCCAAAAGGCAGAATTGTTCTTTTTCAGGCACTAGCTAGCCAGCATTACTCATATTTCTTTTGCCTTTGCTGTCAATAAACAAACTACTAAAGAGAAATTCTACAGGTCAGCAGGACAATATTTCATAAAGCTTTTCTAACATGGAGAAGACCAAGCAACAACCTGCCAAGTTTTATCATGTTGATCTCATGAGGGAGGTTATGAATTAACAAATACTATCTCAGAATACCATCAACAGTTACTATAAATGCAAATATTTGGGAACAAATGTATCAATAGTTGTATACAACAACATGCAGAACATCTTCAAGCTTTCCTTTCCAAAGTTCTCTGACAAAGATGACCTTGAAAACTTGCCATACTAGCACTTTCAATTAAAATAAGGCAAGATTTATGGGAAGAGAGAACATCTTACAAGACATAGCTGGAACAAACAGATGAGCTCTTCAATCCTGTCTTCCACTCTGAATCAGAAGCAGTAAATTCCAACCCAAGCTCAGGCCAGAAACAATTATTTTGAGCTTAACTTGGTCAAACTGTCAACGTGCTTAATTTTTAAGAGTAAAGGGTGGTTGGTCCTCTGGAGCAAAAGGGGAGGTGGAGCAAGAGAAGATAAAGTTACTGACCTACAGGTGGTAATCACTCCTCCCCCAAAAAACTTAAGACGGCTGGACTAAATTACATAGAAAACTTAAGTTCCAGTACAAAATCAGTAATTACTCAGTCAGGTATCTGATATTTAAAGGAAATCAGAATTTTCCACTCTTGCGCTCCTCCCATAAGTTAATTCTTACAGCTTCTCTTCGAATCACCACTACCATCATTTAGAATTCAGCATGTTAAGGTACTGCCAAATGGAAAATACAAGTACACAAATGCCAAAGATGTTATCTCTCCTAATGTATAGACTGAGGTCTAAATCACCTGCTTATTTCCACACAAACATCTTCAACATTCTCAGAAGCAAAGTGCATTAAAATTTCCAGTGTAAAAGCTCACTCAAACCTGAAGTGACATCACGCTAAGTTGTTCTCATGACACGCTTAAGCCCATGAACAGGAGCTGTACAGACTGAGCAAAGCTTACGTTGATATTTTCTAATTGCAGCAGATGCACTGTGTAATAGGATTTGACGTCTTCAGACACCAGTCTCACACGGAATCCTGTTTCATTGAATGTCATAACGTCTTCTTTTTTGGTTGGCCAGTATTGTGCACACTTCACCTAATGGATTTTTTTTAAAAGAAAAAGAAGAGAAAAAAGAAAAACCTTGTTAAATATCCTGGTATCTTAGGCTTTGCATGTGCAGATTCTGCGCCCATACTGTTCAGTACAGAAGACTCAAGCACCTGCTCCCACTTTGAGGAATTCCTGAAGTCCATAATGTTTACAGTTAAGTTACTACAACTGTTTCAGTGGCTATTAGGCATCCAGTTTTATGTGTTTATGCTTTCTTCCATCACATGGCTAACAAGCTTTGAGATACATCTTAAGCCTTCCCTCTCCCCCCTCCAGTTCTCTACAGGGAACTGAGATCTCTCCTCAGCTATTTCAGCATTTCCCCCTTTTGTTTCTGACTTGCACACCTGCACATTTACAGAAGTCATCTATCACACCCAGTTCTACCCATGCTTGCTGAATACTGGAAGGTTCTAGTGAAACAGAATGCTGGAAGGTTCTAGTTAAACAAAAGAACGAACTAACAAACCAATGCAAAACTATTCTTGTCTTGTATTCCTCTTGCTCTGCACTCAAACTTTCTATAGGAAATTTTTTGCACAAGAAAATAGGTGACTTTTTAACAAACCAGTCAAATCTTTTTCACAAATCTGCACTGTATAAAAAACATAACCCTCAAATGACATGCATTTATAACAAAAATCTGCAACGCTTTTAGGCACCGTAGCAGAAAAACTGCATCTTAATAGAAGATTTGTGTATTCTGTGGTTCTAAAGAACCAAAAATAACTAACTAGATCAATTCAAAAGCTCTTGGGCAGCAGTCTGCCTTCATTGTTACAGCTAACATCTCTCTATAACAGATACACTACTCCATTACATTCAGAAGAATCAATCTAAAGATACTTTTTCCCACCTTCCATTTTGTCCTGGGAACATCTTGCACTGCCTCTACTCCTCACCAGTTCTATTTGTACATCCTTTCACAGAATGCTACTTTCACCCTTCTGGATGTAGGTTTGTTAGATGCTATTTTCATCAAACTGAACTGTATGTCTTAGCTCCCACACTTCACTGTCATATTAAATACACATTATACTGCACACCAGTGAGAACATCTGTTAGTTCTTCTAACGTAACTATCAAGCATTGCTCAACTGTATTAAAATTGTGCGGTTTATTTTACAATTTTGTGCCTAATGTCACTTACCGATTCTTTTTCAACAATCCTGTTCAACATGACAACTGCTTTGGTTTGTTGTTGCCATACCATTAGCCAAAAATGACAACATGTGTTAGGTAGCGGACCCTGTGTAGTAAAAAATACAAAAATAGGCATGAGAATGTATAGGCAAAGCAGTGTTTGAGCACAGTTAATAGTTCACTGTGGGAAACAGGAAAGAGTCTTCCCCTTAAGTGTAAACAAATTATCAATAGAATTATAGAAATGGCAGGCAAGAAAGTAGCCACAGATCATTCCAGGACTTAAAAAGCCTGGGTTTTTTTTTTTAAGGAAAAAAATACCAAACAAAACCAAACAACAAAACAGTAAGAACTCAGGGAATGGTTCTTTTGGTTTAAGCATCACTACTACTGTGCTGTTAGAAGAAAAGCTACTGCAGGCATGCTCAGAAGGTACAAGATAGCTTAAGGGGTCAAAGTATTGTTGCAACATATTTACAAAAGAACTGAAGAAAAGTGCAAGTAGTATTTGAAAAACTTCATATGCAGTAAATTACTCATACTTCAATATCCCCTTTAGCTTTTCTTAAAACATAAAATAATCTGTTAGCAACTACATCACACTGAGATATTGTACTTCATGTAATAATGAGATACTTTTAACTCATGGAGACGAGAAACAATCTAAAATACAAATTACAACTGTACAAATCCCCCTCCCTAGATTCTCAATCCCTGTAATAACCCAGTAATTGTACTGCTTACCTGTGTTAAAATATAATATCTCTGGGCTTCTTCTATGACCACTAGGCTGGCATTGATATAATCATTCTCGGTGTTCTGGAGTTTTACACGACTGTGATCATCTAAAATTCAAAGAAAATTAAGAATTAATGATGCGTCCATCTCGATGAATACTCTCTAACAGGCAAGTTTAGGTTTAGGCCTAGTTTACAAGCAACTAGAACTGAATTCTGCTGTATGACCCAAAGAGCAAGCTACAAATAAGAGAAACTAATTTCTCACATAACTTTGATAACTGTCCCATTCTCCCATTAGCATTTCATCAGAGTTATTTCAGGTAGCTATTAATAGAAGCTGCTCAGAAAACTGGAATACCTATTTTTCTTTAAAAAAACCCAAGCAAACAAAATAACACTCCCACACAAGCCTAAAGGTCCTCACAGTCATCCCTCAAGAGTTACATTTCCTTAATACAACAGCACCCCAACTCACACCAGACAACACTGTCCTATCACATCAGATCACTCCACAGCACTATTTCCTAAGTTCATTATTTCCTAAATTCCGAGACTTTTGGTGAACTGAAGTTTCAAAGGTTGGCGTAGAATCATAAAGCTAAGCTCACACAGCTAAAAAAAACCCAGGAAAATCTACTTGCAGTAATTTAAGCCAGGCTTGAATTTGATCAATTTCATTTTCCCTGTAAGCTATTGTCTAATATTATACAACATAAAAATACTAAAAAGGCACACACAAAACCAAAAATAGTCAACAAATCATCCAATTAAATGAAGCCTAAACTAACAACGTGGTTTCATCTCAAAATTACATAAGCAAGACTGACAATTCCCCTTTTTATGGCAGAGGCAAGCAAAGGACTCTGTTTAAAATTCTACCATTAAAATGAGAAAGATTATCATACTGTCAAACTAAAAGCTGCATAATAAAAAGTCATTGTGGTTGTTTCTAGAACCTTTTAGTATGTGATTTATGAACGTCTAGGAGCTTTATGAACCTCTAGGAGACATTTAGGTAATCAGACTTGTTGGCAGTAAGTAATCCCTCAGCTATTTATTGGTCACTGTATTAAATAAACGGTACTTTCAGTTTAAAATTTGTACACAACTACATGCCAGAAAATGAGATTCAACTGACTGTAAACCTCCTGAAGCTCAACACCTAGAAGAATAAGAAGAGTAAATAAAAAATAGCAAACTAAAATTACTTTAAGAAATTTCAACATATCTCAGGAAGAGATGGAAGAGATTCCACAAGGAAACTGACAGCAGAGTGAATTATGATGCAATACCATTGTTTAAAACTAAATTCACCTAGTCTGACCCACAAAACTCAATTAGGGCCCAGACTGCTGTTAAAATGCCAGCCCACCCATCCTTGCACCAAAAGGCTCACTTCCTTTAGACAAACACTTTGGGAAACACACAAAGACATTAGCAACTACCAAGTATCAAATTATGGATAGGCAAAAAGCTGATGGCAATCAAAAAACAGTTAATGAATTAGACAGACTCTTGTTCTACAGACAACTTGTATGATTTAATGTGATTTTACACTTTCCATGTGTTTGGAAACCTGGGAAAAGTACATTTACTAGGTCTTGATCCGCCTTTACATTCTCCCTCATCTATCTGCTACTGGCAACCACCAAAGATGATCTTGTTGGATTTGAGTAAAGAAGTCAACAGTAAAGTAGAACTGCTTTGCTGCTGCTGAAGCACTCAAATTTGGTGTTGTTGCCCCACCTCCCTTAGCTCCTAGCTTTTATACGCAGTCACATATAAACGTGCAGAGAACAGAAAAATGCTGAAAATTTACTTTTTATATAAAAGCTTGAGAAATATACTGGGTTAGTCTGCTTTTATTAGCATTCCAGCTGTAAGGCAAGACCATCACAACTTTCAGGAGTCTTAAAAGAATTATGATACCCCTGTGTGAAGAAAAAAAAATTATCAAAGCCAAGACACAGCAAAATTAAGACACATGTGCATTTTAAAGTAAAATATATCTCTTTGTATTATTTTGCCAGGATAGGAAAGCATTACTTTTTCCTTTCATGTATCACTTTATCTGAAATGTTTCTACTGGAAAGAAACCAAGACCTCTGTAAATATTACATGTCATTTGCCAACAGGAAAAACTTAAGATCTTGTTATAGTAAATCACACATACCGGCACCAGTGTTCTCGGAAAGGTGACGCAAGCAAGCACAGTTAACAGTTTAATCACCCAGCGGCAGCTGCTGTACTGCTGCCAGGGACAAATAACTGCAGCCCCTAAGGAGGCTTCCTACTTTAATCCTTACATTCTCAGATTCATCTTCTCCCTTCTTACAAATTTTGCTTTGTAAACATGACAAATAAAGTTCTGCAAGTTGTTTTTTTTTAAGTCCCTTTAATAACTAATTCTATGCATAGCCAGCCTCCCTCTCCTTCCCCAACTAAAACAGAAGAGATCCTGCAAGTACTCTGGCAGACAGTCCACAGGACAAAAAAAAAAACAAAAAACAAACCACTAGAATATATTGATTTCTCTTCTTTCAAGGGATGAGGTTCTTAAAGGACACAATGACCTAGAAATCTCATTCAAACCCTGGCATGCTCTTCTGAATTAACTGAAGCAAGCCAGCTTTTGACAGTGAGTTAGCTGTAATATATTTCCCGTAGGTATATAATTTCCAGTTACAAAGTACTTAGATTTATATGAATGATAAACCTATCTTTAAGATAAGATTTAGCTTATGTGTTGCCATGCCCACAGCAGCTAAAACACAGTACTGCTTTTCTGAAGCACTAATTCCCCTATTTCGACAAACTACACAGCCTGAAAAGGAAGTGGAAACCTTAAAAATTATTCTCATTCTGGCTCCTGCACTGAGAAAAAACACTCCCAGAATGACCCTATCTGATTAAGCAAATTCTGATTACCCATTTCCAGTGGAACTCCATCCCACTGACAATACTTCCCAAAACTTCACAATGTTCATCCATCTGCTCACTTCTTGCTTAACAGAAAATGACAGATTCAGTTAAAATCAAGATACAAAACGTTTGGCATTTTACATCACACAGTTCTTGCAGTTGGTTAATGAAAGGCTTTCCTTATAAAACAAGTGTGTTTCTAGAACACTGTATAACTTCAAAATTATCTTTTATCCAAGAGATGTCTCTGTCCCCCAAATATAGAGCTATTAACAATAGAGGAAGGAGAAATGCTACTTAGTGGATTAAAGAAAGTCATAAATAAAATATGCAGCCGCAAGCCTTCCCAGTGACCCTGCCTAACCTTTCCCGCCTACCAACAAATCCCTTCCATTTCACTAATCTAAATCTAGCCTATCTGAGCTGCTAAATAATTAAAATTGCAATACTCTGTCACTAGACTTACAGTCTCAAGTTTCAGAGGTAGCCTAAGGCAAAGGAAAGGCAAAATTACTTTTCCTCACCACCTTGTCACTGGTTGTGCACAATGAATGCCATCATATCAGTCATGGCCTAGCTCACCACTGAAATGTATTCATACCAAAATATACATATCACTACTGCATAACATCCTTACAATTGTAAGCAGGATTATGGGACAAAAATCCTAGGGCACAATAAAGTTTAGATCAGCATGTGCTATAAAATTCCCCTCTTCCCCAAACCCAAAGGAAGAAGTATCTCCAAACTCAGCAGCAAGTTGAGTTTGTTTTACAATGTTTCACATGGTAAGATGTTTTTGTTTCATGCGGTATATTTTAGAGAATCATTAGATAATGTCATAAAAAATCACCAATGTCAGCTTCTAATGTGGACAAGAAATGCAGCAGGCTTATTCTGGGCTGAACATCTCCCTGTTCTCAGCACATACACTTGAAGCACAGGACAGAAAGGGAACAAACGTTCCTGTAATGACAATTAATCAGCACCATGTGTAAAACCATTCAAATCAGCTCCAACTCTGTTCCCTGTAAAGCACAATTCTCTTCATGTTCCTCTCCTGTACTCTATACCAAGTATGAGCCTATGGTTGAAAGATCTGACACAAAATCTACTCAAGGCCATAGGAAGAAAACATGACAAATCACTACCTTGCACGATCTTCCAAAAGCAACATGATCTATCAGCAAAAATGCTCAGATGACCCAGGTTCTTGAGCAACACACCATATTACAAAGGAAGGCTAAAGAGAAAATTGTGTAAACCCCCATCAACCCTTCAAAAGCAAAAGGCAAAAAAAAAAATCCTGCCAATTTTGCTGAGGGGATTTCCTTCTTTGCCTGTAAATCTGGGACTTCAGCTCTAAAGGTCTTTACAGTCAATCTGAGACACTAGGCACCTCTGATAAGAACCGAGGTTAACATTTAGAAAGAAAGTTAATTACAGAAATCTTTGGAGTTTCATTAAAATTATTAATAAAGAATAACAACCCCACAAGTTACTTTCCTCTGTTAACAACGTTTTCTGAGAAATGGTTTCATCTGTCCGGAAATGACTGGCTGTCAAACCAAACCTATTTCAGATTAACTTCCTGTTTCAGTACTATGAAGCCAAAATACTCCTCTGCCTATTGTAGACTAATACCAAACTATTAGACTGCTATTTTTTTTTTCATCTAGACAGTAATTCTTGAGGGCTTTTACCAAACCAAACTTACACATGCTACAGATCTTTAGCCAATGAAAACGGACACTAACAAAAATCCTTATGAAACAGGAAACACTGTGAAACTCAACCGTAATGGGCAGAGATGCTCAGCCCTTCCTAGCAAACAGAAATCAATTTTTATCTAGAAATGTATGTAACAGACACAACTTTGTTTCAGCGTACTTGTCCCAGGTATCACAGTTGAAACGGGGCAAATCAACACAAAATATTTTTTCGTGGACTCGTAATTGACATATTTCCCGTAAAATTGAACAACCTTTGCACTTCCTCCTGCAGACACACCACCTCAGATTTTAGATGGGCTTGGCAGCTACCACAGTTAACAAACCATTTTCTTGTTGCTTTTGGAGAAATAAAACTCTTATTTTAAAGTACATCTTTCACTATGATTAAGTAGCTAGATCTTAAAAGTCCAACAGCTGGTTCTGAAGGCCTTTGACTATTTGAGAATATCAGTACCACCTGTTTCTCATGTAAACACTGTTAAAAAGCAGCAAAATTTGCAAAGTGAAGGACTGAGACATCAGGATTTCGTGAAACTAAGCTGTCTCACATTTCTGCAACACCAAGTCCTTGCATATATGCACCACAATTAGATGTGTTCACCACAGTGACCAAACTATGCAGCTTTTATCCCAGCTGCTTTGAAATTTAGGCACTGCTACCTTGAAATCTTATTTATCACACACTCCCCTTCCAGGCCTCTTTCTGCTCCTGACTCTCATCGTTCTTACTGAAGCAACTGAGTCATATTTAAAAATACAGAAGTAAAATTCAGGAGGAATTAGCTAGTTCAAATACAGTGTTTGGTCTGTTCTCCTGATACAGCTTTGCTCCTAGTGCCCAGTTCTGCAAGCTATCTAGGTGGATCAATTCAAACCATCCTTCTTTTATAAATGCTAGAAACTGACACGTTCTTCATAAAATTCACCATCTTATTCAGTTCGTTCATTATGTAATAATCTATGTCAGAGTGTAAAAGAAAAGCCCTAGCTTCTTCCTAAGCCCAACCAGTACTTCAATTCTAGATTTTATCTGTCTCTCTGCTTTTGCACTGGGTCCAGGAATTAATACAATCATTTCATTTTTTTTCTACTTGCTAAACATGCATTTCAGAAGCAGGTTTTGCCATGACTAAAGCAAAGGCATTTGATGCTGTCCACTACTGTAAAATGCATGTCGTGATTAAGGAAAATATTGAGCTCCACATAACTGCAGGAGATGAATACAAGTGACAACCGTAAGGTATTACTGGAGGCATTATTAGATACTACCTAAATAATATCATGTATTTTTATTTCTTTTAAAATCTTTTTTTTAAAAAGAGAAAAGCATAAACAGTTTGAAAGTAAATTTTCACTCTTTCCACATAAATTACATTCACATATGGGAAGAAACAGTAGGTAAATGCACAGATCCAGCATCTGACATGGAAATTGTATAGGATGTTAGACCTAGGACTTCTGGGGTCAAATCTAATTTCTTGCCTTCTATTCTTACAACACCCATGGCAACTTAAGTATGAAATAGAAATTGAATAAAACATCTCTTTCAGCACCGGTAAGATGCTAATGCTGTGCTGCAACAGGACAGCAAAGCTGGGACACCCTAGTGCCTCTGCACAGACCAACTCGTGTCCACCAGAGGCCTGGCTCCGTTTCCTGAGCCTGGTGACAGTCAGTCAGCCTTGCCTCACCTGAGGGATCTTCCTCAACGCTGGACATTCCTCCAATGGGATGCCATGCAGACACAGCAAGAAGGCCATGCACTGAATTCCCAGCTTAAGTTCCATCAACATGTGTGGGAAATGGATTTACAGAAAATTTCAGGTGGGGGGGTTCAGCACCACGCCAGACAGGACCCATTTGGTACAAATTCACTGTGTGCCAGGGAAGCATCCTGGCAGCAGCCTAAGGAGCAGCGCTGCATCTGACCAGTGTGACTCAATCCAGGACCCCTTCTGTGCCATTTTGAGAAGTGCTGTGCATATGCTGTCACCACAACTTTCAACTGGAAACAAGGAGCTCAGCACTTCTCCAAATCTTAGAATAGGTATTCAGATCAGGCTCTCAAGCAAATAGCCCCAGTATACCAGCAACCCTCCAAAAACTCTAGATCCAGTAACAAGGTGGTTTTTAGGACCCTACAGTATTCTGGGAAACTTCACAAGGAACACATAAACATGTCATCTGTCCCAACTTTAATATACTACAAAAAAAAAAAAATTAAAGCTGTATAATTTTTTCCACCGTCTGTAGCTCACATATCTTTTTGCAATAATTTTGGCTTACAATTTCTGAAGTAAAATGCTGATGAAAAGAAGCCCACAGCATCTCTGTAGCAGAGAAGCTGGTCTAAAAAAATATTTTTTTCACGTGAGACATAAAATCATTATGTCAAAAAGACCATTTTATGGCAATTAGTAGAAGTACAAAGCACTCATACCTTATTTACTACATAGGAAAAACCAACAAAATTTCAAACATTTTTTAAAGCAACAGTAGAAACTGAGTGGCATTTATCCACAACACCTTAAAAATGTACAGAATCACTCAGCCCAAAAAGAAAACATTTCTTTCAGTCAAGGTGTACTAACTTAAACTCTATACTCATTTTTACAACAGATAAAGCACTATTAAACATATAATTTCCCTGTGAGAAAAATACCTCTAAAACATTACTCTGCAGCTCACAAAAATTTACCTATACACTAATACCTGTGATTTGCAACCATCTCTCATTCACCATTCAGCAAAATGAGCTTAACATGCAGACCCTCCTCCCTTCTGTTATACACATTTGTGTATGTGTTACCAAAAATCCAACATTTATCACAGGACACATGCCTACAGAAATAAACAAAATGCAAAATTTGCAATGACCACAATTTATCACCTCCAGTGTCGACAGGGTAAGAGATGTTCTAGTAAGTTTACTGCAATGACTGCAGAAAGGATACTCACATGGACTAACATCTCTGTATCTGTTCCGATTTCTGTTTTCTGGATATTTTGCAACTCTGTGAGGGTAGTCACTGGATTTGTGTCGGATTTCCTTAAAAAGACAAAATAAATAATTGACTTATAGCCAGCAACATGATTAAGATTAATATTCTACACAAACTATTAATTAAGCAACATTAGTAATAACTACCATTTTTTAAACCGAGTTTTATTGCCCCGAGTGTCATTTTCACCCAGAAGATGCATTTCATTCATGGCCAAACTGCTGCCATTTACATCTTCCTACATTTGGCTAAAACTACCAAATGTAAGCACCATTTGACAAGCAACTGATGCATCAGGATCAAAGGAAAAAAAAAAACATAATCCATAAAGATATTTATTATGCTTACAGTTTACCTCAGAGCTGCACATTATGTCCCAAAGCAGTAAGGGACTCAGATGCAACAGCAGTATTCTGCTGGCTCCTTTAAAGCAACTGGCAGCATAAACCCCCCCAAACATAAGTGAACCAGTTAATGATTTTATGACTGCTATTAATGGCCATAGGATTATTCTTGGTGGTTTGATGGCTCAACCCATACAGCTGTAGTTAAATGTGAACCAATATGAAGAATTCTGGAGTCACAAATATCAATGTGAATCAAAGCCTGTTCTCCCCACACATCAACACAAACCTTCTAATAATCTATGAGATACTCAGACTCACACACTATTTTAAGGACCCTACTGTTCACACGTTCTGAATGTTCTGCTTTATTGATTTCTTCCCTGAGTGCACTTTTTCTACAACCTTACTAAGGCATACAGAATTACCTTATGCAGAAAACTGAAAATGGCCTTCAATGTATTCTGCTCTGTATTTATATCTCTGTACTGATGCCATCTCAGCAGAAATGTTGCTCAGTACAGAATTAACAATATTTTACTTTGAATTCTCCTTCTGTTTTTAGATTATGTTGCTACATTTGATCATTATGTCCCAAAGGGCATTTAAACTTCCTATTACAACTGAGCATTCTTTGGTCTTCTCAATGTTCCCACTATCTCTGCCCTCAAACTTCCTAAATAGTCTAGTCTATTCCCAGACAATGAACACAGCCAGAAAGGGCATCAGCGGAAATATAACTACAAAAGAAAGCTCTAATTTTTAGCACTGGTTGCATGACCTTTCTTTAAAATGTACTGCCAATCTGCAAAGAACATAAATCACAACGTGGAGCAGCAACTTCCAAGCAGCAATACTCCACATATTTGTAAAAAAACCTCTTGATCTATTAGGTTTTTCATCTTGATATAGCACACTAGAACTTCTCTTGTTTACATGGCTGACAAGCTTTGGGAATTTGCTCATGGAACAAATGGATCTGGCAGGCACTCATACCCAAGTTTCCATGAAAGGTAAATTTTGTATTACTCAGTTACAGGATGCAACATATTTTGTTTCCTAAAGCACCTGCACCATCAGTGCACAGAAACAGACCCATGCTTTGGTAAAGGAACATTAAAATAGCTAGAAACACCTCTACAGTGATGGTGTGGGAGGGCAGGCTTGCTAAAAAGAATTAAATTTAAAGAAATTTAATGACTAATTCAGAAATCAGTTTTCCCACATAATATCCAGCCATCACACAGAAGCACATCACATCCTGACCTGGAAGAGACCCACGAAGACCATCAAGTCCAACTCTTGACTCTGCACAGAATAACCCAAAGAACCACACCATGTGCCTCAAAGCATTGTCCAAACCCTTCCTGAACTCTGGCAGGCTCGGTGCTCGATCCTACCTAGCTGGATAATAGGATATATCCAACAGAAATATATCCAAAACTGCAACATCTGAAATACTGCAGTAGAGATACTGTATTCGAGTCACATATAAATCAAATAAATTACTGATTTAACCGAGAAAAAAACATAATTTGAAGTCAGCAAAGAAAACTTTGGGGGTTTGGTTTTCTTTCCTCGTTTGTGAAATAATGCTATAAAATACTGTAGGCTTAAATAACTGTTCTAGTGACACTAGCTGATACATAATGCCTGTTTTATGGAACTGACTGTTCTTGGAAGCTCTTAATCCCGTTAAAAAAAAAAATTGCAAATACTGTATTTTATTTACTGCCACTCGCGCAGAGCCCCGCAGCAGACGCCGAGCTGCCCCAGGCAGCGGGAACGGGGGCTGAGGAGGGAGCACGGGTGCCTGAGGAGCTCCGCGAACTACCGGAGGGCTGGGGGGAGGGGGGACCCAAGCCTCGGCCGACTCCGTACTATCGGGCACAGCTTCCCACACCGCCCGCAAGCCGCGGGAGTCCCGGGGCGGCTGCCCCGGCTCGGAGCGGCCCCGCTCCGTTCAGCCCCGGGGACAGCGCGGACCTGGAGCCGCCGCCGAGCCCGCGCACGCGCCTCGCCCCGCGCCTGCGCGCCACCGCCCCCCTCCCGAGTCCGCCCCGAGTGCGCATGCGTAGCGCTTGCCCACGGCTCCGCTGCTCGCACCTGAGGGCGAGAGTCGTGTTGGCCCAGCGACTTCCGCTCTCCCCGCTGCTGAGGCGGCGGCGGAGCCGCACGCCAGGCACGGGCGCTGCCGGCCCGCGGGTCTCCCTCCCCCGGCGCCCTTCCTCCCTCCCTGTTGCTCTCCGGCTAGAGCCGACCACGCCGCTCGGCTCACCAGATAACGCGCCTGCCAGTCGTTCGTGGCGTCGATCTCCTGGAACTCCTGCTCGATGGCGGCGGACATGATGGCGGCGGCCGCCAGGGCGCGCGAGCCTGTCCGCAGGAGGCCGAGCGGCGAGCCCGCAACCGCTCGCGCGCAACCCCCCGCCTCACGGCAGCGGCGGGCGCGCACATACGCTCGCGACCGGGTGTCCCGCAACCGGCGCCGGGCGCATGCGCGGCCCTCGCCCCGCCCACCGAGGGCCGCGGAGATCACGCCTCCCCGGGACCAGGAGGCGGGAAGCACCTGGGGTGACGTCACTGGGTCGGCGGGGGGCGGGGCCGCATCCAGGTGTCGCGGGGGCTCGGCAGGGCCGGGGGCTTCGGTCGCCAAACGGCCACCGAGCGCTTGTTGTCACAAAAATCACCGACTCGGTTCGGTTGGAAAAGATACCCGAGATCATCGAGTCCAACCTGTGGCCGAACATCACCGCGTCACCTAGACCATGGCACTAAGTGCCACATCCTTCTTTAAACACCTCCAGGCACGATGACTCCATCCCCTCCCTGGGCAGTCCGTCCCAGTATTTAATTGCCCTTTCTGCGAAAAATTTCTTCCTAATGTCCAACCTGAACCTCCCGTGACGCATCCTGAGGATATGTCCTGTCGTCCTGTCACTGCTTGCTCGGGAGAAGAGATCGACCCCCACCTGGCCAAGACCTCCTTTCAGGCACTTGTAGAGAGCGATAAGGTCACCCCCGAGCCGCCTCTTCTCCAGGCTAAACACCCTCAGCTTCTTCAGCTGCTCCGCACAGGACATGGGCTCTAGACCCTTCCCCAGCTTCATTGCCCTGCTCTGGGCACACTCCAGCACCTCAATGTCCTTCTGAACTGAGGGCCCAGGAGTGACCTCAGTATTCAAGGTGGAGCCTCACCAAAGTGCGTGCAGGGGGACAATCACTGCCCTGATCCTGCTGGCCACACTATTGCCGATACAAGCCAGGATGCCATTGGACTTCTTGGCCACCTTCACACTCTGCTGGCCCTCGTTCAGGTGCTGTTGACCACTGGTCCTTTTCCACTGGTCCTTTTCCACTTGGCAGCCACTCTGCCCTCAGCCTGTAGCGCTGCATTGGCGGACACCGCCCCCGAAGGGTGCATGAGCTCTTCCAGCCGCCGGCGAGTCCCCAGCCGGGCTCAGCGCCGCACCCCCGGCCATGTGCCCCGCCGGCAGCCGCTGGTTCCGAAAAGCAGAAGTGCGGAGACACGGACGTGTCGGACAGACAAATCTCGGCGGGGCTCGCCGTGCCGAAAGCAGAAACGCCGTGTCCCGCAGCGATTGACTCACTGGGACAGAAAGTCCCTTAGGGGGCGGTTCCGGCAGACGCTGGGCATAGCCAAGGGTCGGGCCGGGCCAGAGAGGGCTGCGCTGTCGGGGGACACCAGCCTGGGGCCCCCGGGCAGGCGGGGCCCAGCACAGATCGTGGCTCAGCACCGAGCGCTGGGTAACGCCCGGGCCTTAAAAATGTGTGAACTAGTGCCACAAAGGGGAACGATGTACCTTCAGTGTGTGTAGGTATCTGAAGGGAGGGTGCCAAGAGCCAGGCTCTTTTCAGTTGTGGACAAGAGGCCACGGCAGAAACTGATGCACAGGAAGTTCCACCTGGATATGAGGAGGAATTTCTTTATTGTGCGGGTGCCCGCGCACTGGAACAGATCGCCCAGAGAGGTTGTGGAGTTCCCCTCACTGGAGACACTCAGGAAACGTTTGGACGTAATTCTGGGCAATGTGTCCTAGGATGACCCCGCTTGAGCAGGGAGGCTGGATCAGGTGGTATCTCCCAATCTCCCACATTTTGTGAGAGGTGACAGGGCCTCCCGCACCCGGTGACAGTCCTGCCCTCGGCCCCGCCGCCGCCTCCTCTCCCGCGGGCTCCTGTCCTGAACCTTAAGTCCTGGCACACCCTTTCCCTGCCGCAGGCTCCCCCCACCCCCTGCTCGGCCACCACGGCTCGGGCCCCTCGGAATGCCCGATACCGGGCATGTACACACCGGCAGGGGCTCGGCATGTCAGCTGTGCTGTGACTGACAGCTGAAGGGATGGCATGGATCTGGACAAGCTCGAGAAGTGGACCCATAGGAACCTCATGGGGTTTAACAAGACCCAGTGGTCAGGTCTAACCCCAGTATCAATTAGACCGGGGTCTAAATACATGGAGAGCGGTCCTGCCAAGAAGCACTTGGAGGTGCTGGTGCGTGAGAGGCAGGACATGAGCCAGCAGTGTGAGCTTGCAGCCTAGAAAGCCAACCACATCCTGGGATTCTGCCCCTCTGCTCTGCTCTTGTCAGCCCTCACCTGGAGAGCTGCATCCAGCTTTGGAGTCGCCAGCACAGGAAGGACATCAACCTCTTGGAGCAAGCCCTGAGAAGGGCCAACAAGTTGATCAGATGAATGCAGCTCCTCTCTTACGATGAAAGGCTGAAAGAATTTGGATTGTTCAGCCTGAAAAAGAGAAGGCTCAGGGGTGATCTATTCATGGCCTTCCAGTATCTGAAAGAAGCCTACAAGAAGACATCGTAAGAGAGGAGCTGCATTCATCTGATCAACTTTTTAGAAGGTCATGTAGTGATAGGACAAGGGTGAATGGCCTTAAATTGAGAGTAGGTTTAAATTTGGTATTAGGAGGAATTTCTTTGCTCAGATGGTGGTGAGACACTGGAACAGGTTGTGCAGAGTTGTGGATGCCTCATCCCTGGAAGTGTTCACAGCCAGGTTGGATGGAGCTTTGAGCAACCTGCTCTAGTGGAAGGCAAAGGGGTTGGAACTAGAGGATCTTTTAGCTCCCTTCCAGACCATATGATTCTGTGATCTGCAGCCCCTGTGATAACCAGCATCACAATGCTGAGTGTGGCTGTGCTATCACTGTGGTTCCCCATGTGCTGTCATTGCAGCCCCACCACAGCCCCCTGCCTCCTGTGAGCCTCACCTGATGTTTAAGCACAACCACAACAACAAGCATTTTCTTTTGAAACAGACTTTTGATTTTGAATACCTGTCACTGAATGCTTCTGCGTTTCCTTTCTACTACACAATGCTCCAAGTCCACTGGCTCATGTGCTCCCCCAAGTCCTGGAAGAAAAGCTGGAGTCCTGTACACCATGGGACTGTGTGATGCCTTTGAAGTACAGCAGATAGGACTGCATGGATCAGTAAGTTCATAACAAGTTTTTCCAAGTAACTGTAGGAAATGTTGCACAAGATTTTCTTGAACTATGGGTTCAAGCTTTGAAATCAATATAAGGAATGGCTTTCTTGGATTTTTCTGCCTGCATGACTGAGGCATGGGTCATGTCTGTAGTTCTGCAGGTGCTCTCTAGTTAATCAGTGTTCTATGTATGATCAGTTATGAAACAAGCAAATAAAAAAACATTTGTGAATTATGTTCGTGATTTAAGAGTACAGAAAAGAGTCCAAGTCCTCACCCTCAAGGTAATGATTGATTTTCATTTGAAATAGATTTCCTTTAATTCAATTAATAAAATTGTTCTTTACATCAGAAAACTTATGTTGCACAAGCTGGGTGTAAGAAAGTAAATAGGTACATGGAAGCTGTCTGCAAAATAATATATTTTAATAAAGAAATTAAAATAGATGTCTTCTTCACTGATTTTAATCTTTGGTAGGCTTTTCCCTGTATATAAGCTTGCTGATTGGTCTGGATTTATAGCATTTATGACATGATGTGCTTTTCACTTGTGCTTGTGATATTGGGGATGTAGTAAATAATTGTGTGGTTAGGAAAGGGAGTTTTATGGTAGCAGCTCCATCTAGAATCTCTAATGCAGATAAATGCCCAGAGACATCTCATGGAAAGCTAAAAATGTTTATTAGTTGGGATTTGCAGCTGGCTTAGAAAAGCAATAACTTGTAAACCAGGGTCTTCTGAAGAAATTGCTATTGTCCATATTTGGGTTGCTTTATTTTTACTGCAAATATGCTGAAAATGCAGCACCAGTTCTCTGGCTTTTAGTATCTGAGCCCAGGATAGGCCCAAGATTACATTTCTAATGGTCTGTGAAGGAGAACTGTGTATACAACATAAACCAAGTACACTCATTAGAAAATTTATTCTGCCAATAGTAACCTCCCACTCTGTATTAGCTGTGCAGCCAAGCCCAGATGAACTACTACACAAAGTCTTATGCCCTTGAGGCCATGTGAGACATGCAAAGAGGGACAACATAGTTGCTGGAAAGTCTAGTATATTGTAGTGTTTTCTGTCTTAGTATAAACACAAGCAAGCAATGTTTTTTAATTAAAATCTCTGATAATTTGAGAAGCCCATTGCTGTACTGACAAAGCAATCATCCCAAAGTAATTGGTATCCGCAGCAGTTTTGATTTCAAAATTGACTTTGGTGCCCATGAAGACCAATTCAGTTAATTTTAAATGTTTTTGTCCAGTGACCTTGCCTGAACAATTATTTTAGTACGAGTCTGGAACAGACTAAGTGTTTGTTCCTCTGTGTGTACTTTTTTGGGTCATTCACTGGAACTACTTAAGCACCATTTATTGGAAATGATCTGGTTTGTGCTGCTTTTCTGAGAACCATTTTAGATATTGGTAGATGAAGAACAAATTCTTCCCTGAGGTAGTTTTATTCACAAATACACTCCACATCAATTTTAATTGTTAAGGAAGAGAGCTGTAATGTGCTTGAGCTTGCCACAATGTGAAAGGAGGAGAACATATAATTCCTGATTTAAGTCTTATAGCCCAAGGCCTAAAGGAGAAGAGGATCCTCCTTCTCTGATGAACTGGATAGGACATGAAACCCAGAAGGGCTGGCCACTCTTCTGGCATCTGGTAGGGAGTAGGAGAAGCTGAATGAGAAAGTCCAGTGGTCAGTATAAAACAGGTTTCATTTTTTGTGTGCATTTACAGTGCACTTGTATTTCAGACTTTTGGAAGCTGTATTCCTTGCTCAAGTGAACGTTAAAATTTTCATTACTGAAAGTGGGTGTTGGTGCAAATACTTTTCCTCAGCTATATAATTGCTTTCCTTCCCCTGCCCAAAACTGTATTCCAACATACGAAAAGAAGGGAGGAAAAAAGGAAGGAAAACACCCAGACCCCCGTAGCAAACCTTTCAAAATGTATGTAGCAAAATGCAAATCCTTGAAGCTGCAACAAAAGTAGACGTGCAAGGGCCTCAAACAGATTTGCTTTCAGCTGAGGAGGTCTTTCACATCAGTCAGAAATCCACAACAGTGGGATCCTAGTGTCCAGTGTCTGATAAAACCAGCTCTGCAGTAAAGGTGATGGGATTATGGAGAAGGGCAATACAGCTGTGCCCAGGCTATACGATTGCCCAAACTGTTGTCTGGAGTTCTATGTAGAAGAAATTCATAGCCAAGGAAGAAAGGAAATATTAAGAACTATTCAGGAAGTCTGTTTCACAGTCTAGAGATTTGTGCCAGTCTGTATGACACTGGAGTCTCATGGTGAAGCTGAAATAATTGTGGAGGATGAAAAGGGTAACTGGCAGAAGTGCTGTCACGAGTGAATGGACACACCAGCTGGCAGAAAAGGCAGCCAGCCAGGATGTCTGAGGGATAGAACAACTTTAGGTTCTGCTGTGGCTTTGTGAAACAGCCCTTCCAGCAACCTAAGCTGGGATGTGCAGTCAGCCACAAAGCCTAATGCCTATGAGTCAATGCAGGGGGTGTTGGGTACAGCTACGGGAAGAAGGAAAGAGCCAGTTGCCAAGAGAAAGATGACTCTGAGTTATTATTTTTCTTGCTTGTAGAGAGGATCTTGCTTGCTGGGGATGATTTGTGTACGTTACTTGAGTTTCTGTCTCTCTTTCCTTTTCACCCCAAGCTACAGAGACATTTATTGAAATCATCATTTGCAAGTGAGAAACTCTTAATTCAGTGAGTGTGGCTTAGTGTCATTCCACGGTCCTTGTCAGAAGGTCAATTTTTGCTAGAAATGTCATCTTTAGTAACTGCCTGTAGCTGACATAGTTTTCATGTTGAAAGTTTGTTTGAAGATCAGGGTTTATTAGACTTTAAAATTGCCTCACAGACTGAATAGGGCTGTTCCTTGCTTAGACCATTTCTAATCTCACAGCTATTATTTCAAAGCATTATGGTATAATGGTTAACGAGCAGTTCTGGAAACAGTTCTGGAGTAGTTCTTTATGCCGCCAGTGAGTCTTTCATTCAATTACTTTTACAATTGTGAAGTCATAGTATCATGATCTTGTAATTTGTTTCTAGCACAGATTCTGTACTTTAGTGGTTTCCATCCTTGATTATATGTATCTTCATCTATATTCAAGTTTCTCTTCCAAATTACAAAATTAAGGTAATTTTCTGAATTACAGCAGGAAAGATTGTACAGAAAGATGCACCAGACCACTGTTGTTTGCTAGGAGAAGTTCTGGTAAGAAAAGACTGTTTTAGCAGAAGAAGACTTTCTCCTGAGGAGTAACAATAAATGTTTCTATTATAAACTTGTATTCTCAGTTTTATGTTCCGGTTTTCCTTTGGGTTTCCCAGCATCAGAACAAAGCAATTGTGACTATTTTCATGGGTCTAACAATCTCTGAATTGTTTTTGCTTTTTTTTTGGGGGGGGGCCCAATTGTTCAAAATAAGAGTCTTCAGATTGTAAGACAGTCAGACAGACAGTCCATGTTTGTAATTTATGCTCCTGCATTAGACAATCTGATGAGCCAATAACAGGAAAGGATTTTCTTGTATTACTTGCCGTAACAGGGATTTAAAATGTCTTATTGTTACCAACTTCACAGATACTAAAATTTACCATGTGGTGGTGAGCCTTTAGCATTTATTACAATAATTACTTCTGTCTTTCCTGTGATAGCAGAGGTAGGTCTGTACAGGATTTGTGATATCTTTGCCTGTTTTTAAGTTGACATTAATATATCGAATTTCATACAATTTCCCGTAGAAGCTTGTCCTCTTGAGATAATGAGCAGCCCTGTAGGAGCCACATTCTCTGAGTCACTGTTTTCATGGCAGAGTTCCATGAGTGTGTGGCTCGTTTCTCCTGCTGAGATGTCCTTTGGTATGTTATAGAGGACAAGGTGTTCACACTTGTGTCACTGTGGAAACATGGGCACTGGATCTTGTAAGGGCTGTGTAATGCTACAGCAAAATTCACATTGCTGCACTTACTTGGCAAGGCAGGACTGGAATAATCAATGCACCTCTCTTTTTACCTCCAAAGTAAATCAAAAAGCAAGGAGGAAAATAGATTTTGCCTGTAGGTGGCAAAGAGCCATGAAAAAATTGTTAATTTTTCAGACAATTATGATTTCCTAACAAAAACAAATTAGCAGTGCATGTAAAATTTACCTTTCCTTTTTTAATTTGATAATGTCTCTTATAAAAATGTCTTTGAAATTAATCTACTAAAGTAAGGAGTCTTAGAAATCTGTTTTGCATAACCAGTATAATAGAGCTTTTGAATGTATGCTATATTTCCTTTGGTCCAGACATTTCAAACCTCTAATTCATACCCTTGTGGCATACAAATGGGCTATAACTGCTAAGCCAATTTGTTTGTTTTCTCAAAGAAAAGAAAAACTGAATGCAATGTACTCAAAGAAGGATCCATAACACGCCTTTTCCAATTGGAATGCTGTCAAGGTCTTTAACATCTTATTTTAGTCAGTGGAACAGTTCCAGCAGTTCAAGTCATGACATGACCACTTACTGGAATTAACAACCCAGGGAGAAAAGTGCCCTTGTGCAGAACGTGTCCAGTATCAAAATGGGTATATTAAACTCTCTGGATCTTTTACATGTTATACATTTTAATTTTTTTTCCTCCTACTCTCTCACTGCATACAAAGAGACATCACTAAAAAAACTATTTTCTTTTAAAAATTATGGTACCCCTCCTCAAGCAGACCTCTGCAAGTTCTTTAGTGGCAGACTTTCTAACACAGATTTGCAGTAAGGAAAAAATGTTACAAAGAAACAAAGAAACAAAATATGTTATTAAGATTGCATTCGTCAAGAAATATCCCACATGGTCACTTCAACATCTCAGGTAGCTTCTAGCTCCCATTCTCTTACACTAATTTTGGAAGCTCTGTTCACTTGAAATTAATTTTCATTGTCCAAGATGGCTGCTTTCTTCATGACAGCCCCCTCTGAAGCACTGAGCAGGAAAGGTAAGGTGCAGAGTAAAACCAAAGATGTTTGGAGTTTTTAAATTTGTTTTGTCTCATCAAAGACCACTTCAGTTTCCCTTTTGTTTTTCTTACTTAAGAAAGAATATTTAATTGAATCTGGTGATTACATTTCTGAAAATGATACTGTGGGGAGGGGATTAGGAGATACAGCTGCCATAAACCCATATCTGCATTCTCTAAGTTGTTACATTAACATGTATATCATAATTAGAACAGTCCTGATTTCCCATTACTTCTCAGCACATTGGTAATACCTTATGGATACTCTTATCAGAAGTTATAAATACACAATTTCTAGATTCAGAATATATTTTGGCTGGTAAATGCCATACAAGGAACAATATGCCAGCAGCAATGGTGAATGAGAAGTGAGATGTGTTACTTGTGAAACTCTGCCACATCTGACCACCGTGCGGTCTTTGTCCTGGGGTTTTTTCTGGGGAACATCACAAATCAGGTGATGACAATATTTCTTTGTCTCTGAAAAAGTGGTAAGGATAACTCTCACCTAATTTCCAGAGTTCCAGCAACTTTGGAAAGCAAGATGAAGCAGACAAGTGAAGGAGGTGACTGCATCAGTCATTACAGCTAATTCTGCTGTCAAATATGCATCAACAGTGTGCAATATTACTATTGAATTTACACAATTCTGTCACAGCAAATGGTAAAAATCCTGAATTTCTTTGGACAGGAGGTTCCAATGAAATAATACAAGCATTATTTTTCTAAAACATAAATGTATATGCTTCTCAGGGTGATATTAAATCTTTCCCTTCTCTTTCTTTTACCTCTCACTTTTCACAGAGAGGAAGAAGTGGGGGTGCTTTTTTCACACAGAGGAAAGAGTCATTAATAGGTTTGATAATTAATCAGATTAATGAAATCTATGCTGAATGTTGTAACCCTCTGGTTACTCTAACTGGAAACATATGCACAGCATTTTATACAATTGTTTTTCTCATGGGAATTTCGTAGATGTATATACTTAAATCTACCATTCTAATAAAACATGATAGAAATTAAATTAGCTAAAATTATCAAGTGCTAAATTATATTTTTCTTGATAATTTAAAAATATTTCTATAAGAAGTAAGGCAGATACTTTTAATCATCATGCAGATAGCTGCATGATTAACTCTTGGAAGTTTACTTCTTTCATCAGAATATAGCATTATTGGGGGGAAAATGGAAATAATATCTTTGCTTTCACTAATCTGTGCAAGTCAGCAGATGGTGGTGAAGTAGTGTCTTCACTGTTCAGTGTTCCATTTGTAGGCTTATACTTTGTGCATGATACTTGTGTATATAAATATCATCTGCTCCTGCTGTCCTCCCACAGAGCGCTTCAATGTACTGGGTATTTTCTTTGTATTTCAGATATCTCAAGGGCAGGGGCTCAGCACTGAGGGATGGTACATAAGCCACTCACCTATGATACATCTATCTGAAATAGTTGTATTTCATCTTGTTCAAAAGCATAATGCTGGAGGAAATACTGTAAAAGCTGTGTGGGTAAAAATTATGTATTTTAGGCATACACTGTTTCCTCCACAATGTAGCAATGGGTTACCTTGGGCAGACAGCAGTCACTGGCAATCAGTGTCACTGACTGGACCTTGGCTGAAAGGAGCATCCCCTGTACAGCAGTTGCTGTACACCTCCACAATAGAGCTGTGTGGGAATGTTCAACGTGCCATTAATCCTGCGGCATGATGTGAACATTTCTTAAAATACCCAAGTACTTTTCTCAGCATGTTCGTATGGTGGACGCTCTCGCAGATTTGGGCTGTGTTTGCTTTGGCATGCGCCTTGAGTTTTCAGTTTAAATTTCTGTCACAACACAGAAATCTCTTATTCCTGTAAGGCCAACTCACCACACTAATTTGTACAAGACTGTAGGAAAGAGACTTAACAACATGCAGACTTGATTCTTCTCTTGCAACAATGAAATTTCAAGATTTAGAAATAATCTAATTAAAAATATGTTAACGTAAACTGTGACCATACAGTTTACACAATAACTTTTACAAATGATATAAATTCTTTGCTGCTTCTAGTGATTCTAATGATTGAGTAATCTGTCCTCATAGCAGTTCCTGTTGGGAAGTTCTCCTTGTTATGATTCTGATCTAACAGCATTGCTGATTTGAGACATAAGATGAATAAAGTGGCTGGTGATTAGTATGAAGTCACAGTATATTTTCTCTTTAAAGGGAGTGCACCCTCACATCTGACAGTAAGGCAGCATTTTTGTTAATGAGAATTTCATGGGCAGAGGAGAGCAGAATTGAGCACAACAAAATATTTTCAACATTTCCAGTGAATGGGAAATTAGCTTTTGTAGTCATGTGTCTTCCAGAAATTCAGCATGCTTCCCCTGGAATCTTGTCTGGGATTTCATTACATGTTCTTAATCCAGATGTTTCAAATGCTTTGGAAACAATGAACTATTATTATTGTCAGAATAAATTAATCACATTTCCTTTTAGAAAAGTCAGAGGGAGGAGGAGTGCTTAGTACATCTCTAGGGAGCCTTTTGGTGTTCTCTCTACTGGAGTCTGAAACCTCCCAAGACAAATATGTTTAGCTTCTCCTAATGGTGGTCAAAGCAGAAGATTACTCTAACACTCCCCATTTAAAATTTGCTGATTTATATTATCTGGACTATATCCCCAGACTGTTCCTTAGTCAAATTTACTCTGTCTTGTTATGCCTCATGATTATATATAAGCTATATATAGCATATGACATCCCTAAATATGTGATTCCATATCTATAACATAGTCTCCCCATGCACCTTGCAGAAATTTAATTTGAAATCTGAGATAGAGAGACAGGGTCTATTCTCAATTAGAAGAGACTGAAGAATCATCTAACAGTTTGAAAATCTGGGCTATGCCCTTTCATAAATATTCCTTAAGTCTGAAGCTGCCTGAAGGTACTGCCACTTGCCTTAGCTGAGATTCCTGTTACCCCCAGAGCACATAATAGGTCCTTATTTCTTATGCATCTTCTTTTAGATACACGAAAATGGCTCCAAGAATTATTATTTTGCTGGAAGACAGAAGTATAAGGATGGTTTTGGGATGGACCCCGAGTTTGTTAAGCTGCTCTGCTTGCAGATGCAAAGATTTGTTAATGTTCTGTATAGCTGCTTAAGTAATTTTTTTTTTAGAATGGGTAATCCTGTTGTGTTTGGGGAATATGTGGTTTTCCTAAAACACTGATTTCAAAAGCTCTTTAGCCTATTATAGCTAAATAGCATTTTAATGAAGCATGTTTGTTATACTTACCAACAACAAAATGTAATGAGTAATAAGCAAGTTACTTCACCATGTTGTTATCATCCTTCAAACTGCATTGTACCAGCTCTGCTGCACTATAAACTCAGATTGGTATCAGACAAACATTTGGATATTACAACCTAATATAAATATTTATCCTTTTTTTTCCAAATGAAAAAGAAATTCTTAAAGAAAATTATTGCTGAGCTTTCCATTTTAAATTTAGAGTTTTTCTTTTATTTGAACAGAAAACAGCAGGTATAGGCAATGTGGGCAGGTTGCCTATGGATGCAGTTGTTCAGGGTGGCACAAGGGCCCCAATAAAGAGCAGCCAAGTTCTGCTCTTTCCTCTGCCAAGGCCTTTCTCCTATGGATAGGAAGACCATGCATTTGAGCTGTTCATATCATGTGAGCAACTGATCTCTACCTTCTGACAGCAAACTCGCTCAGCCTAGGTAATTTATACTTTTATACTGTAAGGATATATGTGTTACATTGTAGGTATGTGTGTTTTATACTCACTCTAAGAGTCAGTATGCATCAGCAGCAGTAGCAGACCTGACTTTTTGAGCCAATCCTATTTCTGCCCCTTCCTTTGCCAGAGCAGCTGAGCCCTGGAAGAAGTGGAGGAGGTGTAAATTATGAGATGTTTGCTGCTTGAGAGGTGAGGAGTGTGGGCAAGGAGAGGAACAATCTCTTGAAACTAGAGACTGGAGAGCTGGGATCTAGTGACTGATGAAGGAGGCATCTTAATTCTACTCCTTGTCATCCCAAAACTTGCTGAATGGCCTTCACAATGGATCTCTTTCCTCCATGCTCTTGTTCATGCACATCCACCTTCTACAACCTCCACGTTCTTTTCTGTAGAGTCTAGTACTGCTGCAAAATTCAAATTTTCCTGTACGTGGAGAAGCCTTGAGTCAGCTCCAGGAACCAGCTACTTAAAATTTTCCAATCTATTAAGCAGATTACATTAAGTTGTACGCTCACTTCAAATATGTGAGAAAAACTCCAAATAAAAGAAAAAATAATCTAAAAATATACCTGTAGTAAATGAAATTGTCACATTCAGAATGGATGGCATCATGATGTGTGTCTGGCATCAAAGACTATGTGTACTGTGGTGCAGCCCTCCTTTCTGTGGCCCACCACAGCTGTACCTCTGTCCCCACAGAGCAGAAGGACTGCCATCCTGCAGCTCCATCCATGGTGAGAGGCTGCAGAGGAAAGGCTGCAGCACGTGCTCCTTCCCTCAGCACTGCTCTCCCCCTTCATGAGGAAACTGCTGAAGGAAATGGGAGCTGGCTCATCTCTGAGGTCACTGAGAGGTTATGGAATCTAGAAGGCAGAAGTCCTTCTTCAAACCCAGCTCACCAAACCCTGCCTGACCTCACTGTCGAAATCATCAAATATTACTGCGGTAACTGGTGGTGCTGGGAAATCTTTTTATAAAGTAGTGGAAGATTTGTGTTAGCACCCAACAGTGAAGACATTAAATGCTTCCTCAGCCCACAAACAAGCATACACAACCATTCTGTAAGCAACAACTATAATAATGCATTTGATATCCTATCAAAATTGTAGTCTGCAAAAATGATTTAACTGGTAACTTTGTCAGCATTTATACCCTGTTTTCTACTTCTGATGTTTCTTTCCATACTCCAGAACAGACGGAGGAAAGCCACCGTTGCTAAGTTTAGACTTTTCTCTCTGTTCTTACTGTGAAAACTCTCAGGGCCAGCTATTTTCTACTTTTTCTCCTACAAGCTGTTTCTATTTCCCAACTTAAGATCGGTAGTTTAAAGATAGCTCTGATGTAATTATACCATCTGAGATCAACCTTCATATTCATCTGTTATGAAGCCATCAGTATTCCCTTCCTAGCTGTCAGTTATGTTGCTTGTCAACTTGTCATTCCAATTTTCCCTCACATTTCTTTGCACATTCATATGACTCAGAATAGTTTCCCATCCATAAGCCACTTACTTACATATAACACCACTTCTGTTTCTCCTTAAGTCAACTTTATGTGCTGCCACAGCTATACTTGATCACAACTGAGTAACTGCTTTGCTTGACTGTCATTTCTAATAATTATTTTGCTTACTTTGTCTTCCTGTACTCTTTTTTACATTAAGTGGTAAAACCTAATTTTACAGAGTTGGAACTTTTTTTTTCTTGCATCTTTCTAATAGTCCTTTATTTTAGATAAAACAGTAAGTTTTAAATCCAGTTTGGGACATTCTATTGAGTTCCTAGCAAAATAAATAACAGGTTCTAAGTGGAACTCTGCAGCAGCAACAAAGTGGAGTGATACGTAAAGGTTCACTGTTCTGCTTTAGGTGCCTGTTTTACTCTCAGGTTACTCACATAAAGGCTTGGGCACTTTTCCCTCATTTTTGCCCACAAAATAGTATTTTGCTATTAATTTCTTGCCATGATAGGCCAGTCATGACTAGTAAGTGATCCTCTTAATTTATCTTACTCTTCATAACAGTAATTGCTGTTATTCTTTGTTCTGAATGGGAATTCCACCCACACCTTGCACACACTGCTGTGATTATGTGTGCTTTCCTCTGAAACATCCACCTTTAGATTTCCAGTTTATATGACACTTGTTACACATACAAGACCACTTGCTAACATTTTCAAATGCTTTCCAAGTTTTAAGCCTCAGATTCTTGCAGCAAAGCAAGCTCCTAAATGACTGGGTTTACCAGATCTTTCCCCCCAAATCTAATTGCTCAATACCACCAGTTTGTATTTCTACATTGCCTTAATCCAGGACATATAAGAGCAGATATCATTTTACTCTCTGCGAAATATTATTAATTGTTGTGAATCCAGTTTTTAAGTTAAGGAAAACAAGGTACAAAAAACTGTGTGGATTTCACAGGGTCAGGCATGTGTTCCTTGCCAAAAATAATATTTTTAGAAGGTTGTCAGGAATGGAACCTTTAACTCTGCTGAAAGCTTTTTGCTGTTGGCATGATAACCCATGAGTGCCTGTAACAGACCAGCTTCTAATGCAGACATGACTGAAGCATGTAACAGTAATAGCCATTTTAAGCAGGCTTCCTCACCCTCTATCCCATGCTGATACAAACATTCTTAATGAGTACAGTTCATTATTTACTTTCTTTTTGGTAGGCCTTTGCATTTTATAAGCTCTCTCTCTACAGGCAAAAGCATCTTTTACTTGAATGTAGTCAAAAGGGAGAAAAGGAAAGTACTAACTGTATTTTTTAAAATTCAAAGCAATGCCAGTTAAAGTCATTTTGAATGAGAATATCTCTACCAATGCTAATACACTTACACTGGACTTCCAGCAGAAATAAATTAAGTTATGGGGTTTTATAAAGTCAAACTGAGAACAAAATTGGCCTACTGTGTCAAAAGTGAAAAACTAACCTTATTATAGATGCTTTTACTTCTTCTTCTCTGCTGTGGTTCAATTTAATTTAATCAAGGTATATAATACTGAATCAAAATGTCAAAAAACATGTACCAGCATTGTCATAGTTGTGTGATCTTCCTCTGCACATCATTATGCAAATAGTAATGTTAAAATACAACTGTCTTTTTCAGCTCATGCACACCATCACCACAAACAGAATGTCTTTCCTTACTATTCAGCTGTAAGAGGAAGTCTCCAAGGTTAGCTGGTAGTTGAATCTTGATTCACGCCTCAGCTAACTGGAACCTGCAAACTTCCTGTGGCTCCCCTGAGTTCCAGCTTGCTTCCCATTATCTTGCTATGTGACAGGAAATGTTCTGGTTACCATCAGCAGCAGATGCTTGTGCCTCCCTGACATGGCCATGGCAGCTGCCAACTACTGCTGTGCAGTGGGGACTGTCCCTTTGTGCACCAACTTTACAACCCCCTGGATACTCTGGAAATGCAGCAGGGAGCTGCTGCAACTTTCCAGCACTAATTGTCTTGCTTTCTGGATTTGTTATACCATTCAAAGGGGAATGTCTCACTAGGCAGTAGTATTGAATTTGTTATTAATTTCACCTAGATTAAGATAAAAAGAAAGTATTTATTCATAACAAAGGTTTCTACTAGACCTAGGTGAGGAAGCAAAAGGAAAGCGCTCACATACTGTTTACACTATTTCCCTCTGATTTACCATACTACTTCAGATGTCAAGACTTCTGTGGTCCAAGATAATTTGTGTGCATGTTACATCATTGGAAAATCCCTCTTTTGATATAGCATGTTAGCTTTTATAGCCAATTTTTGCTAACATTTGAAGTCTTCTTGAAGAGTTCCAGAGAGATTTGATCTTATTCAACAAATTTTGATTTACTTTTAATGCGAGAGATACTCTGGCCATTTAAAAGAATTTAAACAAGTGTTGTTTCATTTCCCAGAAAAATGTGAATGCCTCTTCATTAGACTGGATGCCTTCCATCCTAATTGGCTGTCTATTTAATGATTGTTTGCCTTAACAAAGGCTGTATCTTGTCCTCTCATCCCTTTGTTAATTCTGGTGTTTCACTATGAAGTTTTTCCTCTATTGAACCTTAATTCTGTGTCAGTGTTTCTACTAGCTGAAAACACCAGATACAATTGTCTACATGATGTAAATGCATTTATCTCATTCCTGGGCACTGACTAAAACCAGACACCACAGTAAACGAAGATTCTGGGATGACAATCATCCATGTTTCCTGGATTTTTTTAAGTAAGTGATGGTTTTGGACCCAGTTTCTAAATAAATCTAACCTGACCTAACTTGGTTTGAATCTAGGGAATGAGGTCAGGGGCTGGTTGTATTTAAAAATGGACAAATATTTCTGTATGTGTACATGTAGTAAAAAAAAAAAGTTATTTGGGTTTGATTTTCTTTTTTTTGCTTACTGACCAAATTAAAATGTCAGAAATAAAGCCTAATCTTGACTTGAAGTGTACAATTTTTGTGTCTTGTCAGAGAAAACAAACATTTTAGGTCACAATGTGCCTTTGCGATACATTTACATATTTATATATTGTTCAAATGAAAATGATTGATGCTAGTTATTTGTGAATCTGACAATTTTGCCCTGCTGCAGCTATACCAATATTACTGGCTGAAGAAATAAACTAAATTTGAGCAGGTGAAAGATATTAATTTACTAGCTGAAATGTACTCAAGTCTCAACAAAACCATTACATTACTAAAATTGCAAAAGAATTGGGTTTTGACAGCTGAATCACTGACTGGAAACAATTGTTCTGAAAAAAATGCAGTTTTTATAAACATAGTCAGTGGTTTACAGTAAAAGACATTTCCCCAAATAGCTAAAAAAATCAACCTTTCAGATACACTGTCACAGGCTAAAGAACTTAAAAGTCAGCTTTAATGTTTTTATTAGGCACTGTCTCTCCAGCTGTTTGAATGAAGCAATAACTGAAGTTTCAAAGTACACGTCTCTAATTATGCTAAAAGATTAAAAAATAATCTTCCTCTTTTGCAATCTAAATACATGTATTACTACTATTTGTTTGGGGGTTTGCCTTTTGTTTGTTTTTCTTACATATGAGAATAGCATGAAAAATTTACTATCTCTCTCACGACAGCACTGAAACAGTCACAAACACATTTTCTTCCTTCTTCTATTCCATTAGCTAAAACTTAGTCATGGTTTAGAAAATACTGAAATTTCAGCTTCCAAAGTGATTGCATATGATTGCAGGGGGAAAAAAAGGGTATTTGTACTCTAGACCTAGAGCCCAGAGTGAGGTTCCCTCTAGGAGAGGAATTGTGCAATACCAGTTCATCTTCAGAAATGAGAAAATATTAACCTCTTCCTTTCATTAACTTCTCATTTTTAAAAATGCTTAGCAAGATTTCTCTTATTTATAAATGCGAACTAAATTTCTCCACTAATGTAAACAGGTAAAGCTTAGATATCTAAATTTTCTTGACAATTTTCTTGCAAATTCCTCTTTTCAGCTCCGGATGTTGTTATCTATTGAGATTTAGTTCTGTAGCATTTTAACAATATATTTTTAAAACTAATATTAGCTAACTTGGACAAGAATGTAAAAACAGCTGGTGATTTTTCTTCCAAATTCTTCCACATTTTCGACCCTCTGTAACTGAAAGCATTTTTTATGTTTGCTGTACTCGGGCAAAAATATATTTTTCAACATGTTAACTTTTCCTTACCCAGTATCACTAAAATAATTGAATCCCAGCATTTTAAAGCTATGGTGTACCTTCAAGTCCAAGTTTGTTGTAATTTACCTTAATCTGTTATTCTCTATCTATTATAATTCCTTATCACATTTGGGTACCACTGTATCTACTCTTAATATAAGGCCTGCCAATGAAACTTACGCATTAGGGTGCTAAATACTTGCATGTTTTGTATGCAGATTATGGAGAAAGAGTGCAAGGATCCCTCTGGCATGTGATAACAGCACCTCCATCAGTCCCTACTGAATGTAGTCTGCAGTTTGTAAAAACAAATGCATTAAATATCAAACTGTCAGGTTTATTTCACAAGCATGTAACAGTTTCTTTATAATTCTGTGAAGAATTTGGACATCTCTGAACAAATTCCATTCACTGAGTGAACAGAAATTTTAAATGACAACATGAAAACATGAAAATTTTTAGTGAGATAGTGAGAAGTAAAAGTCATTTTGAAAATGTCAAAACGAATTTTCTGTTAAAGCTGCAGTTACCAAAAATCTTCTATAAAAGGTCTGAATCTGACTTGAATCCAGAGAATTTGAATATATCTGGTATCAGGGAATTTCATCCTTTCCCCTTTAATACATGACTGGAAAACTGGATCCTAACTTTAAGGCACTGGAGGTGTTCTGACGACTTCAGTACTGTTTTGGACCTGAAATATAAACCAGCTAAAGACAAATGTATTTGCTTTTGCTGTCTATTGCCATGATAATAATTTTATTATCACTTTTTCTCTTAAATCTACTAACTGCATTATTGCTATTTGTAATACAGTGCATGAATTATTTTCTCTTTGCTAATACTTGTTCACTGTTGTAGTTATCTTCAGAACAGTCAGTAAATAACACAGCTTGCAGATGAAACATTCCTTAAAAACAGGATGCTGTAACAGTCTTGTGCTTAGTGTTACAACAAATGAATGGTATTTAAAAGGTATTGGCATGTGAGCTGCATGACACAGCTTGTGATGGGATACTGCAGGATACAAACTGGAACAAAGTGCTTCTTCTAGTGAGGAGCTCCTTGAAAGGCAGTAGGTCAGGGGTGAAGGTATTGAGCCCTCAGGAGTCTCCATCTGCTGTGGTTCGTTTATTTTGCACAGGCCTCAGACTACAGACCAGTCATCACTGCTCTGTAGCTCCGGCCCAGAGCTCAGTCACTCGTGATGAGTTTTCTACCACATGCCAGGCTCTATTCTGCTTCTTCTGCTTCATAATAAGGATCCTATCCAGCACCGACCATGTCTCACTTTCAATCATTGGATAGCCTGGCTTGGAAAGGACCTTAGAGACCACCTACTGCCACCCCCCCTGCCAGGGACAGGGACATCTTTCCTAGAACTGCATGCTCAAAGCCCCAGCCAGCCTGGTCTTGAGTACTTCCAGGGATGGGGAATCTACAGCTTCCCTAGGCAACCTGTTATGGTCCTTCACCACTCTCACAGTAAAGAATTTATTCCTAATATATAATCTGAATCTATTCTCAGTTTGAATCCATTCCCCCTTGTTCTGTCACTACACACCTCTGTAAAAAATGTCTCTCCACCTTTCCTGTAGGCTCCTTTCAGGTACTAGAAGGCCACAGTTAGGTCACTCCTAAGCCATCTCTTTCCCAGCTGAACAATCTCAAATTTTGTTAGCCTTTCCTCAGAGCAGTTTCTCAACCTGGCCGCGGATTCCTCCCCTGCCAGCACTGTCGGTCACTCACTTCATGCTCCCAAATCTTTCCCCGACACGGAGGGGGGTCTCAAGGCTCATCTGACAGGGCTCATTAGTACCGTAAATCATTAACAAAGCAAACGCAGTACATCCCACAGCGCCGCCCTGAGTGTTTGTTTTATTGATCTGCATCACCACAGCGACCGCCGCAGCTTTTCGGATCCGCTATGGAATGCGATTGCGGCGCTGTGGGCACAACAGCAACCACACACAAGAATCCCAGAACCAGCTCGGTTGGAAAAGACCTCCGAGACCACCAAGACCGAACACCAGCAGGCCACCAAGTGCCGTGTCCAGTCCTTCCTCAAACACCTTCAGGGACGGTGTCTCCACCAGCCCTCTGGCCAGGCCATTTCAATACCTAACCACCTTTCCTGAGAAGAAATCCCTCCTAATGCCCAACCTAAACCTCCCCTGGTGCAGCTTGAGATTACGTCCTCATGTCCTGTTACTTCGCGAGAGTACATGTCGCAGTCAGGCACGGCAGCAGGCTAACTTCCCGCATCGCCCCAACCCTCTGCGGCCGATTCCGAGTCGAGTCGTCGAGTCGAGTCGAGTCGAGTCGAGTCGAGTCGAGTCCGGTCCAGTCAGGTCCGGTCCGGTCCGGTCCGGTCCCTACCGCGCCCTCCGCCGAATTTCCCGGCGGTGGGAGGGATCGCGCATGCGCGGAGCAGCCCCATGAGCACGGGGCGGGCTGTGGCGGCTGCGCGCGCGGCGGCGACGGCCCCGCCCCCCGCCCTGCCCCGCCCCGCCCCGCCCCGCCCCACCGCGTGAGGCGTGCGCCGTGCGCGGGGCGCGCGCGTGGCGGCCGCGGCGGGATGTTCGTGGCGCGCAGCATCGCCGCGGATCACCGCGACCTCATCCACGATGTGTCCTTCGACTTCCATGGCCGCCGCATGGCCACCTGCTCCAGCGACCAGAGCGTCAAGGTGAGGGGGAGTCGCCGGGCCTTGTGCTGGACCAGTGTCGCGGCCTACCGGGCTGCGGGCAGGGCCGGGGCGCGGCCGAGGGCTCGGTCCGCGCTCGGTCCCGGCGCGGTGTCGGGCCGTGAGGGCGGGAGGCTTTAGCGCACAGTGCGCGTTGTGTTTGTGTGTGAGCTAACGCCTGTAAACACCGGAGCTCCGCTTCCGACCCGGTGCTGCGGCAGGGAAAACATTCCCGACTGCTGTGCCTGCAGCCGTGCCGCTTTCTGCTGAAAATCTGTGTTTATTGAAGAATGCTTACGAAAAAAATTGTTGTTTCGCAATGTAGTGCCAATAATCTGTATTTATTGTGGGAAGAAGGTGAAGTGCCAGTAAGCAAAAAGCCGGAGTGTTCTGTGTGTGCCCTGGCAGACTGGGGAAAGTGTGGAGTACAAGAAGCCTTCTTTTTTTCCGTTCCTTTAGAGGAATTAAAGTAGCATTTTACGTTTACTTAAACGAAAAGTTGATTCCTTTTTTCCTTTTCTTGTGCATATTGAGAAGATGGGCAAGTATTTGGGAGTCACGTGCATAGATTTAAGAAATCTGATTTGCAGAGAGCAGACATGTTTGTTATTAAATCCAGATAAATGGTTGAAAAAGTCACTTTTTTTGTAGAAAGCTATGTCACTTGTAGGTTAGGCTTAAAAACAAAGAAGCAGCCGGTTCTCCCTGACCACAGACTAAAAAGCAAATAACCAACCCCAGTAAAATGGTCCCCCCCAGAAAGTAAGCCAAAGCCATGGGGATCTTTGATTTGGACTGACTACCAAGAGTGTGCAGTTCTTAAAAAAGATGCCATGAGGTGGGTTGAACACAGAAACTGTTCTCTAGCAGTGTAATGTTACTTTCCAGTCGTAATGGAATCCTTTATGAGAATGTTCAGAAGTTTTCCCCCAATCAGAGGAACAGTATGACCCAGGCTGTGTTAGAGAGCCAGAGTGGCAGATGTGAGGAGACTTTCAGTACAGCTTTAAAGTGAGTGAGTGAGAAATAGCAGTGTCAGGTGGTGTCTTTCATTTGGTTATGTTCATGACTTTCTACATAATTTTTCAGTAAAAAACTCCTAAGTATAAAGATGTATGGGAAATCAAGGGAGGGGGAGGTTCAGTGGCTTGCATGTGGTTAAAAATCAAGGCAGAAATCTCATAAAAAGAAACAAGATCTGTTCCCCCACTACCCTGGTGTATATTTTACTGTCCTACTCTGCTTTTGGGATGAGTGCTGCGAGCTGCATTTGGGTTTTGCAACCAGAGCTGAGCATGTGAGGATGCTGGGGGCTCTAGAATGAAACAACAGAATGCTCTTGGAACAAACTGAATGAACTTTTGGGAATTGTAATAATTTTTCTTCTATGTAATTTACTGTTTAAAAAAAGAAGTTGCGCAATAGTGGGTTTTGCAGGCGGTGCCTCTTCTCCCTACTTGTAATAGGGATAGTTTCATGGTGGAGTAAAGTGCAATTTTGTACTGGACCTGATACAGTGTCCTGGATGAAAAGGTTTAGTGGGGATGTGTGTGTATGTTTTTGTTTATTTTTATTTTATATATATGAATGATTGTGTCTTTAAAGTACTAGTCAGTAAGGTTTATTTTCAAATTGTATAATTGTATTTTGATTTCTCAATAGGTCTGGGACAAAAGTGAAAATGGAGATTGGCATTGCACTGCCAGCTGGAAGGTTTGTATTTGTAAAAATTACACAGACATAATCATAATTTCTTCTTTGTTTTTGGTGAAACATGCTTCATTTCTGCTGAATTTTAGAGCAGAAATGCTTTTGGTTCGATGTAGATTCTGTATGTCTTGTGTAAAATACTTTTTCTTTGCTTTTGTAAAGCATCTCTAGTGCCTCAAAGCAGATGCTAACATGCTCTTGTTAGTACCTAGTTATGTTGGCAGACTAGCATTAGTAAATATTATCAGTGACTGGTGTTCAGGGAGTAGAAAACAGTACCTTAATTTTTAATTCAATATTTCCTTTTGAATATAGTCAGACTTAAAAAAAATATAAAAGGGGGAAAAGTTAAAAGGAACATGTCTGGCTATTAAATGTTACAACATCTGACCTCTGCTTTTTGCTCTCCAAAACCTTTCTGAGAACTGTGTCATATAGATGCTTTGCTTCATCTGGATAATTAGTGCATTCAGCTTCTGAATTGTTCTTAAACTTGTGTTTAATAGGACCACAATGCATTCATCCCTGTAAATGGCAATGCAAGGGAGGCTTTTGAATTCCCCTTCTCTAAGACAGGAATGTTGACTAGGTATGAAGGAGGAGCTTCATAATTAAAAGAAGATTAATAATGCTTGCAAGTGCTTTTGAAAAGTACAGGCAAGCTAGAAGTGAACATGGTAATGGCTGAAATTTGATTGAGAACAAAACTGCACTTTACACATCAAGGCAGAATTATAGTTTGGAACTTAAAGTAGTAATAAATGCCTTGAAATAGGCTTGTAATAATTACATTTAAACACTAAGAGCAACAACTTTGCAGTGCTGGTTAGAATAAAGAACTGCAACAGCTGATATGGAACTTTGTATAAAAGAACATAGGTTTCAGAGGAGCAGTGTTACTACTTCCTGGAATTCTCTTCTTCCGAAAGTCATGAAAATACCTGGTTCCTAATGCAGTAAGTTTGCTTCTTTACTGTGTTCTGATGTTTTCTTGCAGACACATAGTGGATCAGTGTGGCGTGTGACATGGGCCCATCCTGAATTTGGGCAGGTCCTGGCTTCCTGCTCCTTTGATAGAACAGCAGCTGTGTGGGAAGAAATAGTGGGAGAGTCAAATGATAAACTCCGAGGCCAGAGTCACTGGGTGAGACTTCTTTTCTGTAGCTGTAAAGTTTCTGAATTTTGGCTATGTTTTGTTTCATTTGTGGCAACATTCCAACACAAAGGAAGTATTTCTAAAACATTTGAGGAAAACAGCTAACTGGCTGCATTCAGGCCAATTTGTGTCACTATTATGGGTGTTTCATAATAAGATGTTCCCTGGCAAACAACTGGCAGACATGAATTCCCACCTACAGTAGAGCTAAAGTTGGGTTTTTCTCTGACAAGAGATAATTTGAAACAACACTGGCTGTTCTTGCTCATCTTTCAAACAATATAAAAGTGGGGGAGGGGACTTTTTGGTGGAAGATGTAAGCAGTCCTATGAAATGGTGTTGTCAGACTTTGATTAGTCTTCCTTAGGGAATAAATTTTTGATGGAAATTTCTTTGCAGGTCAAGAGGACCACTCTAGTAGACAGTAGAACATCTGTTACAGATGTGAAGTTCGCTCCCAAGCACATGGGTCTTATGTTAGCAACCTGTTCAGCAGATGGAGTTGTAAGGATCTATGAAGCTCCAGATGTGATGAATCTCAGCCAGTGGTCACTTCAGCATGAAATCTCGTGTAAGCTCAGCTGCAGTTGTATTTCTTGGAATCCTTCAAGGTATGTTACTAAAACATTTGCTTTATGACTGTAACAGGAAGGGAAAAACCATTCAAAGTTGAACTGTTTTGATTTCTCTTTGTCCAGAAGCACTTAATGACTTTCCTTGTGGACACAGTGTTGTGTCCTGCTGATCCAGTTACTCTTTTATTCATTAGCAGTAGTCCATGCTGAAGGTTCAGAGTACAGGAATTCACTTTAATGCATGGGATAGGACAAACGTTGATTTAAAAACTAGAATTCGTGTACATTTAGCTTATGTGTTTTATCTTCTGAAAACTGATAGAAATATCACTAAATCAATAATTAAAAGCACTGCAAAGAATGCAGACTCTGCCATGAAACCTGTGGCAAATACTAGACTGCAGATGCAGTCTATTATAGAAAGTCAATTCTTCTCTCTGAGAACATCATCTTGAATTGCTAAATAATGTTGTCTAATGATTTCGCCTTAGTGAGTGTATAAGGTGGGCTTTTGGAACAATAGAGTGTGATAGTGGTAACTGTGAATAGCATTTAACTCCTGTTTCTTTGTGACTTTTTCCTTGTGGTATTTTGTGGTGTTGTTTTGTTTTCTCCATAGATAATGTGTTTGAAATTTAACAAATTGCTTGGTGTACTTTCTATGGGAAATATTATATAGATATATAGGTATAATATGTAAATATAACAGTATTTGTTTTCACCTTTTAGCTCTCGAGCACATTCTCCAATGATAGCTGTAGGAAGTGATGACAACAGTCCAAACATATTGGCTAAGGTTCAAATTTATGAATATAATGAAAATACCAGGTATGCTAAATAATAATACATAATGTCTGTGGGGTCTTAAAGTTGTTTATAATATATGGCCTTTTATTCCTATCACTAAATGTGAAGTGGAGTAGTAAATAAAAATACTGTCTCTGATCCATTGGGTAGGAAAAGAGTGGGAGCCCTCAGAATCGTAACTGATGTTAAGAGAAATAATATTGATAATTTTATTCTCTGTCAGCCCAGAAATGTCAGTATTCTTACCAGCATTTTAAAGGGAGAGTTGTTGTTCTGTGTCTATTAAATTATGTGTTTACTTTTGCACAAGAAGTTAACAGTTGAAATTTGAATTGTGTTGCACCAGGCACTGTTTTGTTCAAGGCCATTTTACAATGATTTTAAAGGCATGATTACAGTGACAGAAAGTGCTGTGAATTGCTCATTATCTGTCAAAGTTCAGGTTGTACAGTCAAGAGTCCACAGAACCAGAAGAGGCTACTAAGTTTGTGCACCACCACTTCCAATTAAATGATAACAGAGAAATTGTGTTTGACTGGGAGTGACCAATGTGGGAAAGGAGCCAGAGTGTTCTGTGGATTTTATGCCCAGCTACAGGCAATGTTCTCCATGCATTAACAATAAAGTTACTGTAACTTACTAAGAAAATGTAATATGTGTTTATCATACAGCAGAGGAGGCAGACAGTGGTCTGCTTAAAAGCATGGAAAATTTAGTGAGTTACTGACATGCAAATTCTCTTTAGATTTGTGAATGGAATATTTATCTTTATTTCCCTTTTCCAGTTGCAGACAAAAATGTCCTTTGTACTGCAATTCTTGTTTTGTTTTATGACTTACAATACTGTAGCATACTCTACTTAGTGGCTGCTGTATCTGATAGAAATTGGCTTGAAATTATTGCCTAAATTTATGTTTTAAAAAATTTATTTTTTTGCAAGTCTTATTGTGTATACATAACCCTTTTCTCCATTTCCTCTGTATTTGCTTTGTATAATTTGCATCACTGGCAATTTTCATGGCATTAAAGGTTAATTTCTTGCGCTGTACAGGAAATATGCAAAAGCAGAAGCTCTGATGACAGTCACAGATCCTGTACATGATATTGCGTTTGCTCCAAATCTGGGAAGATCCTTCCACATCTTGGCTGTAGCAACCAAAGACGTACGAATTTTCACACTAAAACCTCTAAGGTAAGCTTCAGAGGAAGATGGTTTGGTGTGATGTGATGCATACTATACAATCTTGTTCAAATTGTCCCTGCAAAGCAAAATTAATAATGTATTCAGGATTGTTTTTAGCAACCTCATTTTTAAGGTGACAAGATTGTGAGCAAGTCTATAATTTTGTCTGAATACCTAATCTAATAACAGTTGTTACTATAAGGATTTAGTTCTGTCTGACATCATGTTCAAGCCCAGACCTTTGAACAGTTGTGTGCAGAACTGTCACTTTTCTCTTAAACAGGAAAGAATTGACTTCATCAGGAGGATTAACAAAATTTGAAATTCATATTGTGGCACAGTTTGATAATCACAACTCCCAGGTGTGGCGAGTGAGCTGGAATATTACAGGCACAGTGCTTGCCTCCTCTGGTGATGATGGCTGTGTTAGGCTCTGGAAGGGTAAGATCACCCACTTGAAACACATTAACTTTATAGTCTGCTGAATATACTTGAGAAATTTTACTCAAAAAATAATTTTTGAGCAAGTGTCCATTTTAGATTTGTGAAATATAGATTTTTTTTCTATTTTTCTGTTTACATTTAAGAAAAACAGAATTCAGAAATAACTTCCTGTGTTAAATACTTGCATGATTTAGGCTGCTGTGAATAGTTGTTACTGTACCCAGAAATTGTTACACCAGTCTAGAGCTACATAAAGTTGTCATTTTAAAATTAAGGTGGATATTTTCCCTGACTTGGAAATTTTCCTCTAAACCTAGAAAATCTACGTTCAGTCACAATGTTCTGGCAAATGGGTTTTTTCTGTTTACATTTTAAGAGAAAACAAACGAACAAATAAATGCACCCCCTCTGTCAATCAGCCAACCAAAAAAAACCAAACTAAAATCCCCACAACAACAGCAACAAAAATCTACTGGCAGTTACCTTAAACATTCTTATTCGTTCCTCAGTATTGTAATAGTGGAAACTGAGTTTTAAATTATGGACAGGCAGAGAATATCAGGCAGCTAAAGGGCCAGATCCTCAGCTGTTTGGAATTTATATATAGGTATTGAAGTTCAGGTGTGATTCACACAAGGTGTGGGGCAGTTGAAACATATTTGTAGAGAAACTGAGCTTCAGAAGAGAAACTAACAGTGTCTGTATATCTGTGTTTGCAGCTAATTACATGGACAACTGGAAGTGTACTGGTATACTGAAAGGTAATGGGAGTCCAGTGAATGGTAGTTCTCAGCAGGGAATTTTTAATGCCTCTCTAGGTTCAGCCAATACAAGTCTGCAGAATTCACTAAATGGATCATCTGCCAGCAGGTAGGTTAAGTAGTAGAGAGACTGATTTTCAATAGTCTTTTCTCCGAATCTTCATTTCATTTAGCTCTCATATTTGTTTTACATGTTTTTAAAGAGCAGTGTCATTTATTGCATGAGTACTTCTGTAAGCTCCTCTGGTTTTGCTCTGTGGTTCATCTGTTTTGCAAGTGTTAAGAGAAAAATGAACAAAACAGTAAGTCATACTGAATCAGTCTGTATAAATAAGCAATGTAAATAATTATTTTCATTTTTAGTCCTTTCATATTATTCAAAACAATATTTCTGAAATAGTTTCAAAGGAGAAGCTTCATCCTACTGGTGTGTAACTGTTCTTTTGATTTAGATACATGTTTAAAAGTGAAGCAAAAATGCCAGCAACAAATTCTGTTTTTCTCTGGGATAATATAGCAGAATGGAAGGAAGAAAAGTTACTTCATAATGGTTTCAACAATCAAATGTTAGTGTTAGTTTACTTGGTTTTTGCAGGTCTGTAGCATCAGTTGAATAAAAGTTATGTGGTTTTTAAATTTTCCTCATATGGCATTCATATGGCAAATAATTTGCCTCAATCTCCATTAGTTTTTTATTCTGTAATAGTTGCTTTTTAGTGGGTAAATTTTACTGCCTCTTGTGAAAAAACATTTTCATTTGTGCACACTGAAATGTAGAAATATGCTGAGTCTTGCATGTGTATGGTGCAGTGTGTACAATCAGCTTTACAGAATTATAAGTCCTATATAAGGATGAGATGTGGCCAGATTCCATAGCAGCAGTTTCCAAATTTTGTGGCCACCTTTGTTTCAAATGCCTTGGGATAGTTTCCTTTTCCATCCATGTGCAGCTACTCATGTGAGGTTTTTTTTCAGTTTGGAATGCTTATCAGTAAAGTTTGCTTTTGGAGAGTAGCACCAGCCTGCCCCCTCTTGCCCTTTCAGCGGTCAGTCCTGAATGGCAGTTCACGATCTCTGGCCCTGTTGAACAGAGAACAGGTTTCACATTTTCATCACAAGATAATTGCGGACACAAGAGGTGGTAATGGGCCCGGTCCCTACAAGAAAGGGCAGCAAAATTATGTTGGTCATGATTCCCGATTCTGCTTGCAGTGTAGCAAATGAACTGCAGCCCTGCCTTGGACATGGTATATCCGGAGCTGTGTAGCTGCATTTGCTTGGGCTCCTTTGGGGAAATGCAGGCTGTCTTACAGCTCTTTGGCATAGGGTGTGGTTTTACAATCCTTATCCAAGACTGTGCTGCCACCAAGACTAACCATCCCCACCCTTCTCGTGGCTCTTCTCCTGTCCCTGAACTTGGTGCTAAGCCATTGTGCAGAAGATAAGCACTTTATTACAGGCTTTCTTTTGTAGTGATACTGGCCTGAGTTGTGTAAGCACAGTTGCTAACTTCTGTGTTAGTGTTAACATGCTGATAAAGATTGCATTGACATTTGACTAAATAGGTATCCTACACATAACTTATTTTGTCTCTGACTGTACATGCTGTGTTTCATGTCTATATGTTTAAACACTTAAAACAGCTATAGCACAGGCAGATCTGGAAAAGGCTATAAAAGCACTATGGCCAAACTGGATTTGTACTCGAAATAAATTTCAGAACACATGATGTAGATTGTTAGGAAATAAACCAGTAGGGCTGTATTATTATGTTGATGTAATTGTGTGTGTAGATTTATGATACAATTTCCATTCTCCATTTGTATTATGTCCTTTTTAACAGAAAGCAGAGCTGATACCAAGCTAACTGGAGTAACTTTGGTGTTTTGCTGCTTGTTGCATGCACACAGGAATGGAAAACGAACTCCTTTTTCCCCTTCCCCAGCGCCGTTTGACCTCTCCCAAGACACCAGCAGCCTGCTAACTACTAAATACTGTTCAAAAAGCCTTTTTAAAACACGTTGTGTGCATTTTTTGTACTAGCCTGTATAGTTTGATACTGATGGAACGCCCGATAGAAAAATATTTGGAGAGGCATCTTGTTTGGAAAAAAACAACCCACCCAAACCCCAAAACTTCCGTCAGAACGTATTTTTGAAAGCTTGTAAAATTAAAAGATAGTTTGTGATTAAAAACAAGAATTTTTGTCCTTGATTGGGATGGGAGGAGGGAAATGACCATTACAATAACTTTCATTAAAATTGTTTTGAGAACCAATTTGTTTTGCATTTCAGAGTGTTCAGCATTTGATTAAGATTCCCTAAACATTACAAGGTTGTAACTGCTTTGTAATATATGCAACTGTTAGTTCTAAAGGAGTGAGAAAACTGTTTTGACAATTGTACAGATGATGGCTTTTAGTGGTTTGTTATTGCTTCATTTATATTCTTTAGTATGACTTCAAATAAATGTTTTGTAAGTACTGTCATACTTCCTTCATCCTAAAAGAAGTACTTTTTCTGTTACGTATTTGTGCATTCCTGTGGTAATAGTTATAATCACATGGAGTACTTAAATTCTCTAAACGTAATATCCTTGAAAAATGCAAACACTTTAGCCATACAGAGATAGAAACCAAAATGCAGTTTGTTGTTAATTGTCCCATAATTTCCTTAATGAACTGATAGCTGTTCTTTGTTGTAAGTCCACAGAATTGTAAACAAGACAGAAAACATAATATAGTTATACTAAAATGCACAAGTGTTACGGGTAAGTTCTAATAAAAACAGCAGCAAAATGACATGGAGTGGCATAATTCTCAATCTTGCATTCACCAGGAATCTTGAATTTACACTGAGGATTTTGCAGAAATATGTAAATAGATACAAAGACTGTATTTCATTCAAATCAGTTATTCTCTGTAAATGTATATCATTAATGTAAAAAGTGGTGGTTTTACATCTTCTAGAAATGCTGTGAAGTTAATCTGAATTCGACGCATATGCAGCAAGTGTACTTTGATAATATTTAATGTATATTTTGTGTCACAAAGAAAGCATTACTGAAAGCTGTTAACAAATCTGAAATTCTGGGAGAATGAAAGCCTGTTAATAGCTGTACTACACCACCTTTTTGACTTCCAAAGCCATCCATTCTTTTGTAAAAATGTATCCTAGGACTATGACTATGGTATTATTTTCAGTGAATTTCAGTGGAAAAGACTATTATTTTGCTTTAAAGAAGAGTTTCCAGATTTGTCTTGTTTTGAATTACAAGCCTTGATTTCTGCTATTATGTTCTATTGGTTTTGGCATGGATATACTAAAGGCCTTTTTTTTTTCCCAGCATGTCTTTTCTCCCCTTTGGTTCTCCTTGTATTTACTACCTTTCTCTTCTTTTCTTGTTTTGTTGGTTTTTTTTTTTGTTCGTTTGTTTTTTTGTTCGTTTTTTTGTTTTGGTGTTTTGTTCCTTTCTTAATTGTTTCAGGTATTTCTTTCCCCCTCTGGATTCCCCACGGGCTGGATCAAGATGGTCCAGTCATGCCCAGCTCCTTCCTCCTCCTCCTCTGATAGAGCAGTCTTGTGACGCTGACACTGCCAACCTCCAGTATCCTCACCCTCGCAGACGATGTGTATCTCGGCCTCTTAATCTTTTACCTGAGAATGAAGGGGTTTAATGTGTTCCTTTAAACAAATTCTGAAGGGCCTTATTCTGGGTGTTTGTGAATGCTTCCATTTCCAGCTGCCTTTGTATTCCTTCTCTGGTACAAAAGACTTTTTTAAAAATGTGGGAACTTCATGCATGTTTTGCAAAACAAAAAACATTTAGAACATGTTTGTGTAGCAAAGACCATTTTAATTTGTACCCTTTGAATTTTGGCAGCATACATAAACAGTATTAGCCATGCACTCTTTATGGAGTAGATGACTTCAATTTGCCTGGAGTTTTTCCTTTTTTTTAAGCTTTTTTGAATCAGTTTAGTATGGTCTTTATTTTTTTCTTTTTGTATACTCCATTTATGTGTGAAACACATTCTCAAAATTAGACATGCCTTCATGACACTTGTGAGTGAAGAGTGATGTTGGATCAGCTTGTTAAAGAAACAAAACCATTCCTGTGTATACTGCAGCAAAATAACTTGGAAGTGTTTGGTTACTTAAGATTTTTCCATCTTGCTATATAAATATTTAAATTTTATAATTGTGGTTGACTAATAAACTTGTTCTGAAAGGTCTGTATTTGTATGTTTTTTTCTTCTTGTAAAGATTTTTTAATAGGTTTCTGATGAAGGTGGTTTTTTGATTCAGGTGTCCACTCTCCTAGCTCTCTGCTTTTGTGCCATTCCTGATGTGCAGCTGCATATTCCCAGTCTGTGCCACAAGGTGTGCTCTGACTTTTCTCATGACTGTGCTGGAGGTCTGTGCAGACTGCTAGAGCTGTTGGGTTTCACATTTCCTCTCAGTTCTTTTCCAGTGATTGAATTCAATCAGGACATTTTGAAGAAAAAGGTCTAGCTTGAAAAATGCCAAATGTCTTTTGTGCTGTGTGAGCACAGGAGCATCACTGCTGTGGATCATCGTGTTGGCACTGACTCGGACTGGTGCAAGGCAGGCAGGAAGATAATGCTGGACAAAGAATGCATGGTATTGCCCAGGAGTAGCATTACTGCACAGGATGGGATTGCTGAGGTTTTTGGGCAGATCCTGGGGGGAGGAAGGAAAGAGGAAGTCTTTGTGCTGCAGAAAGCCAAAGTGTAATTGTATATTTCAATGCGCTTCAAAATGGACTTACCCTGTTTCCTAGAGCACTACTGTGAGGTAAGGGAGAGGACAACTTTTGTTTTTCCAGAATGATATGTTCCTGTGAGCTTTACTTGTATTCTGAACACTTCATTTGCTCAGATCCACCACATTTGTTTCTTTCTGAGGAGTCAGTTTTAATTAAAAAACCCATGAGGTACACTGGTATTAGAATGTGCTTGCTGAACATGTGTGGAGGGAGGCTGCTGATACTTTCCAGCCAGCAGGAACAGAAGTGAACAGAAAGAAAAAAAAGTTTTATACCTTTACTAGAAAAAGTTAACATGAAACCATGCCAACTATGTATGGTAAACAGAAATGTTACATGATTAAAAGATAATGCTTAAATGGTGGGTGGAAAGTAATTGTTCCTCTGAGGGAGAATGAATAATTGAAAAAATAAAAATCAACACTATTACACTTGGGATATAGTCCTAAACCAGACCAAATTGTTTCTCGGTATGGAAGCAATAAAACATGTTTTTGAGTGTTAAACCATTTGCAGAATTTGTGGCTTAACCCTGGAAGAGGTCACAGATTAATCAGAGTAATGACAATTTTTTGCAGCTTCTAGTAGTGCATTGTTAATAGTTTGTTCAGCATGGTCACGTTATTTTCCTCTGTGATGAACATGTGTTGTTATTACATATCCTAATTCCAGTCACACTTCTTACTAATGGAAACATGCTGTAAGATTCAGTGCAAACAAGTCATGTTAGAACACAGTGGCCAGGTACTTTAACCTCAGCAAATGAACTCAGGCTGGTTTTGTGGCTGATGCCTGCCTTGCCCCCCACCTGCTATTTTGTACTGACCTCTCTCCAAACCAGGAGCCTTTGATACACATCCCTGACTTTCCACCTCTGCTTCCTCAAACTCATCGACTCTGCTTGACTCAAGCCTGTGAACTTCTGTGCAGGATCTGGGCCCTTGGGCATACGCAGCAGAACTCTAGGAGGGAAGATCAGAAGGGCTTTGAAAGAGATAATTACAGCAGGTACACACAGTATTTTAAATTTATGCAGCACTTTTTAAGGCTACACTCCTTTTTCTTCTTCTGCAAGAATACTCACAATAGCCCTTCTACTGCTTCTGTGCTTGGAGCACATCTTAGTTTGAGCTGCCAGGATTAGAAGTTTTTAGGTCTTGTAGAAGCTGTGAGATGGCATTGGTGGTTTTCTTTGTTTTTCTTGGTTTTGTGTGTGTGTGTGTGGTTTGTGTCTGTGGTGGTTTTGCTGTTGTTTGGTTTTGTTTTGAACATACTTGAACCAGTATGAATTTCTGATTACGACAAATGTGGAGTTTCACTCCTGTAGGTTTTTGCACTCTCCATACCAGGAATATGTAGAAATGCATTCTGAAAACCTCCTGGAGAGTACTGAATTTGATATAGATCTGTAGAAGTTTTCATGCACACACACATGTGTTTGGAAGGCATCTGCTCACATCCTCTACTTAAGAAAACCCTGTGACACGTACGCTTCAGCATGGAAATTTTCCATGTTCTGTACATAAACTAGAACACAAGGAGTTCCACCTCAACATGAGAAAGAACTTCTTTACTCTGAGGGTGGCAGAGCACTGGGACAGGCTGCCCAGGAAGGTCGTAGAGCCTCCCTCTCTGGAGACTTTCAAACCCCAACCAGAGTCACCTGCTCTGGGTGACCCTGCCCTGGCGTGGGGGTGGGACTGGATCATCTCTAGAGGTTCCTTCCACCCCTAACGATTCTGTTTCTCAGCCTCATTGTGAGAAACGCCAATCACTTGTTTTTAAAATTTTAATAGTAATAAAATGGTTATAAAAATAATAATATAATTAGAATAATAATAATTTGGACAATTTGGATTAGGACAATATGAGACAACAGAAACAAAGAGTTATGGACGTCTACCTTTTTCTAGTCAAAATAAGCCCGAAAAAGGACCCACATTAACAGAGGATTAACCCTTAAAAACTTTTTTTATAACATAAAACCATATAATATTCACTTTAATACTTGCAAAAAGCCAATCATAAAATACTTATTTTTCACATTTTATGTGTTATGTTAGAAAGTTATACTGTATTAATTTTCTTAAGTAGTGTGTTAAATATAGTTTTAGGTTACAACACAAGATTAAAATAGAAACTATGCTATGTAGGATACTTTTTTTAAAGAAAGGACTCGCAGCGAGATAGCAGCCACAGGACACCCAAATCTTTCAGAGAAAAAGAATTTATTGGTCTCTTATCAGAAGAAATGAACTTCTTCCAGCCTCGAAGGCACTGTTAGGATTCGGAGGAAGAAGTTGACAACGACCAGACAGAATCCTTTGTTTGAATGGAATTTATGCATCATGTATGAAGTGTATGAATATGCCACAGGCTATGGTTTTTAAGGGTTAATCCTCTGTTAACGTGGGTCCATTTTCAGGCTCGTGCTGCCCAGAAAAATGTACCCAAACGTCTGTAACTCTTTGTTTTTATTGTCTCATATTGTCCTAATTCAAATTGTCCCAATTATTATTACTTTAATTGTATTACTATTTTTATAATCATTTTATTACTATTAAACTTTTAAAATTTTAAAAACAAGTGATTGGCGTTTTTCACATAACCCATATAATATTTAATATTTGCGAAAAGCCGCACTCATCTAGCTGATTCACATGGCAAAAACGGGACAGAAAACAAAGCCGGGAATATAAACAACGTCACACGAGTTAATCCGAATGGACCTTTTTTTTTCCCCCCATTTTTAGGTAGGACGGGGGACAGCAGGCTCGGGCGGGACGTTCAGCGGCCCTTTCCCTGGAAGATCCCGAGCTACTCACTGGTACGGGGATCCAAGCCCGGCTAGCCTGAAAGTAAATACCTGAGACAAAACAGACCGATGACATTCTCCCGTTCCCCACACTGCCCGCGGTCCCTTCCGGTCCCTTCCCGCTCCGTTCCCGTTCCGCTCCCTTTCCCGCCCCCGTTCCCACTAACGGCCGCCGGGGGGGCGGGGCTGGGCGGTGCCGCGCGCGCATCGCCCAATCAGCGTCGCCGCTTGCCCCGCCCAGGTTGTCTCGCTCCCCGCCTGCCGCCGCGCGCCGTGCCCGCCCATGGCCGGCTCCGCTTGGGGCGCTGCCATTGGCGGCGCGGGAGGGAGCGCCAAAGTTTGGGGGGCGCGCGCGGCGCCGCTGCGCACGCGCCGCCGGCCGCGCGAGGCGGGGGGGGGGCGGTCGCGCGGCCGTTTCCGTTGCGCGCCAGTGGAGCGAGCGGTGCCCGCCCGGCCGCTGGGGGGCGCTGCGGCGGCGGCGCGGGGCGGATCCCATCCCGAGTTTTGGCGGTCGGTCCGTCTGTCCGACAGCGCTCCTGCTGCGCCTGGAACTCTCGGGTAGGGGCAGAATCTTTCTCTCCCTCCTCTTTGGACAAAAAGGCGGTCGCCGGCTTCCGAACTGCGCGGCGGAGCGTGGCCGGTGAGCAGCGGGAGCCTTCCTGCCGCGGCCCGCGGTCACCCGGAGTTGGTGTCGCCTCAGGTGCTCCCTGGAGGGGCCGCGGAGGGAGGAAGGCAGCCTGGGGACTGCCCGGTCCGGGCGGCTTTACACGCTAAATATAGGCTGGCACGTCTCGCAGCGGCGCTGGGGTGACTCGCAGGAGCACCGCTCTTGTTGGGCGCTCCGAGAGCGCTGTGAAAGTGTGTTCCCCGAAAGTCTTGGTGGGAGAGGGCTGGGAATGGTTCGTGAGCACGTCTGTGGCTAAAGCGGGGTAGTTGCCCAGGAATACTGGCGGTGATGTGTCGGTGAAGTGCGTTGCCGTGTGCGAGTGTGAAGCTGTTTGGGTCCTGCCTGCAGATGCTGCCCGAGCGGGGCTGATGGTGGTGCCGGGCCGAGTGCTGTTCCAGGCAGTGTGGGCGGGATGATGGAAGATTTCAGGAATATCGCCGACGAGACCTTCCCGAGCTACTTGGGCCAGTCCTTGAACAGCAGCGCGAGTGTGCTCTTTGAGAATGTCACCGTCTCCTCCAACCCGGGGTTACCTGTGGCGGCCTCCACTGTTGCCAGGAGCCAAGAGGGCGGTGACAACAGGTGAGGTCTCATTAAGTGCCATTCAGAAATATAAAAAAACGCTTGAAGCATCTAACTCTGGAGAACAGAAATTAATTTTGCAGATTACTTGGTCGGTGATAAAACTATTTACCAGTCAGTATCTCAGTAATTAGCAAACATAGGGTTGTCTGTATTACCAGTGTAAACTTTGCATTTAATTTGTAACTAGTACAATACTTAACATTTACAAAAACTGCTCTTCAAAAGTAATTTAATTTTTAGACTGTAACAGTCAAGTCTCTTTTAACTCGTCTCTTCAGTTTACTTGACTTGAGTGTGAAGTTGTGTAGAGAAGAATGTATTTTTTCATGTGTGTTCTCTGTTAACTGTTCACTGAACTTACCTGAATTTAGCTCCTTGTAGAAACTGTAAGAGCTAGCATTATGTATAAGAACTAAAACTTGCTCAGCAAGGAGTAGAGCAGAGAGTAACAATTTGAAGCCTTTGTGCTTAACTGCTGTCCTGTTATTTAACATCAAGTAAGATGAGACTTTAATACCCTGTCCTTGCAGAAGGACACCACTAGCCACTAAAAACTGTAACGTGGCTTTTCTCTAAAGAGCTACAGAAGACTGGAGAGAAGCATTCAGTTTACACATGTGTATCTGTAAATACAGATTAGCTAAAATATTGAAATAACTTAACTATAGGAAATAAGTAGTCACAAATATGAGTTTTCCCCCCCCAATTTTTTGGAAAACTTAGAATGACTCTGATGTGTGTGTTTTTTTGCCCCACATTTACAGGCTTCGTGATGACTGTGCATCCTATTTGGAAGGGAAACATTCACCTCTATCAGGCTCTTCTCACAGCAGTCAGTCACATGCTGAGCCAGTGGAAAGATTTGCCCTCTGCTTTCGTGATGACATGTAAGTGAGGTAGTTAAAATCTAATTCTGTCCTACAATGCAGATACCAGTAAGTTAGTATGTAGATTTATATGTAATATATGGCTAATTATGGGCTATTTCAGAATTTAATTGCAGAGTTGAAAGCAGCAGCTTTTACTACTGGCCTGCAGTAACTGGAGAGCTCAGCTGTGCATTGGCCTGTTAGCTTTCAGTATTTGGCAGCCTGGGCAGCTTTTCCTACAAAACCAGCTCCTCCATGTTTTCTGAAGGGGGATACTGCTTGGCCACATGGAAGCACCCAGTGGCCTTCCGCTCAGTGGCTGATGCCACTTAGCCTGTGCAGCCCTACATCAGCAGCATTCTGCTGTTTGATTGATTAATTGGACTTCATATATGTGACAGGAATGATATCTTCACAAGTTTCCTAGACTGTGAGGTTTTGTTTTGTTGTCACAGTAATTTAAAATGTCCTAAGCCTGATTATTTAATTGACTTACCTGAATTTGGCCTGTATTTATCTAGTTCGCTTTACATAATCTAGAATTAAGCTGGTGTTTCTGGTTCATGTCATGTGTGTGAATAGCATTTTGCACTGATATGTGTTTTGAGTAAGTATCAGGCAGTTTGCCCAAAGAAAGGAGCAACAGTTTCTATTAAATTTGCTTGTCTTGTTGCCTCAGTGATTGGTATTTCTTAGGAAATCGTTATTGTTAGTGATACACTTGAGAAAGCGTTGCTGAGTGGTGGAAGTGTTGGAAGCTGTTGCATATTCTGACCAAGGCCAGATGTGCTGCTGTTGTGACAGAAACTGCACTGTGTGCCTTTCTCACTGATAAAATTGAGCCCTAGGCAGTGTGTCCCTATCAGAACGAAGAACATAAGATTTGAGAGGGAGTCAGTGTCTTGATTGTACTCAAGTAAGAAAACAAAACACAGAACATGGAATAGTTTTTTAGACTTTTAAATAGTGCTTTAGACTTTTAAATGTTAGTTTCATTTATTTATTTGAGATATTGAAGCAAAAGTATGAAATTTTAACATCTGGCATGATTAGTTTATAAGCCTGTGTGGACTTTCTGTAAAACCAGAAGTGAAGGATAACCTTCCTGCATAATTGCAAAAGCTGTTGTTTAATGACATGCAATTTCAGTAACTCGTGTTCTTTATAATTTCATCCTTTATTTAGTGTAACAAAAATGGTGTTACTGTGAACTTGCCAAAATCTTGTATAGTGTTTGTCTTGGTCTTAAATGGATCATGGAACTTGGCCAGAGTAGGACCTTGTGTCCTTATACTTTTCTCTCTTTTTATGGAAATCAAAGAGAGGAACAAATAGGTAGAGAGGCATGTTTTGCATGAAATTTCACTATTTGTTTCACAGTTTAGATTGTGAAACTGAAGTCCTTGTAATTTTGATATGTTTTCTTTTATTGTAAAATGACAGGTCTCTAGAATCTATTCTGTATTGGAAACAACAGACTGAGTCAAAGCAATTGGAGAATTTATCCAGTCTTTATCACAAGAGATGATGGTCTGTGTAGCTAACTGATTTTTCATTATATAATTCTCTTTCTAGGGAAATTGCTACACAAATTGAAGAACCTCAGCCATCCTGTGTTAATTTGAAAGAATCCCATTCAATACATGGAGAGCAACCTCAGAATGTCATTGAACATTCAAATTACAGTCAAAGTACCTTACGTGAAGTTTTGCCTCTTGAACAATTGGAAGGTATTACGTTTTGAGAAAAATTGTGTACTTATTGTCACTGTAATTAGCTTTTTATGCTACAGATGTCTCCTTTTGACCCTTTCACTGTTTTATGGCAGATTATAAATGGGTTTTGAAAAAAAATCTCTTGGATTTGAGCAAATTAAAAACAGAAAAAGCTTGTGATGACATGTTCTCGGAGTTCTCCTCAAAGTACAAAGCTATGCAGCAAGTTGTTGAAAAAAGTGTTTGCTATATAGTACCATAAATAGAATGCCAGTAGTAATCTGACTTAGTTCAGGAACTTTATGGGAGAAGTGTATGTAGCTTGTTCTCTACCCCTTCTATTTCAGCAAGTATAAGGCTGCAAGGTTATGTTTTAGCTAGCATCTCTTTTCTTGCCCCATTCCAACCTGTAATAGATGTCTTTAATTGCTGCTGTAGGTGTCAGAAGCATATCCTTCTAGTGAGGTTATGCATGAAAAAATAGTTTTGAATACTTGCTGTGAAAACGATAATTTTTCTGAAGTCTGGGTAGAGTACTGGAAACAAAAGAATATTCCCAAATTAATTTTAATAGCATGGCTACTGATATTAAGCTTGTCGGGGGTTTTTGCTAATGCCAGTTCTGTGAATAAATTCTACTTGTCCTTTAAAATTCAGTAAATACAATTAGTAAATACATACTTTTAGACATTATCCTTTTCCAAGCTTTGAGTATTTGTATAGGTTTTTGTGAAGTATTAGTAATTTTGACAGATAACATGTCCAATTAGAAAGTGTTGTGGCCTGTAATATAAATAGACCCTCATAAAAAAACCACTTCTAACAGGGAAGTGTTGGCTCCACTCATTTGTTGCTATATTCTTGAGGAAGTGGCAGTAACTGGTAACAAAATGGTAATACTTTGGAAAGGTGAGACTGCCCAGTGTTTGGATATGATAGTGGCCAGGCATATTTAGTTACTTGATTTTCACTTGGAAATTGCTGTTTGGAAATTGTCTTTTATTCACACCTATTACTGAAGAATTACAAACCTTTTTTGCTAAAATCTGTGTGTGCAAGTCTAAACTGTTCTCTGTCGTGTGGGACTTCCAGCTGGATTATGTGTGGATATAACAGACAAGTGGAAGCTGCTTAAAATGATCCAAAACAAGAACTGGTCCAGTAGGTGAAGTGCAGCAGTGGAAAAGAACACGTGTTCCTCCCTCTGCTAGCACAAGCTGGGACTCCTTACTTTCTTGTGCTGCCTTGTGGAAATCCTTAAGGCAATAAATATCTTTCATAATTTTTAGAGTTCTAGCCCTGATGAAACTCTGCCTTTTTAACAAGATCCTTTAGATCATTGCCATACGTACAAGGTTTAGTGTTGTGGTAATCTGTATGTTTGGGTTATTTCTATGGTGTAGGCTCAGTTTAACCTTAGAGAATAGTCAGCACTTATGTTCTCATGTTTTACTACTAAAATACTGCTTACACCACTTTCTTATGTTTCAGATTTGCCAAATGGAATACGTTTTCTTCCAGATGTTAAAAGCAGCAAGGTAGAAGCTTTTCCAAACACAGTGAAATTAAATGTTTTCTAATATTAATCTAATAGATTTAATTCTGTGAGAGGAGGAGGGAGGAATGGAGCTGTGTTTATTGTCTTATACTGTGTATACCTTGTGTTTTAAAGGTGCTGGCATGACTCACTTTGCCTTCATTTTGCAGATCACTTCATTAGTACCGTCTGAACATGACTCCATCTAATCTCCCTCAATTGTGAAAACTGTTGTTTGTTCCTTGCTTCCACTGTCTTGTAGTTCTTTGTCACTGTAAGGACCTTGCATTTTATCCCAGTTGTAGTCTATTTTAGTGAAGCATCTTTTGAGGATTTTTTTTGTAGTGCTTTCGGAAATTGAAGTACATAATCCAGAGCTAGCAACTAGCTGCTGGTAGTGACAGGTAGGGTTATGCTCCACCTGTTTTTATCTACTGTGTTAGAGATGCTAAGAGTTTTGGTCACAGAGATCCAATGTAGACAGGAATGGGAGGTCTCCTGTTTCTTTTATCAGGCTGAAACCAAATGCTGTCCAATACATACTCCTTAATGTGTCAGCTAGTATATTGATTTAGTTTTCTGTCATTTGATTTTTGTAGGGGCCACAGTGGTCAGTGAGTTACAGTTGAATGCTTACTGGCTGTCTTCTGAAAACCATAATTCATTTTCCTTTCAAATTCTTTACTTTATGAACTTGGACTTTTTTTTTGCTGTGTCAGAGATCTGTTCATCACAAAGAATCTGAGACTAAATCCATAACAGACATTACATCATGTTGTTTTTAAAAATCATTCAGCTATAGAAAAGATAGAGTATTTGCTATTAGCTAGATTGAGCTGAAATATTTCTTTTTGAATAATTCAGTGTGCTCATTTTGAGAAATTTCCAGCAAAGTTTGGATCTGTGTGTACCATTTCTGAAGACGCTCTGTTTTAACAGCACAGGAAACTATTGAGAGATGTCTTTGTACATTTAAGTTGGGATTGCAGCTCAATGGATGATGGAGGACAGTTTTTTTCAAGTGTAAACTCTTCAATGCAATGTTTCAGTTCTTTATTTTGAGGTCTCTTAAGTTTGGAGTTCCTTCAGATGCTTTTTTGCTCTTCCCCTTTTACGCTTTCCATGTTTCTTGCATGCATCCATTCTGGAAGCTAGCAGGCAAAGTCCATTGGAACTAGAGTGTTTCCTGGGATAAGTAAAAAAAAGTGTGCAGAGTTTTGCAATATTATTTACCTCATTAATTATTTTTTATTAACTGAATTCATACAATTGTTAGTAATTTCTAGAAACATTTCTTTATGGGTGCTTTTCACAGGTTGGTCCATCTGAACCTTCTGAAAAGATGATGGAAGGTGCTGTCTCAAGTGTTCATCTTAGCAATAGCCTGTCAAGCTTTTTGGAGAATGAGAAACTCTCATCTCTTCTAAGCACAGATGAAGATTCCACTGGTAGGTGTGTTTATAGCTCTTGGTAGCTGAGTCTAATTCTGACTCAATGTTATTGCATACTTGAGAAGAAAGATTCTGTTTTACTTAAGTATTTAATATCAGATTATGCTTGATAAAAAAGTAGTATAACAGTATTAAAGAAAAATGTTCTTTGGAAAACTGAGTATTTTTAAATTTTAACAAGAGTAGGTGGCTATGGAATTTGTCAGAGAAGATCACAATTGGAATTTTAATCTAAAAAATTAAACAATAGTATTCAGTTACTGTGAATCAAATATAGAAGTGGCAACGTCAGCATTGATTTATTAAAGTGGTAACTCTACCTACATTTTCAGTTCAGTTTAGTAGAGATAAAATTCTGTGTTGAAGAGCACACCCATGCAGTTAAAAGGACTTTTACTTGAGTTTGAGTTCAGCTCTCTTTAGATGCTGCATGTGTGCGGTGACATCAGAGTTTTAAGTCTAGTTTACCTGCAGACATGGAAGTGAGAGCATGAGTTCTGTATCCCTAAGAGTTCTGAACTTTTTGTGCCCTTCCAGTGGCTGCTGCAGAAGGACAAACATGCTTTTCTTCAGTAATGCAGCTGACTTTGCCCACAACATGAAGGATGACAGGGCACCAATGGGGAAGGCAGAGTGATCAATAGGTTACTTGCAGTAAAGTAGGGTTGCTGCATTTCTCCCATGGCATCTATGTATGTCATGACTGTCTTTTGAAGTTGTTTTGTTCTTTCTTGTTGCATAACTTCACTTGAGAGTTAAGCATAATAAGAATTAAGTTAATAGTTTGCTGAGTAGAGATGCTGTTGGGATTTTTTTACACTCAAGAGGATGAAGTTACTTTTGATTGCCCTCCGAAGAGTTGGTAGTTGTGAGCTGGAAATATTTGCCTATTCAGGGCTCCAGTACTGGTCTTTTTATTTTTATAATGCAATTCAGTATTCAGAGTAAATTATGGAATTGTTTTGATAGTATGTCAGGTGATATAAAATGTCTGTTAAAAGTGAAAAGGCTCTTTTTGTAGGTGATGATATTGATGATGAAGAATTTGATAACAAACTAGAAGCGTATTTTGAGCAGCTGATACAACCAGAAATAAGAAGAGACACCAACCTGCAAAACCTCTCGGAATGCTGTGCAGCACTGAAGCTTTCTGAAAATGTCTTACTAAAAGTAGGTTTAAAGTTCAAAGCTCGGCATGCCCAATGGCTCTTAAACATGTTAAACTTTCATTGATTATATTTGTTGGTATTTCTAAACAGAGTTAGTTTTAATCATATTTTTGGTTTCATTTTCTTGTTTCTATAGGTATTAAGGCAACATGCTGGCATTTCTTTTTTATTATACAAGTTTATAAATAGTCGTTTTAATCACTTTTTTTTCCATCTTGCATAGCAATGTCCAAGGTATTATTAAGTGTATAGAAACACAGAGACTTGTCTTTCCAGGAGAGTCAATAATTCTCTTAAATAATTGGTAAATATGTGGGAGTTAAAGGTAGGGCAGCAAGAGGCTGGTTTGTGGTTTGCCTTTGAGCAACAGTTAGCTCCATTCCAAATGAGTTGCCGGGGATTAGGTGCCTTTCCATTTTCTTGGCTTTGCAACAGTGGATGTGATCCTGGCAGTCTCATGCTTGACCAGAGTGGAAAAGTGTGATTTAAACAGTTAAACTGCAGCTTCTGAAATTTCAGAAATTTCCCAACTGACATCAGAGTTTCCAGGCTGTTTGGGAAGTGATGTTAACCCTGTACAAGTAGTCTGGATAGGCTGCAGTTTGTTACATCAGTGCATGAAGGAAAGGATAAGTGATTTTAAGAGTGAGAACAACAGAGCTCTGCTCTCAGGGCTTCTCTGTGCAAGATGTCCCTGCCTTGTAGATAGACAGTAGGGTAGGTGCAAAAGGCTCTGAGTCTGGTTTGGAGCCCTCATCCAACAGTGGGTCAGCTAAAAGGGAAAGGGGAGTAACACAGAACCCATGTTAAAGGGAATGAAAAGATATAGTAGGACTAAGAGATCTTCCCATCTTCTTGCTGTGTATGTCCTTGCAGGCACATCTATGGATTGGCATAGCCAGGAGGTGTTCTTGGCGGCAGAGGCTAACTATAGGTGCTGGCTATGGCAGTGTCGTATAAGTAAACAAAGTATCATTAATCTCTTTTCTACTAGAGAATTTTTTAGCATTCTAAAAGGCCCTGTAGTGTTTTTTGTTTTTTTTTTTAATATCTATTCTACCTAAATGTTTTATAATTTTTATCTAAAGGAGAACTTAAAGGATTCTGCTGGTTATGGGGCTGTGACTGAAATAGACTCTGGAAGTGCTAGTGATGAAGATTCACAAAATGAAGGGATAACTGGATGTCCTGTGCAAAGAGAAATGCTGCCCAGAGCAGTGCAGCAAATGGTATGAAATTGTCATTTAAATTCCTATTATTCATGTAGAGTAAAACTGTAGTAGAAGATGGCAGTGTGTTTGAAAACTTGTTAGATCTTTAGCTAACCACCCAACCTTCCTTTAAAAAAATCAATAACAACACTTTGGTTCTAGGCCTGTTTTTCAAACATAGTCAGCTTGGACTGTTTTTTATCTAGAACTTTTAATACATGCAGTTAATAACTGTGCTTCTGTCACTTTTCAAATGATTGTTTTCAAAGAATTCCATGACTGCTGGGGATGTGCTGGATTCCCGCACAGCTGCTGAGCTGCGATTAGATTCCCTGTACCTCCAGTGCATGGACGGCCATAAAGCTGATGTCTCAGATGTCCTTCCAAAGCAAGAAGTGGAGTCCTCTGTCTGTCAGGCTGCTTCTTCTGATGCAGAAGTGCTTCACACAGCAAGAGGATTTTTGGGACGTGACACCACTCCTGAGGTTCTTAGTGCAAATGCTCCTCAGGCAGATGCAACTCAGTGTAAAGCTGGTCTTCCTGATACTTACCTGTCTCCAGCTGGGGACAGCTGTGAGAACTTAAGTTTAACTACCACAGACAAAGGTAGGATGCTTTACATACAACCTAGCCTTACATTAAACCTGTCCATGCAATTGTGACCATATTCTGTTGCATGGAAAAAGAAATAATATTGTAAGCTAGGCATTTTTATTTAGTTGTAGGAGTTGGAAATGAAAACCAATGTAGTGTGAATTAATTCTGACTTGCTATTGTTTTCAGAAACACTGATTGTTGTATGTTGTACTTAACTGCTACTTATTTGCTGATGAAATTAGTTTAAGCTTGCAGTTGCAGCAACTTTTGCCATATCCCTTTTTTATTTCAATCCATAACGTAGCATTTGATGTATCTTTTAGGTGATCTACCACACAGCATTGTCTATCAAAATGAGGAGGGCAAGTGGGTGACTGATCTTGCATATTATACTGCATTTGATGAAGAACAAGATTTAAATATGTCTGAAGGTGATAAAAGAAATGAGGAGTTCATTACTGGCTGTATGTAATCATCTTTTTAGTTAACTCTTGTTGCCTGTAATAATGTTAAGTAAACTTTCTTCCTTTTTTGTTTTTTTCACTTCAACAAATCAGTATTTGGTGTTGCAAAGCCTCCAGGTTTTAGATACTACAAATTATTTGAAAGCAGATGCTGATAGTAGTCTGTAGTGATATTATATCATTATTTATGGTACATAGCTTCTTGCTGTGTTTCCTACTCTTCTCATGACGTGTGTTTTAAAACAAAACAAAAAGCACTCTAACATTTACCATTGGTACCTATTGTATGAGCTAAGGCAACTCCGCTCACTTCCACAGTTTTTCCTTTGGACTTTAATGATTGCTTTCCTTTCTTGCAAGAAAAAGAGAAGAAGAGTAATTTTGTGTTGAGTGATGCTTATAAGAGAGAAAATAATTATCACTGAGGAATTACTACAAAATCAAATAGATGCAACTACAGTGTCAAAATTTGAGAGACTTGGCTAGCTGCTGATTTTTTGTGAAGTCCCTTAGGAATGTCTTGATGCTTAAAAATGGTACTGGTACTGAACGATGTTGGAGCTTTTTGAGGGACTTGGGGACTCTCATCTTCACTTGAATTCCAGGCTTTTTGAACCTCTGTTTGCTTAAAAAGTTGTTTATTATCCTTAAGCTATATCAGACTGATCTTTGTGAGAGTCTATATATTTGTCATACAGGCTTGGATAATACACATGCAACACCATAGGCAAATTGATTCCTTAGCACCAAAATGTTATCTGCTCATCTGTTTTGTAAGAGATTCAAGCAATGTGTGCAACAGCATTTCTCCTAATCTCTCCTAGTTTCTGAAGCTGACATGTAGGTGGGCTAATGTATTCTCAAGATGTCCATGTTGCACTCAAGGTTCTTCTTTCTTTCGAAGTGAATTATGTCTAATGCTGTTTATTTTGAATGAGTGATCAAACAGGATTGACTGATTGAAATAATGCTTTTCAACACTGTACTCTCATGGTTCAGGTAAATATATATCGTTTGGGAGACATTTTTCCATCTACTATGTCAGTAACCTAGAACTCTTCCATGATTTTTCAGAATCAATATATTTCACTCTCTTTATCTTAGACTTGAGTTGCCAGGTGATCAGAGTATTTGACTGTTGTAAATTTTTCCAAGGCTACTTAGGTTTTCCCACCTGATAGATTTTTAAACACTTCTGCTTTCAAGGCCATAAGCTTACCTCTTTGTGTGGTGGATGATAACACACTGACAGATTCCATGTGTTTGGCATTCTTCTGGCTGCTAGTCTGCTTGTCTGTCTGCAGTGATATTTGACAGCTGAAGAAATTTTATTTGTAAGGACAGAAAGGACATGTGACATCTGATTCTTTGGAGTATCATTTATGATGTGTCTTTCTGTCAGCAAACTGTGCACACAGTGTGCTCTTGTATGGAGTAGTGCAGGAGTGCTCACTTGACAGTGTTGGGTGCTTCAGAAAGTCTCTGGGGGCTGTATCTTCATTTAGAAGATAAAAAACTGCTGCTGACTGAGAGTTCAACTGGCTATAACAGCATGTCACTCATAGTGCCTTCAGGAGATGAACTTGGATTGCTCAATGAAGATGTATTCCAACTTTGTCAACTTTGTTTTTTCCTCAGAGTATGTGTTGTGACTTCCCATGAGTAATTTTATGGGCAACAGCTGTATTCACCTTACAAGTTTGCATCAATTCTCAGCTTTTGCCCTCTATGCCTAGGGATGCTCTGTGTACAAGGACATGTATTTTTGAAGTTTTGATAAGCTTAATGATGCATTGACGTTGCAGTCAGGTGGTAGAGTAGTATCTCTTGATCAGTTTTTCACAACATTTTGGTGAAGAGATTCTTAAGTGTTAATTGTTCTGTAGATGGTAATTGTGAAAATAGTACAGGCATTTGAATTCAAAAGTTATTAGAAGTTAAAGATTGAGTTATTTGGCCTATTAATTTGCATGGGTTTTTCATTAATAGGTACAAGCCAGTATCTTTCTTTTGCTCCAATTCAAAGGTACCACCTTGATGGAAAAAATTTTCAGCCCCAAATATAATAAAGTTTTGATGTGAGTTAGCCATATGATGTTTGGTTCTAGCTAGTATGGGTATCATAACCTATGAAAAGATATAGTTTAGCTTGGGGTAAGGCTGTTAGTGGTGAATAAAGAAAGTTTCTAAGTTAATTAGCTAAGTGCTGATTTTGCTTTGACTTCTAGAGATCCAGCAAGTACTCCTTTAAAACTAATTTCATGTGACTTTTCTCACCAAACTGGGAGTGAATAACTCCTAGTGTGTCCCAGACTGTCTCAGGTCTTGAATTTTATGTGCAATAACTTTCCATCAAATTGAGTTTAATGATGACAAATAGTAATGACAGTACTTTGTAACTTTTGCCTTATTTTATTAAGTGTTCTCTTTGGTTTTAAGCTGAAGCAGCAGCTATGATTGCACAAGACCAGGAAGAATTTGAGAAAGCACACAGGCTTATGCAGGTAACTAATGACCTCGATGTAAACAAAATAGTTTTCTAATTTATTTACAAGTTGCAACTTCTGAAATCTCTTTGTCTGCAGGCAGGAAAGGTAGGCAGTCTAAATGCATCTGAATTGGCAAATACTTCATGGAGATCTGCTAATAGCTTCATTCTGCCAAGAACATCTGATCTTCATAAAGATGCCAGCTATTTACGTTTGTCTTTGGGGGAGTTCTTTGGTCAGAGGTCTGAAGCTCTTGGATGTCTTGGTGGAGGCAGTGATGTGAAACGGGTATGTATCTAAATGTTAGGATTGAGAAACAAGGAAAAGACAAGAAAACCACCAGCTAGCACTGGCTTTGTTATTTTGTAAACAGTTCTTTATCAGATCTAATTTTCTAAGTTGATTTAGGAAGGAAATTCTGTGTGTTACAGATGTGGATTGACTGATTTCCTACTGGAATTTCTGATGTGAAGTGCTGCCTGGTGTTATTGTTGAATGTTGATCTTTGCCTTTTGGTCAGGAACACTAATTATGTGTAGGATTAGAGGGAGGAAAGTACACCATATACAGGAGGCATGTTGGAGGTCCCAGCAAATTACCCACACAGTTGAGTGAAATGCTGGTCAGACAAGGGTATTTAAACAGTGAGGGCATCTCTGAGTGTCTGTTGATCGTTGATGTGTTATCTGGGCAGTGCCCAACTTCAGTAACAGGATCTCACCTGTGTTTCATGCAAAAAGAAAAAAAAAGGTGGGGAAGTGCGTACAACGGGAAGTAGTCACACATGCTTGTGTAATTCACTTGTGCCATGAGGAATATTTGGAGTTGGCAGAGTTAAGAGTCTGTCCTAAGCATTCCAAGGCTTAGTGGCAGACCATACCTTCAGGCAGAGATGATGTGATGTACTTGATTTCTTTATTTTGGGTACTAGTATAAGTAAATTGTGGCCTGGTTTCGGTTGGAATAGAGTTAAGTTTTTTTTTGTAGCAGTTAGTACAGTGCTGTGTTTTGGATTTAGTATGAGAATAATGTTGATAGCACACTGATGTTTTGGTTGTTGCTAAGTAGTGCTTACTCTAAATCAAGGATTTGGGAGTGTCTCATTCTCTGCCAGTGCAGCAGGTGCACAAGAAGCTCAGAGGGAGCCTCGGCCAGGACGGCTGACCCAAACTGACCAAAGGGATATTCTGTATCATAGAACATCCTACTCAGTCTGTAAACTGGAGGGAGTTGGCTGGCAGCCGTGGATCAGTGTTCAGGGACAGGCTGGGTATTGGTCTGTGGCCAGTGAGCAATTGTGTTGTGCACCACTTGTTTCTCTTGGGTGTTATTCCCCTCTCCTTCCTTTTCATTACCAATATTACAGTTACAATTTATTCTTGTGTCAGTTATTAAACTGTTCTTATCTCAACCCATGAGGTTTGCCTGTTCTTTCCAATTCTTTCTGTTGGGAGGAAGTGTGGAGTGAGCAAACAGCTGTGTGGTACTTAGTCCCTAGCTGGGGTTCAGCCATGCCAGTTGTTAATTTGATGTATGTATGGCAAGTGCAGTGTATGTGTTCACATTGGGCACTTGCAATGCTGTGTTATTTCTTAGTGGCATGAGAGGTATACCAAGCAAGCACTGTGGGCCAAAACTGCTTTGCAAGTGTATTGAACCTGTTTGTTCATTATTAGATTTACTCATGCTGTATTCTGGGATATTTTTATAGCCATCTTTTGGTTATTATATTACATCCCCGAAGAAGAGGCAGCCTGTTCCTTTGCTGATGAGATCTGATTCATCAGGGGGTGACATCGGCCGAGAGATTTCACAGTTGTCTGAGGTGTTTTCAGGTACTTACGGAACAGCTCTTTTTTTCTGTGGGGCATTAAGGGAACATATGTATCCAAGAATGCAGGTTTTTAGACAATTTCTTTACTGTAAATTAATTCCTTTTTTTTTTTTGATGTTGTTGTTAGATGACTTAGAAGCACAAAGAAAAAAACATGCAAATTTTACCAGCTCTGGAGGTTCAGGGCATAGGGTGGATACTGCTGCTGGAATACATGAAAATATTAATACAGAAGCTGCTACCAAAAGTAAAGCAAAGGTATTTCTCTTGGATTTTTCTTTAAAGTGCAACTATGAACTGAAACAAAATTCAAATTATTCCAATTATTATTGATTCTTTGAATACAGCTACATTTTGACTTTCACATCAGCTCACTGCTTTTTATATTGATCATTTGAATCCTAGTAGGTGCCCCTATTTCTTAGGATAGTTTCATTAGAATGGCATGATCCTTTAGTAGTAGTAAGTCAGGTGATACTATCACCATCTCGTTTTCTTTTTCCTTCCCACTTCACTTTGGGAATTGCTCAGTCTGTCAGCCCATAGTTTTTCAGAGACTCATAGGCTGTTGATGTTCTGTGATCAAGTTTCTGAATTTCAGCTGTGTCTTCCCCTTCTATTTTTTTAATGAAACAGCTTACCTTTAGCATTGGAATAAAATCTTTTAGTTGATAGAATTTAAGAATATAAGCATGGTGCAAGTCTGAAAAAAGTGTCTTTTTAGTTTTGTAGTCCTTGATACCTACCTTCCCTGCCTGTGTCACCTCCCTAAGCCTGCTGTCAGCACTCCTCCTAATGCGGGCCAGGATGCTGTTGAGCTTCTTTGCTTGCCTTGTGGTCAACTTTCTGTCTGCCAAGACCCTCAAGTCCTTTTCTGCCAAGCTGCTTTCCAGCTGGTTGGCCCAGGGCCTGTACAGGGGCCTGGGGTTATTCCTCCTTATGTGGTGGTCTTGGCATTTCCCTTTGAACTTCTCAGCCAATCTTTCCATCCTGTTGAGCTCCCTCTGAGTGACAGCTGACTGTCCTGGAGTATGAGCCACACCTCCCAATTTTGTGTGATGATGGAACCTGGTGAAGGTGCCCAATCATCCACATCATTATTGAAGTTGTTGAACAGTACTGACCCCTGTCTTGATCCCCAGGATACTCTACCAGGGGGGACTGGCCTCCTGATGGACTTGGTGGTGCTGATCTGCCCTTTGAGCCTGGCAGTTCAGCTTGTTTTCAGTCCAGTCATGGTGTACGTGTCTGCTCCATGCACTGTCTGTCTTTTGATGAGGGGGTTGTCAAATCATGCATGTGTATCTACAGGAGGACAGGTGTTTTCAATTCTTCCTGAGTCTGTGTCTGTATGAGAGAGACAGAAAGAAACTGGGCTCTAGACGTGTCTACCTACTCTGTGCCCTTTGCTAAGAATAGCCATTGTGAAAACTAAAGAAGAAATCAGACTTGAGTAATAGAAAAAGCTGTAGGAATAGCTGTGTCTTCTCTCTGTAGAGGCAGATGATTTCAAGTTAAATTAGAAGTTACTGTATATTTGGTCATGGTAGCTAACTTCTCTGCTGTTTGTCCCTGATAGGATTTTCCTCCCAGTTCTTTCAACTGAACTAAATAAAGCATTTTAGGATTTTATAAGTTTCGCAGGAACTAAGGCTTCCTAGTAGGCAATACTTATTTAATCTAGAAAAGCCTTTGTGAAGTAAACTTAAAAATCAGGAGAATGAGAATGTCTATTGCAATGTTCCTTCTAGACAGGTGTTTAAAAATGCATCAATGAAGAGTGTTAATATATTGCCATATCCTGAAATGAAAACACGAAACAAAACACCGAACAAAAATTTTCTTACTGTGGTACTTAACTCATTTTGTTTTGTTGTAGGATGGAATTCATAAAGGCAAGTTTGAGGATAGCTTGTCTAATCATTCTGACTCTGTCTTGAGTATCAGCACAATTGCAAATGCTATTGCTAATGCTTCCTCCAGTGCTGAACCTTCCCAGCTAGCTGCTATGATGATGGCACTCTCCAATAAAAGTAAAAGAACACGTGTTCTTCCTGGAGCTGTTAAAGAAGCTGAACTCTCTGCTAATGAGGCATTATCCAGCAATGAGGAAAATAGTGAATTTGATATGGAAAAATACCTCAAAAAAACAGACGAGAACAGATGTGAAAGTGAATACGAGAGTGTCATGAAACATGAAGCATCTCTCCGGAACCTTACATCTGATACCTTTTTAGTGGGTAAAGATAAACATAAGGATGCTTTTGCAGAGGACTGGATCAATAATCACAGCAAACAGCAAGGAATAGAGAAGCGATTGCTTGATTATCTTAATGAAGAAAGTGACAGTCAGAATTTTTCTAGTCTGTCTGGTATTCCCAGCCGCAGAGATGTAATTGCAGATAATGTTCATTGTTCAGAAAAGTTGTCAGATTTGGTAAATCGTAAACATTTACAGTCAATGGATGCTGATATTAGATCAGAGACACTTAATGAAAATGAAGCCCACACATGTGGAATTCTCTCAGCAGCAAAAATGGAAGTGACACAGCGAAATCTGCTTGCTTACCAGAACAGCAATCTCACTAATGCATGTAGTATAGGGGAAGATAAAGAAACAGTTGATCAAGCAGGAAATGCTGTTCCTGAACCGTGTAATGATTTGGTGGAGAGAAGTGCAGGAAATACTGTGTCCTTCAGCAACTTAAAACCTGCCAAGCAATTTAGTAAATATGTCTCAGTAAGTCCTACAGCAGCCAAGCCTGTGCAGAAATTGAACAATGATAACAGGAAGCAAAATACAGAGAAGAGGAACAAGGATGCCAGTACTCCACGTAGGGGGAATGCAAAACATGTAACTTTTGAGAAGCTGTCCCCAACTTTCCAGAGTAGTACTGGTAAGTAGACTTATATAGATGCAATTATTTGTTGAAAAAGCTTTTTTTTTTTTTGTCAGTTAACTTGTTTCCTGTCCATAAATAAATATGGTGCTTAAATTTTGTTTATTTGCCAGAGCATAAACCCGTTCTACCTGAATGTGACTTAAATCTGGAGGGTGAGCAGTGTAGCTTCAGACCTTCAACTTCACCTCTGATTCACTCTTCTCCTAGTGAGACTTCTGGAACAGCGTTTTCAGGGTAAATTTCTTGGTGCAGCTTACAAGAATTAGTGCTTCATGAGGATTGTTGAGGGATTATGTGTTTGTTTGAATGTTGACTATGATCTTTATTGGGCTAAGACTTCATTATACAATAAGCTGGACATTGTATAGACCAATGTAGTTGTGTTTTTTAAGCTTAGAAGTATTTTGCTCCATCTGGTTCTCTGATTTGTATCATTGCTTATTGTGGGAGAGGGTGGGTAGAAATATTTGTGTGGCTTTTGACTATTTTGTATTTTGATACATAATTGTGTCCAAGGTTTAAGGTTTCCTTAGCAACTCAAAGAACAATATTTCTTAAATGAGCTCCCATTACAGTAAGTGTCATAAGATTTCAACTAAATTAATTCTGTAATCTTAAACACTAACATGGCCAGTAGCTAATGATTGTGTGCAGTCTCATAAGATGAGGCAACTGATTTCTCTGACTTAACTTTTAACTTCATTGTTTGGTATTTAACTACTGTTGTGTTTGTATGTGTTATTAGAATTACAGGCTGTCTGGAATTTCTCAGAAATTAATATGTGCAGGAGAATATGTATTTTTGCAGGCATTATTATATAGCTCTTAAGATTTCCAGTTTAAAATTGACAGTGACCTTAATTGTTGTCATGTTAGCTTTTCTTGTTGAGCAAAGTGCTGAAAGACCCTGTGTTTTCAGGTATTTGAAATGAAGAGAATTCCACCAGTGAATAGGAAATCTAATGTGTGATGCCTGGGAGATTAAATGGTTTCTTTTGACTTTTTAATCTAGTTAGATACAAGTATATTGATTCACCTCTTTTAATAAGTTGTGTTGCTTCTGTGGCCTTAGCATCTGAGTTCAGTTTTGGAATTCTGATGCTTTACCTATATGGATTTATATAGAATGAAAATGTGTTTTATGTACATCAAAGCCAGATCTTGTAAAGGTTAATTGAGAGCTGATTTCTCATTTCTACTGACTGCATTTAACAGAACAGCTAATTAAGTTGACTTTTAGAATAGTATAGGTAATGGGTAACATTGATTTTCTTGATGGCAGCATTAAAAATATACATTTTAATATTGGCATATTTTGAATCTCTTTTTCAGATCTGAAGTGGACTTTAATTACCCATCACATTGTCAGGAATCTCCTTGCAAAGAGAATGTGGTACCTCAGTCTGTTTACTCGAGTCCAAGCATGAGCAGGTTAACCTATGTCTCTGCATCCGGCAGTGCCCGTAAGAACTCAGCAGTGATGCGTAGTCCAGAGACATCCTGGGTAAGGGAAAAAACCAGCACCTCACCCTTACCCCTGAACCAAAATTTATAGGTCAAAGTAATTCTAAATTAGAAAAGCCTTAAGGGTTTTCAAACAGTTTAGGATATGCTGTGCATAGGGAGAAGGTGTTCTTCTTTCCAGCTTCTGAGTTATATGGAAATTTGAGTTTTGGTATCAGCTGTCCTAAATGCTCGCACTCTAATAAATACAAACATAGTAAAACAATCCAAGAACTAGGAACTTCTGAAAAAAGTTTGAGTTTATGTATTTTTTCCTTTAATTTTTTCGATAGTTTCTCATTAAGTCATTCTGTGCTTGGAATGTGCTGCAGTATTCCAGTAGTATGTTGCAGGATCTATATTGCTTTCATCATACCTGAGGCTCCTTTGCTGTTCAGCACCAGCTGTTGGGAGAGTAATTTTCCTGGTTTGTTTTTTTCTGGAGAAATATTTATAAATACATAATGTAGCTTGTACTACTTTTTTCAGGACTGAAACTATAATTTTCTACCTCTGACAGTAATTCTGACTTTTTACTGGTTTAGAAAAGAATGTGCACTGAGGGTAAAATTTGTGTTCAGACTTGCAGTCTTACACTGATTAAAATAATTGGCAATCTTTTATCTGAATTTGTGCATTCCTTGGAATCTGGAATCTGTCTCCCCCTTTCCAAAGTGTGTGCAATTGTAGATGGAATTTTAAAAAACAGACATATTAAACCTGAAGAACCTTTCTAACTTACATGCATGTCTGTGTAAATATGACTGCTCATTCCAGCTATACCATACCTGTCAAAATGGCAGGTCTCTGGGCTTCAGTGATTTCTTGTGAGCACACAAAGAAAATGTCTGTATCAGTGCATTTTCATGCATCTCAAATCCTTTTCAGGTAGTGACTTTGTTCAAGGGCGTTCAGTTTGTATTTTTTTTTAACCTGGCTAGTATGTCTGGTGTGTTGTCAATGCTGTTTTGAACACAAATCTAAAAATACAGCACCACAGAGACCACTGTGGAGAAAATCAACTCCATCTCAGCCAGACCCAGTAGAATGTGTCTTAAGGATAGCAGGCAGGTTGAAGCTGCAGGTTTTCTTTTTCAAGGTGAAGAGTCACAGTTAAAAAAGTAAAACTTCAGACAAGACAAACTTGATTATTTATATCGAATGGCAGTCCCAATAATGATCGGACAGGAAAGTTTCCTGAACAGGCAGTACCAGAATTAGGTGTGTCTTATGTATCCTATTGCTTTTCTTAAATATATAATACTGCATGTTATATTTGTTTACTAGGATGAAGATGCTGGTGAACTGAGCACAACAATAATTCAGGCCAGCCCAGTTCCTCTGCAGGAAGATAGAAAAGAAAATCTAGAAGACCGCTTACGTCAAAGAAGTAGAAAAAAAGCAATACTTAGTATTGACCAGGAACAAGAAGAAAATGAACTTGCTGGTCTTCAGAGAAAACCTCATAATATACTGGACCAAGAACTAGCCAAAGAAGGTTTTCTGAGGATTAATCAGGTTCCATTTATTCCTTCAAATGTACCACCAAATCATGAAGAGCTAGACCATGTTAAATCAGCTTTACCAAGTAAACTCTGCACCTTTCCACCACTTTCTGTCAATGTTGATGCGCAAGAACTGTGTCAGGATCAAACAAACAAAGCGCAGAGACAAGGACTGCCATCTCAGAATGTATTACCTGTTTATTCTGGATTAAACACCTGTTTGCCATGCAAAAACTCATCTGGTGAACAGCATGTTCATATATCAACTGTTAAATCCCATGTCACTACCTCTGAGAGTCAAGCAATTTCTTCTTCTGTCCCCACTTTGCTTACAGGGCATTGTCTTGCAACAACTCCATTTGCAAAGCAGCATCTGGGAACTAAACAACCTGCAGGAAATGCAGTTCTGTCTCAGTTTCATGGCTGCAGCGCTGCAGGTTTTGGCCTTCCAGCAGGGCTTCCTTGTTCTGGTATCCCAGGAGGACATGTTGAGAATCCACTTATGTTGGGAATTCCTTTAGGTGCAAATATTGGTCCTGGCTTTTTGGGTGCAGCTTCACTTTATAATCCACACGGTACTTCATGGAATAATAATATCTTAAATATAAAACCATGTACTGGACAACCTCTTGGAGCTGGGGGAAGGGAGTGGGAGTTGTCGAAGTCACCTGGTATTGGTGAGTGTGATTTTTACAGTGTGTTTGAAATACAGGTGTGGACAGGAATCATGATAGAGATGTTGCTTAAGTTATAGTTAATAAAATTAGGATGGTACTAATTGTAACTGCAATTATTGTTTATGCAAACCCTATTACTAGTTTTCCTTGTTTAATGTTATTCTCTGAATGTAGTGTCTATTCTTATAGCTTCCCTAATGGTCTTAAAAGCATTTCTCAGAATTTCAGCATTCTTTTAAGTAGTTTTGTGTTTGTGTAAAGGATCTAGAACTACCTTTCATAGGAGGAAGAGAAATCCTAGCTGCAGTTTTAGGCAAGACAAGTCATGCTCTTGAAATTCCATTGTATTTTATCTGGAAAGTAGAGGACAGTTCTATTTCCAGCCTAATTTGGTATTAGCAGTCAGTGAAGGCCAAAACTCATAAGAAGTTTGAACCCCTTAGAGGGTTGAAACTGTTTGCCGGTTATGAAGGAAAAGACAACCTGCCAAGTGTCCTCTGTCCTTTCTGCTCTTACTTTGTATTCAGACTTAGCTCTAAATCTAAACAACCCAAATTACTGTTTAATTTTAAAAACTTTATTTTAACCTACAATCTTGCTGTACTTCTTTTTTCTGGCTAATTCTTTCAGCCTAAATGACAAGCTAGTGGGTTTGAAGATTTGAATCTGTGACAATTTAGATCGTGTTTATTGATTGTTCCAAATCATTGATCTTAGTGCATTTTAAAATAGTGAAATACTCCTTACCAATTTTCATACTAACAAGATTTTATAATAGTAATGTTCAAATTTTCTGAGTTGGGCTAGTGCTGATTAAATTGTGACCACTGAGTGTTTTATATCAGGTTTATATATAAATATACTTTTGTGGGTCTGTATGGAATGTACTATTTCCATAAGTATTTGTTTGTGTGACAGTAGAACTTTAAGATGCAAATTAGAAATTATCAAAATGTCAAATTTCATGCTTATGGAAAACATTCTTATGAGAACTGTAGGAGTCGAACATTTCCTTGCCATAATGAAGCATTTGTCAGATGAGTTCACAAACTTGGTGGCAGCCTGAGTGCTGATTTGCTTCTGAATACTTGTAACTAACAGGAGCATATTTTCTTCCAAAGGGCATATAAAAGTGCCAGAAGAACTGAAGTTCCCTAATGCCTGTTGTGTGGGAATTGCATCTCAGACGGTTCTTAGTGTTTATAATCCAACTGACCGGTGGTTGCAGGTCAACATTGGAATACTCAGTGTTTCGGTTAATGGGGAAAGGGTAAGAGATTTTTTCTTTTTCATTGAACTGATTAATACTGTAATCTTACCAGATATCATATGTAAAATCAAGGCCTTCTTTACAGATCTGTGATTTTTCCCTGTTTTATCGTTAATATGCATAAAAGCAATGCTACTTTCTTTAGCCAGGCCACCTGACTTCCTCCAACAAGCAGACTTTGTGAGGTAAATGCCACATGAGGTGACTGATCTGTAGAATTATATTGTGTGCATGAAGTGTGGAAGGTTTGAGTTTATGGGTTATTCATGCCCACCTTTGTGTATGCAAGAAAAGTCAACCCTAGGCCAGAAAACATCCATACTGAGGACTGTTACTGCAAAAACATTTTTTGGCAATTTGCTCCTATTTTTCTTGAAATTAGAAGGTACTGAGTGATGGAAACTGAGAAATATTTGGAGCATGCTTCAAGCTAGACAGGTTGTTCTGTGGGTAGCTTGTAGGCCATACATTAGCTGTCTTGCACTTCAATTTTGCTAAATTCTGTATAATTCTGTTGTCGTACTAATAGTTCCTGAAGTAAAGTACTTTGAGAACTTGAGAATGAGTTAGATTCAAGGTCCATCAGAAGGATTTAATTTCTTTTATTGATGAATACACTAAATAAAGAAGAATATAACAACAGAACAGGCATAGGATACTCTGAGCTTCTGGCAGTTTGATACCCAGTAACTTTAGTTAGATGTTATTTTTGTTCTTACTAGTTTTTGGTATAGTGCTCTTTATCTAGCTCATCTGTTGGAACAATGCAGTGTTGTCCGCAGTCCAGTTCAGGTGTAGATTGTATCAAGTATTGCTTTTTTCTTCTTTAAGATATGGTTCATGCTGTTTTTATTTGGTCCATATTACTGAGGAATAGCAGACAATTATTTGCATTAAATATTGCATCTTATAAGTCTTAGCAATCCTGATCACATCCCTCAGGTATATTTTTCCAGCATATGTAGCATGTGTCTTGCCAGGAGTATGATTTCTGGTTTTGATCTTGTTTGAGCTTTTATGCAGTTCCTGTAACCAGCGATTCTGTTGGATCAAGAGGTGATTTTTTTAAATGAAATTGCTTTACAGTTGTTTCCATGAATAAATATATGCAATTGTTTGTGCTGTGTGATTAAAACCGATGTTTTTTCCGTCAACTCTGAGATACGCTGCTGTTCTTGCTCAAAAATTAGGGTTTTACTTAATTTTCCCAGTGTCAATCTTTGACTAGATGGTAGAAAAAAACCTCAGTGGTTTTCAGGTTGGCTTGTCTGTTTAAATTAAAAGAAAAGGCCTGCAGTTGAGCAAGATGCAAATGGGCCATGGATATGAAGATGCATTAATTAAATGGAGGAAAAATATATACAAAATGTCTGTGTTAAGCAGCCAGATGAATGTGGTATTTGGAAAGGAAATGTCTTCAGGTAAAAGGCCTGTTTGAAAATGACAGGTATTTTATTTTTCAGATGGATCCTGTGAAATATCAATGTCTGGTTTTCAAGAACAAAACCATTGTAGGGCCCTACTCTGCCAACGACCTGAAAATACTTTTCTTACCTTCCCGCTCGGGGATCTTCCAGTGTATCCTCAATGTTTCATCTTGGCCAGTTTCTGCAGATTCCGAGACAATCATTCAGTCAGAAGCTTTGGCAAGCAGGGTAGTTCTGACAGCAGTCGCTGAAAATCCTAATTTAGAAGTAAGTTGCTGTTTATTGTGGGTCTTTCATTGTTGCAATTTTATGAATAATTTAATGACACTGGAAAATAATAGGGTTGCAAGGTTGCTCCTCAAAGAAACCTGGAATTTCGTATGTTTTGAGTAGGAATAGAGAAAATTTTTGAGAAGCATATTGTAATCTGGGAAGTTCCAGTTGTGCAAAAGCAGCTAGCTAGAAATGAAGCATTCTGTGTGGAAAGAATAAATTAAAAATTTCTTTTTCGTTGTTAAAAGACTGGGCATTACTTTTTCATTGTTAAGACCTTAAAGATCTGATGCTTACTAGGTATCTGCTCTGTTGGATTGGGAATTTAATGTAACAAAAAGCATTTATTTCCAATTGTAAGGATTTCTTTATTTTTTACATCAAGTAGGCTTTGTCTTGGTTTCTCACTATCTTTAGCTTGTTTATGATTGTAGAGAATATTTTCTTATTTTGGACTAATTAAAAATTAAAAGTAAGTGCTTGTGTAAAGTGCTTTTGTCTTGTGTCTTATCATGAAGGACAACCATGTGGGAGAGAGTGTGACATAAATAATTAAATCTGGCTTCATATAGTTCTAGATTTAAGAGTATGGACAGCCATAAAAAGGCTTGATGATACTTCTGGAGGTGCCTGAACAAATTACATGGTAGTCTGTGACATGTTTGATAAAAGTAAAGCTTTCAGTCATCAGCCGCAGTGGACATTTTCTTTTCATTTATGGTGGTCTTTTAACTTGCTCTGGGCTAATTATCTGTTTTGAAGTAATGAATGCACACAAATTGATATAATTTTAATGCTTCTTCCATAAATTTTTATTTATTTTCAATGCATTTTTTATTTTTTCACATGTAGTCCATTCTCCATGTTATTCATAGTATATTTGAACTTGTGTCATGTTCAAATAAAATGTAAATCTTGTGCTCAATCTCTGCATGTTGTTACATTCCTGAGATTGGAAAAAGTACCAAATAAAAGCTGTCTTTTGCTGCAGATCATGACACTTAAGTGTTTTTAAGCTAGCAAAAAATAACTGTCCCTTATTTTCTTAACTTTCAACTTGCTGAAATGTGTTTTTAACTATCTAAAACTGACATTTCTTACTTGCTAACAATAATCGTGGTTTAAACTTACTTTTAATTTGAATTATCCAAAAATAACTTGATTGTGTGCTGGATTTTGGTGGATAAACGTTGCACTAAGTTTGGCTTAATTGACTGAGGTAGAATGCATGGGAGATAGCCAATTGGCTGTAGCCCCTTCTAATATCAAAGAAAACATGATTCTTAGACTGTAATAGTTTGTATTGTATGTGGATATAGGGTTAAGAGGGTGGAATAGATGAGTAACATCCTAGTACTTTTGTAGGGTAGTGTGTTTTGAAGGTTTTCCTTTCTTCTAAGTTCTGCTTTGTTTTAAAACCAGGTGGAATCAGGAAAAGGAGATTGCCTGGATTTTGGTGACTTACCTTTTGGCAATTTGAAGGCTCTTCCCCTAAAACTTATCAACAAAACCCATGCTTTTATGCCAATTAGACTTATTATTAATGCAGTAAGTACAGTAAACTTCTTTATGTGAGAGTTAACATCTTGTGATACTGAATTTTAATACCCAAACACTTTGTTACATATCATTAAGAAATATGTCTTGGACACTTGATGTAAGACTTCCCAAGAAGTCTTTTGTTAGTCAGGAAATAAATAGTTTTTGCAGGGTGGTAATTTGATCCTGCTGTAATGGTACCAACAAAAATGCTTCTGGGATAAGTGTGTGGGGTTTTGTTTCATGTTTCAAAGCTACAGCCTAAATTTGATTGTTTTTTTTTGTCTAAGCTACTTGGATCATTCAAAACTTGTCTTGCATTTCTCAGCTTTGTCAGCATTGCTGTTACTGACAATAAGAGATTTAATACTTGTAATACTTTTCTTTTTTTGACAGAATGCAGTAGCCTGGAGGTGCTTCACCTTTTCTAAGGAACCTGTTAATACTTCTAACGAACAAATGGATGCAGTTTCTCAGACAGCAGCTCCATCAGTTGTAAACCACGTGATACATGCAAGCTGTGATGGGCAAGTGAGTAGTTTGTAGTTGGTCAGTTCTTTTTACTTGCTGTCTGAAATGACAGTGCTGAATATTTGAGTTCAGAGTAATGATTTTTGGGCAGCACACCTTTTGCATGTACAAGTTTTGTGGATGTTTTGTTTTCTCCTCTCAATAATTTTCTCCCTTCCATAAGGTGAGTCAACCAATTTCTTTTTCAGGATCCTGAAGCTTTAACAGTTTGGGTTCTGTTCCATGCACCTAAGAAACAAATTTCTTCTTCAGGTAAAGTAACTTGATTTTTATTTCAGCTGAAACAGATTTGACTTTTAATGTATACGTTTGTTAGAATTGCAGGAACAGGCTGCAAACTATGTTTGGTTTGTGGGTGCTAATATTTCAGGTATCATATTTTTAGTAACTGTAGGAGGCAGAATGTCTCTATGTCTTAATCCTTTATATATTACCAGGGACATTTTTACTTAAGTATGAAGCTGTACAAAGTTTGTGCTGCAAGATGCCTGGAATTTGCGTTGACTCTTTTTACTGAGGGAATTAAGCCATCACTGAAAAAAACATTGCATTAATTGAAAAATTAATAATAAGTTTGCAGAAATCTCTGGATTGTTCTGACTTGCTGAATAGAAAATAGTATATATATCAACTAGTTTGGCTGGTGTGGTAGGATGGGTTTTTTTGTTTGCATTAGTGACAATTTCAGTCACATATGACAAAAAGGTAAAACTCTTAAATAAGGTTCTGTGAGACTTTATTTAAAAGAGGGGGAAAAAAGTGGTGCAGGAGTAATGGGAGAGCTGTTTTTCTCACCCCATGGATATGTTAAGATGGAAGAGTAGCTGAAGCGAGACATGCATCCATAGGAATGGCCTTTGCTGTTGACACACTTGCTTTTGCTACTCATGAAATTGTTCCTAGATTCCTTGGGTCCAGCAGAGGAGTTCCTGGCAAGAGTGGATGTGGAAGTGGATAGTCCAGGACCTAGCACTGTGATTAAAAGTATTTTTCTCAGAGCAAGAGCTGGAACAGCTAGGATATGTATTCCAAAGGACTTAAAGGTTTGTGTATATTTACAAACTGTATTTCAAGAACAGTTTGCCTCTCCTCGCCTCCTACTTTTGTAATGTTTGGTTTTGTTATGTATGTATATATACAAACATAGACTTACTTTATTTTTGCAGAAAATACATCTGTCTGCTAGTGTGGGTTCAACAGTCAAGCAGCAGCTGTCATTGGTAAATTCTGGAAACATTAGTGTACATTTGAAAGTTCAGGTAGGTTGGCTTTTCCCTCTTGAAATCATGATTTTTGTGCTGTTCATATTGTACTGAACTAGAGGTGAGCCTTGGGATTTTAGCTCAGCTCTGTGGTTTGATAAAAGCTTTACAAGTTTACGTCTAGGCAATGAAAAATGGCAAAGAGATTTGCTTACTTTTTTAGAAAAAGCTTATGGGTGTTCTTTTGCTCAACTTCAGTTTTACTTGTTATAACAAACATACCTTCATGATTTTTACTAAATTTTAACTAAAATATTTGTTATACGTAAAAGTAGTGAAGCCTGTGCTGCACAGCAGGTGTTGGTTAGCTGGTAAAGCCTGCTTAAGGCAAAGATGAATATTAGCATTGGGAAACATCTGTATTTTCTACAAAACTGCATTAGTTTTTAGTGTACATGTTGCCAGCTCGAAGTGAGTACTTTTCAGATATGCAATGTCTTTACTTGGCCTTTTTGAGAATCCATGGAAAGTATGGTTCCAAACTGAAAGATAACTAACCACATTTGAAACTTGCATTTCAAATTCAACAGAAGGAGCAGTTGGTTCCGTTTTCTAAAAAGAGATTTGTTAGCCCATCATTTCTAAGATCAGAGGCCATGGAAACAGGATCTGCCACATTAAGTGATGATAGTGGGTGCTAATTGATAAAGTGTTGACAGCTCCAGGTGTATTCAAATTGTCTGAATTGCATGTAAAACAGGTGCACAACCAAATTGTATTACATTTTGTAGAAGTATTTAATCCCTTAAAATAGATAACTAACCCTCCCTTTTGCCCTTGCCTGCTTTCAGACATCAGATCAGGACAGCAGCTTTGCTGTTAAACCTGAAGACCTTTTCCTCTTTCCTGGAGAAGAACAAGTAGTGACTGTCCAGTTTTTTCCAAAAAGCACAACAACTACAGAAAGGTAAGATAACTGATTCTGTGCTGCTTTTGTTAACCATGTGATACATGAACTACTCTTGACCTTAAGGTAGTGAACATATTGAAAGTTTGACCCATATGAGAGTCTTCGTCTTCAGTTGTTCTCATGAGAGTTCTCATCCATTACAAATGGATTTATGTTAAGGTTTACCTTTTCTATAGAATATCTCCCTCCTCAGGTGTGTATAGCAGAATGAATAGATAATATTTCCCATCAAGAAATATTCTAAGACTTGTTTGGTGTAAAAATAAATGGAGTGAATCTGTGAGTCCTTTTTTACGGTAGTTATTTCTAAAGTACAGCAAAGCTTCAGAATACTTACCTTCAGCAGCCTCTTCAGTTGCTTCCCTCTTTCTCTCTCTGCTGAGGCAAGGGAAATGGTATTTCTGTTTTACATGTGAAAAATGTCAAGAACAGATCAGGAATCTAAGTATTCATTTGTCTGCTGTAATCAGATAAAAGTTTGTTCTGTACAACACTAATGTACAAGTTCCTTTTGCAGATGGATGAAGTATAGTTTTGCTCATTAGCTCCTGTTGAACTTCATTCTGCAAAATAAACTTGATTGGTTCAAGTGACAATTAAGATGTCATGTGAGAGTTTTTGGCAATGACTCATTTCTCCAGAGCAGCTTTCCCTCTCTTGCTACATGATTTCAAGTTTCTGCAAGAATCGACAAAGGAGTATCTTCAGTATATGTTCAACTTCACTGGCTAGCTTAACCAGGTCTCACCAGTGCATTTAAATTAAACAGTGAAGTTCTGTGCTAGTGACAGTATGATCCTATTGGATAGGTTGAATTTTTGCAGGCTTGAGTTACTCAGGAGGATTGGAAACTTGGTAATCTACATCCAAGTGCTGCCTACAGACTAATAAACTAACTGAGGCAGTAACCAGGGTCCATGTTCCCTGCTGATGGGATTAAGGTCTTTGTCAGCAGGCATCATAGGGATTCACTGACAGCTAGAATGGAGGTTCTTGAGTTTTTTTTCTTGACTTGAAATCTCTGTGCTATAACAAATGATTCAGTCTATTATTTAAAAGCTAGATTTCCTTCCTTGGTGCTCCTGGTTATCTCACACCTGTAAAAATTCAGTAAAGTTTCTCATGGCATTCAAAAAGCATCTCTTTAGTCTACAGCCAGACTTTGTTTCTTTCTAAAATTACTCTGTCAAAATAACTAGTATGGACGAAAAATACTTTTGAGCTGTAGTCTCTGAAATATTTATCTGAATCATTTCCAGCTGAAATACTTCAGAAGACTGTGTGAGGTATGTGGGGCATATGTGCTTAGAGCCCAAAGGATGTAAATGTAGGGCCATACCTAAAGCTGGCCTTTGTCATAAAATAAAAAGTGTTTATATTTTTGCCTTAAGAGGGTAGTTTTAAAAATGCCTATCTGTAATATTTTTTCAGTTATGTTTTGATTTCATCAGCTAATCTTGTCCTATTGTGAGATTTAAATTTATGCATTTATTTTTAAAGTATCTTGAAAATCCTCGTGCTGCCATCTGGGCCTCAGTTTGAAGTGATGATAGAAGGTGAGGTAGAATCTGGGCAAAACAGACCTGTGTCTACAGCTGCTGGGTGCTCAGACATTCCACCTATCCTCTCCAACAAGCAGTTCATTGCCTGGGGAGCAGTATCACTTGGATCATCAGTGTAAGTATAAGTTGGACAGCTGTTAATATAGAATATCATGTTAAGTATTTTATATTGCACTTATGTGGAGTAAATTTTCCCATTCACATTGATAATTGGCAGTAATTTGTTCTATGCCTCCAGTGAAAGAAGCCGTATATTGCAATTATTTTTCTTGTGCAAGAAAGTTTTGGAAACAAAACTTACTTGTGTATTCTCAAGGGTGTTTTAGTTATGATTAGAATACCTGGTTCTGTAAGTTTAGTGTGTCATGTAAATAGAAATTAGGAGAAAAATATTTTTCGATTAAGTTGATAGAAAAATTCTGTTGATTCTTTTGATACCTATCTCTAGCTAGAGATTAGTTATGCTTCATCTCGTCCATTACAAGGAACAGAATCCAGTCTGTGTAATGTAATTTGACCATCTGAATAGCATAAACTGTTGAACATCCCTTAATTGATTTGAATGTGTTTCAGGGTTAAAACTTCTAGTGATGTAGAATCTGTTTTGCCCCTAATTATGAATTATTTTATCCTTCAGACTACTTCTTGTCCACACTTTTTTAGTTTCAAGTTTACAGGTTTATTATTCTATGCTTTAGTGAAACTGTTCCTAATTGTTAGGATATTCTTTGCTTCTTTATATGTAAAGCCTGCAAATTTTGCAGATCTCTGAACTTTTAGTAATTGTTACTTGAAGGACTAATCCACTGTTGGTTGATACTGAACTTTTTGATTCTAATGATCTAATGGTGTTCCTGGTGGTTTAAAATCAATCAATGTTTGTATCCAAGAACTGTTTCTGATATATGCATTTCTGTTTTCCTGGTTTGTTAGGGTGCACTGTGCTTCTAACAGTAGTTTTGGTTATTTGGTGTTTGGGAATTACTGCTTCCTGCTATCTTTTTATTTGCTGTTTCTCCTGTAAAACAGTGTTGAGGAACCCTTGGTTTTAGGAAGCTGAAATTATTTCTGTAATTTTGTTTCAACAGAGTACAAAAGAGTGTCTGCTAGTGTTGCTAGAGAGAGGTTTTGCTCTCTCTGTCCTCCTCTTTAATTCCAACTGCATGATCTGTTCTCTTATGTTGTAGCAGTTTTAGGGCTTGTCAAATTCATCTGTCAATGTTTTTTGACTTGTTAAAATGACAAAGGCACTTGCTCTTGCTGGAGATGTTTCCTACCTCTACTGAGGAAAGCTCTGAGTACCAGAAGCCTGGTCAATGCTAGGATGTATCACAGAGAAAAAAAATATTTCAATCAACCTGATTCTGTTAAGTGACCATAGCTTTCTGTGTTGCTATTACATTGAGAAGTACATGAGAAGGAAAAGTTATCCTGAATTTAGTTCTTTACAACTGTTCCTGTGAATCTGGGCCAGACTACTCACGAGACTTTGTTTCTGCATAACTAAGTCTCTTTGGATAATCTCATCATAACTGTGTCCTGAAGTGGGGATTTTTATGGAGTTTTTGTGTTGATACAATTGCTGGTTTCTTCGAAAGTTCAGGCTGTTAAGTACAGTACTTGAACTTCAGAAAAGTATATATTTTTTTAATATATATGTATATTTGGGGATTGTTTTGCTATGAGTATTTGTGTGTTTTGGTGTATAACAGTGTAGGATGTGTAAGTTTGATAATACAGAAATAACTTTTTATTTAACATATTCTATTGCTCCAAGAGGTGATTTTTTTCCATTAAATTACTTCAAAATTGACTGTTCCATTGCTTCCATGAATTAATATATGCAGTTAATTTGTATTTACTGTAAAATCTAACCAAATGTATTTTTCAGACAGAAGAAGTTAATTCTAAGAAATGACTCTCCATCTGTGACCCAGCATTTAAGATTGTTGATAAGAGGCCAGGATCAAGACTCCTTTCAGGTGCCTGCCATTAAAATTTCTCTTTAGTGTTTATGACAGTTACCAGGCTATGTTTAAAATGAAAATGTTTTTGCCCTGAAGTGTTAGCAGCCTGTATTTGTTTTGAGAGTGCCAAGGTGAGTGTGGTAGCAGAGCTTAAGCTACACTGGTATCCTTGGGAGCCGCTGAAATAGGAGTGCTGCAGCAAACTGGAGTACAGTTTACTGCTCTCTAAGCTGCTGTTTCACAACAGAGTCAGTACTTGGTGGAGTGGTCCATCAATGGCTCTTCTTGCGGGAGGGAGTCTAGATGAGGATAGAAAAACTGGAATTAGCCTTTAGGAATTACCATGGCTAATGGGTCTTTTTGTTACGTAACCTGCATTGACTTACATCCCCTTTTCCGTCAAATGTTCAGATTTTTAAAATTTAAAATCTTATACTGACAGAGAATTAATGTACTGCTGGTAAAGTTCAGCCTTGACAGGTTGGGGATTGAGGACAAAAAAAATCTGTAAACTGAGAGGCATCGAAATGTTCATTATGGGAATATAAAGTATCTTGGACTTTGTCATTTCATTGCATATTAAGCATTGCAACTTTAAATATGCCATTGTTGTAGAAGTTAATGTGGAATTTAAAGAATTTAATTCTTCCTTCCTAGTGTAGTAAGTTTTACTGCTGGTTTTTTTTCTATTATAGTCACTCAGTTCTGATGTCTTTGTTTTTGTAGCTGCAAAGTATATTTGGATCAGAACAACGCTTAACCAGTAGCTGGGAGCTCAGAATGCGTCCCAAAGAAGATACTAACATATACCTGATGTTTACACCCACTCGAGTAACTTGCTGCTTTGCAAAGCTGGAAATCAAACAGCTGGGGATTCAATCAAAGCCAGGAATTAAGTTTACTGTAAGAGTCCCACCATAACTTCTAAAAGTTTTAAATGTACTTTTTTTTGTAATTATTGAAAATCTAGCATCGAATAGGTGTTTCTGTCAAAAACCTGAAAATTCAAGATACATCTTATGGACATCTGTATACTTGTTAAAGTCATATGGACACTAAATTTTATGCTTTGAACCTGAGTATCAATTTTGCATGTAATTCTTTCCTTTGAGAATGATGAAATATTTTATGTACTATATTAAAAGTAGCCTAAGATTTTAACTCTAGAAGTGTTAAAAAATCTGAACTTGTCTTGTTCTATAGGTAGGTCTTAAACAAACTTAGAAGTAGAACTTGAAAATGATTGAGTAAATTTAAGCTTTTCTATTTCTTGCAAGGGCTTTTCAGGTCACATTTTTAACATTTTCATTTGTTTTTCTGTAAATCTACATAGTTTACCATAGTTGTACATAAATGTGTTTTACTAAGAAGCTTTTTTTATTTGAAGTACTTTTTTTTTTGATAGTGGGGTTTTTTTTCTCTCCCAGATACCATTATCTGGATATGGAGGAACAAGCAATATAATTTTAGAAAATGTTAAAAAATTGTCAGATAGCTTCTTGGTTACACTGGAAGGCTCATTGTCTGCAAGATCACAGGAAGCTTCCTTCCACGTGAGAAACACAGGTTCCCGGGCTGCCTATGTTAAAGTGCTGTGCTTGGGAAACCTGCAGACAAAAGCAGCGATGGATCCTCAGGTTATGAGAGTGTCTCCCGAGCAGTTTGTACTAAGAGAAGGAACACATGAAGTAAGCACAGTGCTTTGTTTTGAGCAAATGTTATGAATTTAAATTAAATGTCATCATTGAAAATGTCTGACTAGTTCTTTATTAATATCTCACCTATTTTTTGTTATGTCCCATTTCACTTTTATTGTAGTAATCTGTTGACTCATAGTCCAAACATTAACGCAAACATTAAGATTTTTTTTTCCTCAATGTGTTGTCTATTTATTTTATCAGGTGATCACTGTAACATGGAACCCAATGGAAAAGAACTTCTCTCCAAGCATGGTGGTATCAACACTGTGTCTCTTTTGGGGAGATGAAGTTTCTAGGCAGCAGTATCGCAGGTAAGATGTGCTTTGCTGTTGTAGCAGACAGACGTTTAGAAAGAAGTTAAAGCTAGGGGTATGTGCTTGCCACAAGTATGGTTTTAATGTGTTTCCAAAACCAACAAGAACAAGATAAAAGATGATGATGATGATGATATGTAGAGATCTATTAAGCCTTGCATGTGTAAATTGTTGATGGGGGTTTGTTCATTTATGGCTTTGCTCACATACTGTAGCTAGAATCCTAGTTAAGGATTTTATTCTGTTTTAATTTACTTAAATTACTTAAATTGTGTTGGGTTTTGGGGAAATGTTTTCTTTTTTTGTATTGGAAGAGATCTGTGTTCTGTCTTGGTATCTCTCTTTCTAATGTGTATGTAACTTTAATTTTTAAAGAAAAGGCTCATGAAAAGAGTAGTACTGAAATCCAGGAGTATTAAGTTTCAAACAAAGTTTATGTCTTGGTTTGCTGAATTCTGTTGACAAAGAATGTGTTTGAGTAGGTGTATATGTGAGAAAAATAATATCCACATATGCTCATGACACACTGAAACTTATTGAGAATACTTTGCTGATCTTAAATAGTGGCCATGTTATTCTGCATTTCAGTTTGTGTAACTCAAACACACAGAAATGGCATATTCTGCCTTCAGTGACAGAAACTGCACTTGTGACTTGTGCTGTCCATGGGGTTCAGTGTAATGCAGAATGTTCAGACAGGGTAGAGCAGTAAGGTGTTGATAATCATAATTCAGTGCAAAACTTCAAAACAGCATTATTTCACTATTGATTTTAAATGTCATTGCCTGACAATGTATGATAGTCATTGTGTATGTTCTTATCCAAATGAAGTGTTAATCATGGCTGGATTTAACTACATGGCTTTGAATAAAAAGCTCATGGAATAGCTGAGTTCCTGACCTTGATAGGAAACTGGCTTATTTTAGATATCTTAGAAGAGGCTTGGTCCTGTTTTTTTGTATGAATTATTTTGTGTGAGGCAATGCTCTCTATCTTGGAATCCTTCTTAAAGGGATGAAGTACTTAGGGAACAGTTTTGGTCTACAGGTCAACAGAAAACCCATCTAGAAGCTGAATACAACTACATAGGTATTATTAGAAACTTTTTGTTTTTTAAATTCAGATTCTGGATGTTATGTATGCAAAATGACTTGTTGATTTTATTAGTAAGCAGGCTGGCATATTGTTCTTGAAAATAGTGGTCTAGTTCATTGTTTCTTGGTGGGAGTTTTTCTGAAATATCCCTTGATAACTTGAAAGAGATGTGTATGTCTTGCAATGACTGAGTTCTCTAAGCCAGTCCAACCCCATTCTATAATTGTGCACTAGAATGAGAGCATGATTTGGGACTTAGGGGCAGGAATGTGAAATGAGTACTCTGCCTCATCTGCCGGCTTGTGCCCCAAGTTCCTTACTCCAAAATCATACGTAGTCAGCAGCCCAGTAAGTAGCTTAGACCTGAGAGTTAGTAGTGCTCAGGAATTCTTTCCTCCTCCATGGCCCTGACCTTATCTGAGTGCCGCATTTTATCTTGCTGACCTGTAACTTCCCATTTTTCCCAGGACCGTTTGTATCCCTGTGCCTCCCAGTCTTTTCTATTCTGTTGGTAGTCATGCTCCTTGGTTCTGTGTTCCTGCTGTTGGCTGGCACCTGCTGCCACTCTGACACTGACTAGCCAATTTTTCCTCTCAAAAAACTTTCGCTTGTAACCAAAATAGCATTCTCCTGCTTGCTGTGGTGATTGAAACATCGCTCAGATGCCTGATGTACTTATCAAAAATCTAGGTAGGTGTGACTGACAGCAGAGAACAAGTATGGAAAGACAAACATATGGTAACCATTATTTCAGTGTTTCCTTTTACTCTGCAGCAATAGAGCAGGTATTTCTTTAACCCTTTTAAGACTGTGAAAAGACTTCAGTTTTAAATGGATGCTCCCAGATTTGAGCTTGGTGTAGTCAAGAAATGATGAAGTGAAAATTATACTGGATTCCTACGATTCATATCAATCTTTGCAATTTGTTGTTTCTAGTACTTTGTTTAATTTAATGACTCCTGTTTACCTCTAACAGAGCTGTGATGTATAAAGCTGAGGTGGAAAAACGCATCATCCCAGAAAACAACTTAGTGAGAAATGCTGTATTTGATGAGGAATTTCAGGGGGAGCTGCTTGTGACAGAAGGTAAGACTATGACTTCTTAAAAGAAAAATATAATGCTTGTTTACTTGTGGCAAATGTGCTTTTGGCTTGAATCCTAGTTATTTTTCACTTTTTTTTTATAAATGTAGAAGAAAAATTCTGAATTTGGACAGTTGTACTGGGCAAAGCTTTGTTGTATTTTCTTTCCCTAGTCCAGCTGAGGAGGAGTGTGGTAGAATGGCTTTGGTGGGCACCTGACATCCAGCCAGGGTCAACCCATCACAACAGAATGTGCCTTTTTTCATTCAGTATCTATTTATTTAAATGATTTTCTGTACTTTTCTCCTAGCAACATGAACCCCCAGTCTGTAAATATTATAGCATTAAAAATGCTGAGTTTATTTGGAAAGTATTTGCCTTAATAACTATTAGGGAAAGATTCAGTTTGTTGTACACAGATATCTTTGAAAATTGAGAGGCAGGCAACTTGGCTGACACCCAAATATATTTCTTTTCCTTCCTAAATAGCTTTTACTTCTGCTTGTTAGTAAGAAATGCATTAATAAGAATACAGTATATTGTAAAGCGTTCCTTTAAGCACCCCCCAAGTCTTCAGTCCCATAAGTGTCATGAATTTACTGTCAAACCCTAATCTTGAGCTAGTTATATTCACATATGGAATTACTTACTGTCCTTAGGCTACTACACCTGAATAAATATAGTCTGTTTCTTTCCCTATGAATTGTATATTGTCTTTACTTGGAAAAGTAAAGATTTTTTTTATCATTCATGTTAGTTGAGGTGAAATCCTAGTGAACATTAGATACTTGGGTTCTGGAGTATCCTTTGAAGTTGTTAAGAAAGTTTTGGAGAAAAAAAGTAAAAGCTAACTCTAATTTGGCATAGAATCAAATTAGTATATAGCATTCATGTAAAGGTGGAAACTATATGATAATATTTTTATATTTATTGTTTTATATGTAATATTTATTATATCTTATAATAAAAAGTTTTAAATTGGTATGTATTCAGATTTATATATTGTATTTGATGTTAGTGTTGAGCTACACCTGATAGCTAAGCTTGCAGGAAGTAGTTTTGGAATGATCTAGGATTTCTTAGCTGATGGATTATTAACTAGGTCTATGTCTGTAATCTCTCTGGTGTAATTTCTGAGTATTATTGGACTATTCTTACTAGAATTTCTCTATTACTCTCATTTTTAGTGTGTGATGTCCCACGAGAGACAAACGATATCCATCTTTTCTATGCAAATATGCAAAAGGTTCTCCTTTCTGTGGTTGGATATTCCACTTGTGATCAGGATGGCTTTCAGCAGTCTACTGGACCCCAGTTGGAATTGGACAGGTACTGGAACCATAATTAGTAATTATATGTATGTAATTATGGTTTTTTCTTGTGAGGGTGGTTAGGCATTGTAGCAGGTTGCCCAGAGTGGCTGTGAAGTTTTCATCTCTGAAGAAATTAAAAACCTGGCTGGACAATGTCCTGAATTACCTGGTGTAGTGCCCCTCCTTTGTGCAGGGGTGTTGGACTGGGTGATCTCCACAGGTCCCTCCTGATCTCCAGAATGTGTTGCACAGCATGCTGTGAAACTCAACTTGCATTCCCTTATTTCTCTATGCAGTACTTATTTTCTCTGTATATGTTTTTAAATTATTTCATATTATTATCTTCTGAAGATAATTTTTTATTTTAGTTCCTCTCATTCTAAATGATACCTTTCACTTCCAAACATTCTGTGAAAAAGCTGTGTCCTGATCTAGCTGCTGGATTGTTTTATACTTAATGGAGAATTGAATTAAATTGAGGGCCCATGTAAAAACTATTGTACTTCTGTAATAAAATTTTGAGAAATACTAAGAGTAGGCTGTTATAATTACTCATGAGATATTTTTTTACTGCTTTTGCCTAATGCAGTCTTATTTTCAGGTTGGAGAACTTTGTCACACATACTGCTGCAACTTTGGACGTTCTTCCTGTTAAAGGACCTCAGGGTATTTCTTTATCTGCAAAAAATAATAATCTAGCTCAGAATAAATCAGATTCTCAAGAGACTTGGGCTGTTACACCTGAGTATTTGATTTTGACATCTCCTACTCTTGGTAAGTATTTTTGAAGTTAATGAAATAGCCACTTAACTATTAAGATAACTGTGCTGCATAGGATGTTTGTAAGTGTGGATTGGCCAGCAATCTTTATGCAGACTTGATTTGAGCACAGTTTTTGGATAAATCATCAGAGATTATGTGCTCTGTGAATACATATAGAATGCACTGCATACGCACGAAGGTTTTAAAGTAATGTGAAGGTAAAATTAGGGCAGAAAATACTTTATTTTCGTTGCTGCATTTTTGTGAATTTTTGTGTTAGCTTTTTTTTTTGTGTTACAGGTGAAACATCAGATACTAGACGTGTACAAATTCTCAACAATTCCAATCGAATGTTGGCATTTGAACTTTCATGGCCAGCTCACTGCCTTACTGTAACCCCACAACATGGAGATGTTGAACCAGGGTAAGTGTATTTCCATAAGTTCCTTTATGTGTGAAAGTGTGGTGAGGTTTTGGAGGAATTTATTTTTAGTTTAAGTGTGTAACTAGTTTAGGAATTTTAGTTGGTTTTTAGGAATTTACTTTAGTTTGCTTAGACTGCACCCTGAAACTATTTTAGCTCCAGGGTATAGACTTTTTGTCAACTAACATGCAAATCTAGCTTTTTTAGGACCTTATCCTTTTACAGTTGTGTATTATGGGAATGTTCTTCTGTCACAGGTATAATTACCTTGATGCCAGGAGTTTTCTGTGCCTGGAAGTACTATTATTATTGCATAGTTTTCAAGGAGCTGAATGGCCAGTGAAGCTGAAGCTTTAAAAATCTGTTTTCACAGTAGTTTTTTGTTTAAAATTTAGCCGTGCATTTAAAAACAAAAAACTCTTCCTCCCTTCCACAACCAAGAAACAACCCCCAAAATAACATTTCTTATAGAAGGCTTCTCTTCTGGGGACTTAGCATTTTCTTTAGCAAATGTGATATTCCTCACAACTTGATTTTGGGATTCTTTTTATTTGGAGAAATCTGGGTTTTGCCATTCAACCTTTGGCTTCTCAGTATTTGTAGGTATGAAAATAATGACAAGCCAGTGTCATCTTACCCATGCCTTAATTAGGGTATTCTTGGAAAAGTAGTCATAATATCATTGTATACATATATAAGACTTTTCACATATGGCAGCAAAGACTTCAACAATTTATGCTTGAAAGGTCTGCTCACCTCTCCCTTCTAAATTTCTGGTGTATTTTAAGGTTCAGTTCAGAACAGCTTTAAGACCCTATTATTAAACTATTCTCATCTTCCAAAAAAAAAGTCTCCCACCAAAAAATAGGTTTTGCTTTCAGAATTATATTTCAGTAGTTGCTTTAACTTTGAAGATGTTTACCCAAAATACTTTCTTTTCAGTCCTGCCTGGCTAATTGCGTTTTAAACACTTAATTTCATATTCATGTAGATGTAAATTTCTGGGAAACTTTCATCGCTAGTGAGAACAGAATAGAGTTCCATGGAAGGGCTAGGGTATCTGCCACTCATTGCAGATTCAGTCAGTGCCAAGAAAAATAGTCTCAAAAAGCAGTAACAATTAATGACTTTCCAGTAGCTGTGGAAGTGAGGACATACTGAGTGTCTCATACCCCAAATTCAAGATTGTCTGGATGATTTCTTACAAAGAGGGTATTGATGGCCTTCTGCAAGCAATTTTCTTGCAGTGTAGAATTTTAAAATGTGTTCACTGGAAAAGAGTGAGCAGAATCCTCACTTTTTGGGTCCAAGTAAGTAGTTTGGATCAAGAACAGAGGAAGTAGGAAGCAGACCCGTGGGAACAGCTGACTTAAGCACAGCAAGCTGCCCTTGCCCAGTTCTCTATTTTTCCTGACCATCTCCTCATAGTGCCTAGGGCATTCAACCTGTCACAATAGGAGCCAGCCAGAATATTTTATACTCTGCACTGTGAGGGCTGGATTCTGCAGAATCCTTGAACTGAGTTAGGCCATAAGAAGAGGTGATCTGATTTCTCAGTGATGGTGAAAGAAGATCCTGGGATCATGGCTTTTAAAGCTTAATATATGGCATATCTGAGTACCTGAGATTTAACGATCTGTAGGGCATCTTCACTTATCTGCTATCTTAAAAGTGCATCCTTTTTTGGGGTGGGATAGTGACAAATGTGGTAGATACTGATTCTAGTATGAGTCATGCTAGTTGATTTTTTTAAATTTTTTTTTTTAGGGGAGTACACTAATTCTGGTGAGTCCTAATCCATCACTTGCCACAAGGCCCATATTAATTCCTTGGAGTGGCCTAATCTACATCCATTGTGATAATGGACTAAAGGTATGTGGTTTACTTGAGACTTCAGATTGCAAGTTTTTATTTTACTTTGTCAGTTCTAACAAAGTTGCTAAAACCTTGTAGATTTGAGTCAGAAGCTCTGTCAGCGTCCATTATTCTTTTTAATTTGTAAAGTTCTCATAAAGAAAAGTAGTCAAGATGCCATTTTCTAAACTGATTTTTGGTTCATTAATCTCTGAAGAAATACTATGATGTGGACACTAACTAAATTTCTAACAAAATTGCACCCACCACTGCCTTATGCGTAATTTTCTAAAACACTAAATATATACATGTAGATGTGCACACATAAAAGTAGTTTGTATGATATTGTAAAATAAAAGAAGTTAAAAGAGGGTATTAGACAAGTCACCATAGCTCCTTTTGAGCTCCCTTAAGGTAAACTTGACCTTCTGGATGACAGGTCAGGGATAAAGAATGTCTAGAACAGGTTCTGCCTCTTCATGGATAATCCAAGATATTTCCCTGATAAAATTGAGGCATAGAAATAAAATTTATGAAGCCAACAGTTTTTTCTATGTAAGAGCAGAAGGACTCCTTGGTAATTTCTCCTAAAGAAAGAGACTTTTTTTCTTATTTTTACAGTCAGTGTATGCTTTGAGTTATTTGTAACAATGAGAGAGAAATAGACACTGAAAGGATAAAACTGTATCTACTTTCTTTTTGCATGGAGGGAAGTGTGAGGTATGATACAGAATTGGAAACTGCCTTCAAAAAACCCAAATAAACAGGGAAGTTGTTCAGAAGGAGTTAACTATGTTATGTTCTGCAATATGAGAAAAGGATTTAAGAAATCTACTAGGACAAGTGTGGAGAATGTAGCAAAACCCATCAAATTATAAGAAATCTGGTAGTTAATAATGCTTTTGTAATTTATTTGCTACCTTTCCAAATCAGCAAAAAGTATGCTAAGACTTTACTAGCATTAATTGAAACTTTAAAAATTTCTAATTATGTAGCAAAAGGGAGCACAGAGCTCCTTCTGAATGAGGCAGTTCTGTTTCCATTATCTGCAACAGAGCATGTTGTAGGAATTGTCAGTTAAACTTGTTGAAATTATTGTTCCTGTTGAACTAAAATGCCTAGATAGAAAATTTTCAGTGAATGTTCCCTTTCTCCTAAATTAAACTTGTCCGAGAATCTTTAAACTTTTGAGGTTGGAGAAGATCTGGTGATGTAATGTATGAGAACTTTCCTTTGTTGAAATAAAGGTAAAGCTGAACATAAGCTCTTGTGTGTAAACTAATTAGTTTGACTTATTGATATATCAATATTCACTGTTTAAAACTTTGCTTTTCTCCAAATTGTGCAATAGTTTATTAAAGTGCTTATTCAAGAGGCTGTCACACAGAGCATGTCTGGATCAGACTTTCCATGTAGAAGATGTGACATAATTACTCCACAGTCTGAAAATCCCACTGTAGATGTGCCAAAGCCTCTCCCCAGGTTCCCTCTAACAGAAATGGACATAAAGAACAGAAACATTGTTTTTCCTAAAACAAGACCTGGTCAAAGCTCAGGTAAGAGGAATTAGTTATTGAATATAGCATCTGTAATATCTTGTGTTCAGAGGCTTTGTGTATTATATTGCATGTTTGGGAATTTTAGTGCCTTGACTTTGGTTTTGTTCTCTTGGTCTAATAAGTGTGAATGACCAGTTCCCCACTTCTCCCTTTAGTTTGAAGTGCTCTTTGGGTTTTTTGGGTTGTGTTTTGGGTTTGTTTTTTTTGTTTGTTTGTTTTGTTTTTTGTTTTGTTGGGTCTTTTTGTTGTTTGTTTTTTGTTATTGTTGTTTTGTTTTTGGTATTTGTTTGGGGTTTTGTTTGTTGTTGTCGTGTTGTTGTTTTGTTTTTGGGGTGGTTTTTTGTGGTTTTTTTCCCCAGTTCTCCTTATACAGTATAGTCACACCTTGTTCTCCACAGTTAGGTTTGCATACAGGCAAATCAGTTGCCAGTATGATGAATGCAGCTATGCTGTGACTGGGAAAAGAGAGTGTTGGGTTACTGTGTCTGCTTGAAACTCTTCTGGCTCAGGCACCTTTGCAGTAGATCCATTCTCATCTGCCCTTATGCCCATAAGGGATGAGACCAATCTGTCTGTGCTTAGCAGGGAAATAAATGCTCTTCCTAAAGACAAATAGGAGTGTCAACTATGAGGCTGGCTGTCCTTGTCTTGGTACATAGTGATTGAGGAGGACAGGGTAGATAATGGAGTCGGAAGTGCTTGGACTGTACTTTTAGTTCTAGTAATGCTTAAAATTCTCAAAGCAACTCTATGGAACTCTCATTCTGTTATCTACAGACCAGGTTTTTTGTAGTACGTACTTTTTTAGGCAGTGAGGGTTTTTTTAGTGATCCATTGCCTTTTTTTTTTCCAGCAGACTTGAGAACTTTCAAGACTTTAACAATTATATTTCCTATATAATTTATGTCTGCAGCTGAACTTTTTAAAGTGCTATTCTAGACTGAGATGATCTTGTCCTATTACTTCTTGCCAAGAGGCAAGAAGTATATATTGCCATATTATATGCATGCTGAGTAACAAAACACATTATTTGATACAAGTTTATTTGGTCCCAGACTGGGATATTGTGTTCTGTCTCTGAATGATCAAATAATATCTTGGGAAGGAGTTGGATATCTTTTGGGGATTTTTTGGTGGAGTCTGAGTTTCTTGTGTAAAAACTTCTACAAATCTTATGACAGTGTGCTTTGTTTGAGTCTGCTCTTGAGATTTGTTTTAATGAAAACTGTTTCCACTAAACTTGTGTTCGTCTAGAGACACAGTTTCTGCTTAACTCTTTACACCAGGGATATTTGAACAAAGATGTTTAGTATGCTGGTCTGATATTTCTCTTTTAGAGAATTACCTGGAAATGGAGAATAAAGGGAATGAAAATCTGAAGTGGAAAATATCATCGTTTGCACCACCCTATATTAAAGTGAGTGAATGCTTGCATTGGGAGTTTTATGCAAATCTCTGGGTTTTATTTTAACTTTTCTCTTCCTGCTGTGCTCTCTCTCCCTGCTGCCTCTCAAGGAAGAATATATATTTGATCATGACCTCAGTTACAAAGGTTTTTTTCCTCTGTCTATATCAGGGAAATGATTTGCTCCTTTTTTTCATCCCTGATGTGCTCCCTGACTATGAATCAATCAGTGCTCTGTGGTACAGATTCTGCTTCACTTACTGCTTTACAGAGTGTGCTTGTGCTCATACAGTGTCATCATCCAGATTGCATTAAGTGATCAAGCATAAATGAAAGATAAGTGTCTCTTTTTGGCTGCAGAATGCCAGACTTGTCTTGTTCCAGACTTGTGCTGCTGAAATTGCACTGTACATGGTATCTCTGTAGAAATTTGAGTTAGGTCAAGGATATTTTAATTACAGTTCTGTTACCTCTGCCTACCTGTTGATATTTGTAAATGCTTCCCTATTTCTTGATAGTCTGAAATGCTGTGATGATTTTGGATTTTATGCTAAAACTATTATTATTATGCTCTATTGTTGTAAAACAATGAAAAATGGTTATGTAGCACTCTTACCAGCACCCATGGGACTGAGTATGTCGTGTTCCAGGGCACCAGGGTACCACCTCTGAACTGTAAGTCGCTAGTAGTGGTGACTGGATTTGGTAGTTCCAGTCTTTATTAATTAGCTTTTAGGGAGTCAGTTTTAATTCTTTACTTAAAAGTACCTTAATTGGGTGTATTTTCCTCAGTCTTCTGCAAGGGGGGTGTATGTGTGGGTGTATTGTGTGGTTTCAGGCTATTTTTTTCCATTCCCTTCAAATCTGACTCATAAATTGGTTTGCAGGGTGTGGATGGAAGTGGCACTGTTTATAGGGTTCCTTACTCTGCTTTTGAATTTTCCCATGTTTCTGGTACCCTCGAAGTTCACGGACAAGAGAAGGTAAACATTTATAAATATTTCAGGCATATTAATGTGTCTCAATTGCAAAATAAGATCTTAAATGAGAAATAAATTGTATTTGATAATGATAAAATGTTGGCCTTTCAGTACTGGGTTCTGGAGTGTGTCAGATATTCTGCATCAGCTTAATTCAGCAGAGTTGATTCTAAGAATTTATGCAATCAAAGTAGTTTGATTTCAAAGTGGTGGTGTGTTTGTGTTACTCTTTGGGGTTTTTTAAGGGCAAATTATTTTAGAAGAAAAAATTATCTTAAATGTTTTGTAAAATTCCAGAAGAAAATGGCAAATAATCCTGGGTTCTTACAAAACTGGTGTAAGCATCTGATTCCCTTCCTTGAAGCATTCTTGCTCTACTTGTTCAGGGACAGCTGTCTGCTCCTTAAGTTGGTTTCATTTGACTTGCAATTTTATCTGCTGGCCAGTAGAGGGTTTCATAACCACAATTATAAAGCACATCCAGGATAGACTGGATTAGTAAGGGTCTTTCCTCCCTCATCTCCCTCTTTCGTCTTCTACTTGAATTTTATCTCTTCATCTTCATTAACACCTATCTTTTAATTGTTATAGATAATTATGACATTATTTCCATAGAGATGCAATTTGTAGTCTATTTACAAGAGTAAAAAACTTACTCCTGACCAGTTTCATAGTAATTTCATAATATTGCAAGCCGTTATTTGAATTTAAACAATTGTATTTACCTTAGCAATCCTAGTTCAGGCCTGTTTGAATAACATTTACATCAGTGGCATGGCCGGCTGTGGGCTGGAGCTGATAAGGTACAGTGCTATCATGGCTGGCTGGGTTTTTTGCAGTGGATGTTATGATTAGATATAGTTGTAGTGCTCTATTCTAATCTGCTGCTCTCTTTCTCTTTTTCCCTCAACCTCAGTTCTGAAAACAATGCAAGTTTACTCTCGAGTTAACCTGGTACAGCGCTATATGGAGACGAGCCTTTGTTACATAAGTGATCTTTAAGGATGATCAAATTCATAGGTTGCAAGTTGGTTTAAATTTTAAGCCTTCTAATAATTGTAGTACAGTGTACTTACAGATTTGGAGCTGGAGGAGTTGAGTTGTTCACAATTTAGTTGCCAGATGAGGGAAGTTTTTTTCAGGTGCACATATTTCCCTTCCTGGTCCCCTTTCTCTCCATTTTACTAACAGAAGTAATTGTGCCAGCGCTTGCTGGCTTTGCTTAAAGCAGATTATCTGAACTCAAGTTTTGTTCAAAATTGCTTGCACAACATAGTTCATCCATTTTTTCCACTTGCTGGCAGAGGAGGGCTAGCTGTTGTATTGTTTTCTGCAAGATCACCTGTGTGTGCCTTGTGTGTTCTGTACTGTGTAAATTTTGTGCTGGCTGAGCCATAACTTTGTACAGGTAAAATTGTGAAGATCCTGAAGATTATTAGTGTTCTCCAAATTTTTTTTTTTTAGGTTGCTGTAATTTTTTCACCTAGAGATAAAGGAGATTACTCCCAGTTCTGGGACCTTGAGTATTACTCAGTTGGAAATCCGAGTAGGAAACACAAATTAAAATTTCAGCTTTCTGGAAATGTGAGTATATAAAAGCTATAAACATTGTCTTGAGCACAAATTTTTGGTATCATCTTGATTTTACTATATCTTTCATATATACATTGGTATATTCTGGAAAAAAAACCTCAACCCTGCTAGTATTTATGCTGGGTTAAATTGCATTTTTTCTTTATGTGCCTCTTCCTTATGTGATAATGCATTATCTTTTGACATTTATGATATAAAACTTTATTTAGATCAAAGAGACTAGAGACAAATTTACATTCTAGGGGAATTGTTTCTGTAGACAAAGGTATTTCCATCAGTTTTGTTTGGTTTTTTGCTTGCTGGTTTTATTTTTGTAAATAAGTGGTGAACTAACTGACCTTTGCTATAATTCATAACTCAGTGCAGTTTTGGAATTTTCAAATATCCATCTTGAAATGAGTATTTGTGTCTCTAATAAAACCTGCTTTAGTATTTTATCAGAGTAACAATGTAGGTGGGGATAATTGTGAAATTTATACATGGGAGCAATTGGCTTTGAGCTCCCCTTTGCTCCCCTGTTTTTCCTCAGCTCAAACTTTATGTTAAGGCTTGGAAGAAGTGGGTTGGGAGTTGCAACTGGTTTTCTGTGCTCTCTCTCCTTACCTTGCTTTTTATCCCATCTATACAAGAGGAATTTACCTAGGACAGAGGATTTATTATCATAAGGAAGAATTAATTATAATGATTCATTAAATAAGCTGAAGAGCTTTGTACATTCAGTATGGCATTATTGTTATATATGCTTTGCTGTACTCTTCAGAAGGTTTGACTTGATTTTTCTAAGAAGTCCACTCAAAGATTTGGGATCTTTCTTTGGTATTAAGCATGCTTCAGTAGTAACAACCTTACTTAGCCTTCTTGCTGAGGTACCTTACATTTGTTTTGTAGGTTCCTTGTTCTTTCCAAATTAATGGTGTTGAAAGAGTACTTGTAAAAAGGCTTATATTAAATAACTTCTGATTTTTGTCCTGTATAATGTTTGGTTTTAGAGGGTTTTTTATTAAGATTTCATCTAATTCTTTGGTTGTGATTTTCCTGAAAATGAGGAAAACATCTAAATCATTTGTCTTTTTAAAGCTAGTTGAAATGTGGAGAAGATTAATTCTTTAACAGAACTCTAGAGTTTTAAGGAAGTCTCTTCTTGAAACGTGACTGGTTGTCAGACTTGTGTAAATCTTTGAGTAGCATGACTTGATATTAATGTTTTTGAACTACTACTGTGTCAGATTTGTTCTTGATTTTTTTCAGAGCTGTTAACAATTAGATCTTGATAGCATCTCTGCACATGGGAAAAAAGTTCGTAGAAAATACTTGAAATGCATGTCACGATCATTTTCAGAAAGATTTAAAAAGGAAGTACTGTATTTATCAACTAGGTAGGGAACCACGCATCTGTTCAGAAGAGGGATCAACACAGAACATTTAGAGTGTTGCAGCTTTTAGCTGAGAAGGCAAGACAAGTGAATCATAATCTGTTATCTTCTTGGGATCAAGAGTTTAGGCAATGTAACTAAAACTTTGAAAAGGACTTGGAATCTGGTGGCTTTGCTGAGGCAGGCGGCTACAGCTGCGGTTAATGTGACTTTTGATAGAATAAAGTGGGAAGAGTGACTGACTGTCATTCAGAGTGACTGAGTGATGTTTATTTATAGCACCACTTCAGAAGAAATGAAAAATTTGAAAGAGCTCAGGAAGGAACTAAAAGAACAACATTAAGTTAGGAAAATCAGTGGCACATACCACTTTAAACTTTTTCCTGACAAATTAATTGACTGTAATTTTGATTATGCTCTACATGTGTTTGCAGTTCTCACCACTGGAAACTGTAGTCAGGAGTTCAGCTCATCATGTCTCCAAAAGCAGTCTGAGAGACAGAGGACAGAGGGATTTTCTGTGTGCTCTGAGCCCCAGCCTCTCAGTGCTGATCATTCCAACTTAGTTTTCTCTTTTCCTGAGGAACATTTCTTCCTGCTGCTGGGAGCTGCTCCTGGGGGCTCTTTGAAGATCATTGAGCTGAAAATGAGTATTGTGCACAGGAGTCTTAGACTGGTATTTGGGTCTAACTATCAGTCCCTTCTGGGTGAGCTAGCAAGCACCTGCCACAAGGCTGAGACAGCAACAAAGTCCTGACTGCTCCTTTAGCATGTAGAAAGTTGAGGACTTTTTATAAAGAACTCCTGCTATTTTTAAAGATACTACAAATGTTGAATGCATACCATTTTTTCATTTACATGGTTTATGTATTTTAAAAAGCCAGGTAATGTACATAAGTAACATTAAATAAGATTGAAAGTATTGGCAGCACAGAGCTGCATCATCTTTGTGTATCTCAGAAGTGAGAAGAGGGAAAACCTTTTTAAACCCTGTGAGCAAAATAATTCCAATTTTCAAGCTTTACAAATTTCTGTGTTCCTGAGGTGTCTTTGGAACTGCAGCACTCAATTGTAACTATTTGGAGTGTTAATGTACTGCTCTCATTTGAAACAGCAGAAGTCAGTACAGGCTGTGCTAAAGCAAGCAATATTTCAAGATGGCCTTATAAGATTGGGGTAACTTCTGATCATTTTCCATAATGTACCTTATTCTCATGCAGAAAAATTGCCTTTTGATAAATTAGAATTTGAATTATAACAGAAGCATGATGCCCACTGTTTTTCCATTTTATGTGGAAAAACAAAAGCTCTTGAAATGAGACAAATGTGCACATCCCTTCTTGTCTTTATTAGGTTCTACTGGGGTTCCTGGGTTATTTGCAACTGAAAAATATATTTTTAAAATAAGATTAAGAATTTTTTTATGGCTGCTGCTATTTCTGACAGACTGATTAGCAGCTCTTTCAATAGAAGAAATGAATGTCTAAAAGACAAGTTTGTCATAGCAGCTCTATTGAAGATGAATCTATTTTTTTCATCTTCCCTGCGTCAGGGAATCAACTGCTTGTCTAAAACGTCAGCACCATTTCAAAAATTGACATAATGTTGTACAACCATAAGTGTAGGAGGTTCTTTTGGTTCTTTAACTTTGTTTAAGATGTTGTGACCCAAGGGGACTCCAAAGAATATCTGGCAAGATTCACTAAGCAACACAGAATTTGAAATTGGTTATTTGTCCAATTATTCCCATTGGGTGATCTGGTCTCCTTGTGTTAGAATACCCTAAATGGGGGTCTTGGTGATGATAAATATTTTGGCCTAATTTCTGAATGCAGAAAATACCGTATAGTGCATTATCTGCTTCTGCCTCTCTGGAGAGGCCTTTCTTTGAGTGGGATGTATTGTTCATAGTACAAAATTATTACCAAGCTTATTGCTGTTTTGAGAATTCAGATTATAATGCTGACTTATGTCTTCCTTCTTTCTGAACAGTTGTTTAGCCAACTTAGTTGTTCTTGAGGCATGTGGGCATAATATCTGCAGAGGAAGTGAGGGGTTTTTTGGCTTTTAGTAAAATCTTGGCTGCTTGCAGCCTTTTTGAGATTCTACCTGCACTCCTAATTTGTTGTGAACTGTCTTGTAATAAATAAGTATTGGTAAAGCACAGACGTCTGTTGATGTAGGCCTCCTAACTAATTGTTTCCATCTCAATGATCCAGACTCTCATGCTCCTGAAAGATTATTCTTTAAATAAAAAGTCTTGGATTGGGTACAGGGAATTTCTTACATTGCTGAACACTTAAGTACTTTTGAACTTGAAGTTTACAATCTTCTCTGGTTTTGCCAATAGAGTACTAAAGCAGAAAATGAAACACCAGTTGTGAAATCTTCTCCAAGTGCCCTTAAAAAAACTGAGCTTGCAGTTACCCCAGAAAGGAAAGCTTACTCTGAAGGACGACCAAAAAGAATAAGGTATGTATGGACAAAACCTGACAAGAGTGTGTCTGCAGCTGGGCAAAAGGGTGAGGGAGTAGAACCCAACTCCACAACTTAAATTTTTTTTACCATTGGGACATCTGTGGGGTGGAACAGGCTTCACAGAGAGTCTGTGCAGTCTCTGTCCTCAAATGGTTTTGGGATTTAACTGGTCAGCTTGCTCTGACCTCACATCTGACCCTGACTGGAGCAAGAGGTTGAGACCATCTGAGTATCTTCTGCCCTGAATGAGCCTATGATTCTATGTTAGAATAAGCAGCTGTGAAAAACAGACTTGCCAAAATCTCTTAGTGGCTTTGTATTGTTAAATTTCCATGCCTTTTCTTTTCAGTTGAGTTCCTGAGTTGTCTAACTATGATATGCTGTGGTGAATGAGCTGCTATTGGCAGTAGAATTTTGTGTATACTTTTTGTATATTTCCCTTTTGGACACCCCAATTGACTGTAAAGTAAATTCTGAGAAAACCACAGTACTGCATGTCTTAACCTTGCTGTTCAGTCTGAAGTTAATTGTCAGTTCTTTTGCTATGGGATGATGTGAATATGGCAGGAGAGTAAAATGTTTGGTCAAATCTGCAATCTTTGATAAGACTGTAGGTCTCTGGTAAAGCATATGGGGGAAAAATTCAGACTGTGAAAGTGCATATAAGTAAATTCTTGTATATTTATGCCAGACTGATGCTTTTGTCATTCTTTCTGGCTAAAATATCTTGCCTACAAAACTTAAGGTAAGAGAGTTGATGTTTTCTGGATCTTTCCATTTTTTCTGATTTATTCTCAGAAAATACACTTGTTACTGCAAGTATGCAATCAACATACACTGATCATACAGGTCAGAAATGTTAATATCTTAAATCCCTTTTTCCAATCAGACAAAAAGAGGTCATTCAAGGGGTGTATGCACCAGAAGATGTCTACGTTTTTCCTCTAACCAGAGTTGGGGAAGCATGCACATTAAAGGTGCACCTGCGGAATAACTCCCGTACAACACACGTGGTGAGTCTGACAGACTTCATCTTAAATAGATACTTGCAAGTCCTTTCAGTTGCTCAACTGCACTGGTTTTTTCTCTTTTACTCTTGACAAAGATTGCAATAGTACATGTCTTAGTTTGCTAGTACCAAAAATCAATATTTGAAGAATTTGGATGTGTAATTTTTCTGTTTTTTCTGACTGAATAACTTGAGTGTATTTATAATATATTAATAGTAAAGTATGGTAGATCATAGTTTGCATAGGTTTGTTATTATTCTGATTTGCTAATTTTAATTTTTTTAATTAATTCAAAATATTGAAGTAAGTTTTCTTTCTTTACTGTTCACAAATGTGGGCATTCTGTATTTTTAAACCCTGGGTCTGTGTAAAGCTGTATTTGTAAATGACCTGATTTATCTTAGACATGTCATAAATTGAATATGATGGACTTAAATATAGTGCACTTCTAAGCATTTTGTATTAAATTACAGCTGAAATTTGTAAGTCCCAGGGAGCCTTTCTACATCAGGCACTTGAAATACTCTCTAAGGTGAGTAATGCATATACTAACATTTTCTCCTAACAAAAAATTAACCAAGTAATTCAGTAAGATAAATATCTTCTATATATGTACAGTGCTAAAAAATATTCTGGATGATTTTGTTTATGGTTACTGGTTTGGTGGGGAGGGGGTTGCGAGGCTTTTTTGATTGGTTTTTGGTTTTTTTTTTCTTGTTAAACTGTACTCTCTAATCTCTGTTCGAAACAGAATGAGCCCACACAGTTATTTCTGCATCTGCCAATTTCTTCCCTGCAAATTGTTTCTAACAGTGCTGCTGCTTTTAATGTTAAGCCTAATGCTTCATGTAACCATTTGGCATGCTGTGCACAATCAAGTCATTCCTTCCATTTATACTTTCTGCACAACACCCCAAGCAAATTGCCTTCATCATGCTTCTAATTTGACAAACCTGCAGAGCTGCATCAAAGATCCTCTGCAAACATAAGGTTTCAGCAGCCACTGGAATTGTCTGGTCATACCAAGTATTTCAGCATTTTACCTGCATAAAAGACATTTTTGAGTTAGTGATAGCAGTCCTTGAAAATAAACCCAGTCATCTGTGGAGTTCATTACAAGTATGTGCCAGTAGTATTAGTCATCTCTTCAAGAAGTGGAGCATCTCACATGCTCATCTGCAAGAGTGGGATTGGCAGGAAGCAGAAATGCAACTGTTTCATTAGAAGTGGTGCAGCATACATTCTCGGTGTTTAAACAGGTTCCCATTTTAAACACAGGAAAGCTAAGGCTATAGAGAGCAGAAATTGTGAGCAAATTGTAAATGGAGTTAGGTATTCTGCCTCTTAATCTGCTCCACATTTATCACAGAGACAGGGCTGTGGTGGTGTTAGCCAGAGGTATTCAAGGTATTCTTAAGGCCACTTCTCAGTGCCAAGTGCTGTTAACTCCTCTTAGGCTTGTGTTGGTACTTCAATTTAAATGTCATCTTTTTATTAAATATTCCGCATGAGAAGGCACAGAAGGGTTTTTCTGGGGGGTAGTGACCAGGATAGCGTCTATTCAAATAACGACAACTAGCTAGATCTGTCTGAGGCTGTACAGCAGCATACAAAGGACAGGATGACTTGATTTAGACATCCTTGACAAAAAAATAGTAACTTCACTAGAAGACACTTTGATATTTCAGAAATATTTTTGAGGAATGCTGTAGAAACTATTTGGTATATTTTCTGCATGAGATTATGAACTCCTACTGCATTTATATAAAGTAGATTTAACAAGTTTAGAAGTCAGTCTACTATTTTTTTCCTAGTAACTTTGGCAGTTTTTTCTTTGGTTGTAAATATCAGCTTTTCCTATTAAAAAAAAAAATTTCTATAATTTCTCTGAAGTAACATAATACGCTCCCATTTATGAGCATAAAACACAGAAGATTTGCTTGACTTGGATAGATGTTTTTTTAAAAAGTGTTAGAAGTGTTTTAAATGGCTTTTATTTGAGATTAGCATCAAGGAGGATATCAATAAAGCCACTGGTAACTGTTTTCTTCTAAACTTGGGCATCTGAGGAAGTAAGTTTCAAAACTAATTGGATGAGAAGACTCTTTGCAGGAGCTTGAAATATTAATCTGTAAATAAGAGTATAAGAGTAGAAAGTACCATCTACCTTTATGTTTTCTGCCAAAAAGTGTCATGTACTAAACATGGTCTATTGCATGCTCTTAATTTTGAGGGCCAAATTTAAAAGTAATCCTGTGTAATCAAGTTTTAAATCTAGATAAAGGAAGTGAAACTTTGTATCTAATATCAAGAGTCTTGGCCTTCAGAATTTGGTGCAGTGGTTTTGCCAGTTCTTCAGCTGGTTATGCAATCCCAAGTATCAGTACACAGCACTGCTGTGGAATTCTGTCTGCAATTTACACCCAAAAGAGTTCTATTTGTTTACAGACTAGAATTTCTTTTACTGCAAGGAGAATACTTTTAACAATATGACTCTTAAGTGGTACAAAAGTATGAATTAAGCATTAAAAAAATGGCAAATTTCTGTTTCTGGAAGGACTACCCGGTTGCTTGGAAACAAAAGTGTCCCAATTTTATTGCTTTCAGAAGCCATCTGATTACAGAATAGTATATTTTCCAGATCAGTACTAAAAGGTAAATCTGTTTGTTGAGTTGTTCCCTTCACTAATTATTGTTGTTTCCAGTAGCCACCCTTCTGGGTGTCAGTGGTCACTGTTCATTGATGAACCATCTGGTTACTGTGGCTTAAACTGGGCTAACTGCCCATACTCTTCTTTTTCATCTTATTGCAGTGTTGTGTTTTGAGGATTAGAGGATTAGTTTGTCCGTGAAGCAGGCTTCAGACATTCCTGACTTTTCAGAAATACCACTTGAAACTGGTGCAACAACCTGTAAAGGCCATACACTATTCAGAGATTAACTGAGGTGCAGGCATAGTGGAAAGTTTGAACTAAAAGGGTTTTTTTTAAGAGAAAAAGAGTTAACTGCAGCAGAATTCTTCTTGTCCTGAATCTATAGTTTTTGATTACTGTGCTTGAGAAAAATCTTCCAGGTTGTAGAAATGTTCTGAGAACATTTGTGTTATGGAGTAGCCCAAAGAGCTATTACATCTGGAGTCTGAACTTTCCAGTCTTGTTAGCCGAGAAAATGAAATGGAAGCAAGTGTGATGAGTCTTCTCTCAGTTGTGAGAATTACAAAACAGACTACATGATGTCTGATTTACTCTGCTTTTAGGGAAGAACAATATTGTGTTTAGCACCCACCCAATGGACACCTGAATTTAAGAGATTAAGAGGAATTTAATATGGTTGTCATTTACTAAAAACTGCTCTGCCTCAGTAGCATTGAGGCCATATGGTACATACACTGGAAATTAAAATTTGACAGCCAGATATGGCCATCTTTTTGAAAGAGCAATACCTAACTTGCTGTAATGTTTTTGATAAAGTGTGAGTATGGTAATATTGTTCTTTTTGAGTAAGTGTTATGTAATGTATGAGGGAGCATACCTATATTATTTTGGAGATGATACAGACTTCTGCATCTCTTCTGGCTTTCTACTGAATTTACTTTTACTTCTGTAAATTCTCAGGTGGCCTAGTTATATGGAGCTTCACACTCTATTCCTACCAAAATTTATGTTTTCTAACATAATGCATGTTAGAGATTAAATAGTCATACTGATGTCGTTCACTTTTAAAAATTCATTTTCTTTTAAATGAGCTGGGTAAATATCTTCAGCCTGTATATCATAGATGGTTAAAAAGACAGACACTGCCAGATTTGTTATACAACACTTGGCAGTCAAGTATGAGACATGAAACTGATTCCGTTGTATTCCTTTGGTGCATTGTTGGATGTAGTTCACTATGGTACAATTAGTACTTTATTTTTGTATTCACATGATGAAAAAAGTACACTACCATCCTAGTCTTCATTCTAAATGTGTGTACTGTTATTTGATTGACCCAGACGTTGTTAGAAAAAAAAAAAGCCGGTGTGGTTTACTTCAGCACTAAGGATGATGCTAGCAAATGAGAATTGGGTGTAAGGCAGGTGTTATGATTTTAGATGTGGGTAAGGGATGGAGTAGAAGGGTAAAATCATAGACTGATTATGATAGCTTGGATTACTGTAGAGAAAAGGAGTACAAAAAGGTAGGAACACTGTGAGAAAAAATAGGAGAAATAAGCACATTCCAGAGGACTTTGGATAATACTATACACTGCTAATGAAAGAAAATTGAAGGTATAGTAAAAGAAAACCTGTCTTTTCTGTTTCTACTAAATGGGGATGTTCATAATTCCTTATTTCAGTTTGTGCCTGTTACTGCCACCTGTTTCAGTGCTGGATGTTTCTATTGGATGCCATGGAGTCCAATAGACCGCCACTCAGAATTTTCAGCTATTGCTTTTACAGCTTATATTTTTAAGTAATTCAGTCTAGGCTTTTGGCAATTAACACAGATACCCATTATATTTGGTATGTTTTTATGTAATCCAAATAGAAGAGGAATTATGTAAAAATGGTGTAAAATTTCTAAAATGCTGTTTGAGGATGGACATACTGATTTACAATAATTCAGCAAAATATTTCTTAATGTGGAGGCAATTAGAAGTAATAGAATTTAGTAGCTTCAAATGCATGGATTTCAGAAAAGAGTTGGAAATTTTAGTGGACTTGTGTGATGTTTGAAGGGAAGAAACGTAGTAATTTTGCTCTAAATAAAGTTTATGCACTGTCAATATTGCCAAGAGGCAGACCAAGCTTACCAAGTAAACTAGCAGCCATAAAGTATTGTATTACTTTGTATAATCAGAAGGAAAAAATGACCTTGAAGATCAATGTCCTTCAGAAGAAAAATATATAATCAAATCTATAAAACTAAACTTCATGATCTGGTGCACATCCAGTATACCATTGTGGTGAAATCCAATCTAGACAAGAATTTGTCTCTCAGGTAGTATTTACTTGTTTATTAACAATTTTATGCCCACAATTGCCTTTTTAGATCCTGTCACTACATTGCTGTACCAGTCCAGTTCAAGCCAAAGGTAGAAGGAATGTTTGAAGATGTCTTCGTTGTGCTGACAAGCAAATATGGCCCAATTAAAATTCGGCTGTATGGTAAAGCTATTGCAAAAAAATAGAACTGTTTTTTTTACTGTTTGTAAGGATTTATAACAGTTAATATAATTTAAAATATTAAAAGATTTGCTACTACATTTCCATACTAATGTCCTACTTGTTTTGCCCTGTGATGCTGCTTTGATGAAAAGTCTTCTGTAAGATAAATTATGGTGCTTATTTCACAAATCTGTTTTGATAGTAAGAACAGTGAGAAATAACATTGTATGTTGTAAAGTTACCATTTTATAATTTATGTTTCTGCACTTTTAAAGGAAATGAAAGTTTTGTATTTTTGCATTTATTAGAAATAGCTAGATACTGATATATTTTATTTTAAACATTGTAAATTCAGAAATAAAATCTATTTGTAAACAGTTGATTCTACCTGATTGCTGTCTGTTTCAGAGGATTGCTTGCTGTAGGTAAGGGGTCAAGCTGCCTTCTCTTAGACAATGCTGAGTTTCTGAGGGGTCTGTGAGGGAACAGGGGTAGTCATTGCAGTCCAGAAGCTGATCTATATCACATTTCCATGAGGTAATGCTGGGATCTGACAACCAGCCCCCACCTTTTTACACAGTTCAGTGGAAGGCATAAGCATTGTTTTTAACAGTGTGAAAACAATATAAATTTTAACATGACCAATGGTGCCTTCAGCCGTCCAGAATTATGCATCTTACCCAGTATTCTGTCTCTGAAACTCACACAAAGATGATGTTACTTGAAGAAATGATGTAAGCCTGGCTGCTTACTGGTTCAATTCCATTTCCTCAGTATCTGCCACCAGATGAATAAGGATGGGAGGTAGAATCCTACCTATGCCTTTTCTTTGCATATATTGGCCTGTTTGTGAATTCACCTGTTCACATTTTTTAACCCATTTGATACTGTTTCCACAGCTTCACATGGTACCAAGCTCTAAAAGTTCACTGTATATTCTTTAACAAAATAACAAAATTTGGTTTTTTCTGCGATAAACTGGATTATTTCTGATTTAATTGAATAGTCTCCAGTTCTTATATTGTGGGAGTCATTGAACAACAGTTCCACCATCCATTGTTGCCATGTCATAGATTCATAGAGTAGTTTGGGTTGGAAGTGAACTGTAAAGGTCATCTTGTCCACCACCCCTGCCATGGAGAGAAGCAACTTCAGCTAGACGAGGTTCTTCAGAGCCCAGTTCAATCTGACCTGAAATTTTGTTTCCATGGATAGGACATCTTCCACTGCTCTGGGCAACCTGTTCCCAGGGTATAATTGGCTTTCTGGGCTCCAGGGGCGCATTGCCAGCTCATGGGCAGCCTCTCGCTCACCAGCACCTCAGGCTGGCCTAGGCAGGGCTGCTCTTGATCTGTTCACTCCCATGAGTGGTGCTGGGGCTGCCCTGACCCAGATGCAGCCCCTTGCACTGGGTCTTGTTAAACCCCAAGATTCTCCCAAGTGCCCACGTGTTGAGCTTGTCCAGATTCCTGTGCATGGTATCCCATCCTTCAGGTGTGTCCTTCCCTGCTCAGCTTGGTGTCTGCAAACTTGCTGAGGGTGCACTCCATCCCTTCTTCCGTATCATTAATGAAGATATTAAATAACACTAGTCCCAGTATGGACCTTTGAGGGACAGCACTTCTCACTGGTGCCCATTGAGACTCTGAGCCATTGATCACTACCCTCTGGATGTGACCATCCAACCAATTGCTTAGCCAGTTAACACCCATCAAATCCATCTCTCTCCAGTTTAGAGAGAAGGATGTGCAGGACTGTGTCAAAGAGTCCTTAAAGAGTCGAGATAACATTTGTAACCCTTCCTGTTTCCACTGATGTAGTCACTCCATGCAGAAGGCCATCAGGCTGGTTAGACAGGATTTCCCTTGGTGAAGGGTGCTGCCTGTCTCAAGTTGTCTCCCTGTCCTCCATGTGTTTCAGCATAGCTTCTAGGAGGAGCTGTTCCATGATTTTTGCAGGCAGATGTGAGGCTGATGGGTCAGTAGTCCCTGGGCTCTTCCTTTGTACCCTTTAAAACATGGGTGCAGTGTTTGCCTCTTTTCAGTCACCTGGGACTTCACCATCATGACTTTTCAAATATCTTAATTGCTTGTAGCCTTTGGCTTTGTCTTCTCTTTTATTTTTGTTGCATGTATGGCCAAAGTTGCTTTAAGATAGAAGTGCAGATTTTTGTGTTGTTCTGTCATAGCATATGTACATTATTCCCTTCTTCAGGTTGGTAAGAGTGTGAGAGAAATTTGTTTTAGTAGGAGGTTGTTGGTTTAGCAGCATTTTAAAACAACTGAAATGTGAAAAAGCAGGGCGGAAAAACTTGAAGTACCCTCTGCACTGCCTTTGGTACATACCATCAGTGTTAAGTAAAAGTATACTAAAGCTGCTGTTTCTCAGCAGTCTGGAAACCAGGAAAGGCAGATTTATGAAAAGAAATAAAACTAGAGATGAGAAGCCTTGTCACCTCCTTATTCTCCCAACATGTAAGTTCATGTCTGTGAGATACTGTGACCATGTTCTTTTTGCCGTCTTTCTGCCAGATGTTTCGTTTCCTTAACTGATGTGATGCCTGTGTACTTCTGAGTACACAATTGGAATAGAGGGAATCTTCTGCCTGCTGCCTTAGCTTGACAGGCTTGGCTGCTTCATTTGAGAAAGACCTTAGTGTACAAAAGCCTGTGGCTGATCAGTTTTAGAAGCACAATTGGAAGTCTCTTCCAGAGCTGGAAAGAAGACTAAGCTGCCTTTGAATTACAATAAGAAGCCCTGACTTTGGATAATTAAGTATTTGGTGTAAATTCAAAATTGTGTTCTGTTCCTGTGCTAGGCCTGCTGTCTGTGACTCTGTTCACACTTCTGCTATGGGCTTTTCTTGAGTTCTTGAGATGAGAAGAATTGGGAAGAATGGTTATGCATTTTTTCCTATGTTTTCTCCTGGGTTGGATGTAAGGAGGGAAAAGGATGCAGAATGTGCTACTATGGATACTCTGGTGAACTATGCTTGTGTGGATTAATATGTAAATATATACAGGTGAAATACATCTAAGTATGAGCAAATGACCTGTCCTCATGATCCAGGGGAATCCTGATTTGCAGGTGATGTGAATTATTTTGGTACCTGTTTGCAGCCCACTGTGCTTGTTTCACTCCTAATAATGACCTTCACTTTCTTTGCAGTCACTTCAAACTGATTCCATTCCCACTCCACAAAATGAGACTGCTTCCTTTCCCCATGGTTGCTTTATTTATATAATAAACTTTTGTAGTCAAGACAATCTTGCTTTGATTTATCCAGTGCTTATGGTGAAGAAGTCCTGATTTCTGTCTACTTCTTTTAGAGATGCAGAAAAATAGAACAATTCTGTCCAGAATTTGATTTAAGATTTTAAGCTGTAATACTTAATAAAGTAAGCAGAATTAATTTTAGGTATAATTATTTTCTCATTTTGATCTTTGACAGCTTTGAAAAGTTTTTCAATTTTCTCATGTTGCTGGCTGCAATCTTTTGTCTCAGACTGGCAAGATTGACTCAAATGCCCCAAGCAGCAAACTTAAAAAAAACCCAAACAAACCTGAAACTATGTCTTTTTAATTACAGTCATCTTACTTGTTGATTTTAAGACCAGTCAGAGAGGAAATTCAGAAATAAGTAATTATAAAAAATTCATTAACTGTCTAGCACTGAGGATGTCTGTGTACCTGTTCAACCTAATTGGGATATTAGTAATCATAATTATTCAAGAGCTTTGTAAAGTTTTCACATCATTGGGTGCAAATGGGATTGTAATACATTCTGTACACGTGCTTCAGTGTGTTTTGGAGATGGTTGCCCTGGCATCTGAAACTAATTAGTGTTCAGAAAACCTTATAAAGGTGCATATCAAGGCCTGGCTGTCTAGAGGATTATTTTGATTACATAAAAGTTTAAAATGGTAAAGAGAATTTTATGAGTGTTTTTTGATACATAAAGTAAATTACTGAGGCCAGTGCTGGCCTTTTGAAATGGAATACTAAATACTCTGGGCATTTCTGTGGTAGGAATGCCTGATAGGTCAGATGCTGGTATGTTCTTGCTCCTAAGGTTGGTGGAGGAGTTGAGGGGTAACAAAGTTCACTGTGAGGTTAGTAGGTTATGTGTCTTATGTAAGTGATCTTATGTATCTGAGGTTATGTATCTTATGCATGTTAGCTTGGTACATTGCAGCATCTTTGGAAATGAGAAGAGGCATTCTGGGAACAAAAGTCCTTGGAAGCCAGTGAGAGAGTGGGCAGGTGACGTAAGATCAGTTGTCCCTAGTACTGGAATTGAGTATCCTGACTTTTAGTCGCAGCTATCTTGTTCTACCTTGTTTCAAAAAAACCTTCAGGTAACAGAAGTTCATGCCGTACTGCTTTCATTGTATAGCACAAATGAAGAATATGCATCTTTTTATCAGAATGACAAACATCAAGTATTTGGGTGAAGGATCCGCCTGCCTGCCATGATGCCTCATATTCAGTAAGAAAGGTGACTGTTAATAATTTTTTAAGTGGTAGTGTTTGCATCATACCAATTTTCTCCTCAAATTTGCCAGTTAAGTAGAATATTGTTTCTAGCTTCCCATTTGAAAATTTGAGTTGGTATTAACAGTAGAAAAGATTTTCCTCGATGTTCTTATAACAGTAATGATTTTTTGCCTTTAGAGCACTGCATTGGTTCACTGATACATCAAATAATGTGGAATCTGCCTTACAGGTTCCTATGGAGTGGTAACTTCAAGTACAGAATAAAGAGGTATTGCAGGCTGGACCATGGTGGATTAAAAAGAGAATTTTCTTTAGACATTTTATTGATTTGCTAAAACTGCTCCTGAAATATTTTCAAACTTAATGCAATGTGCTAAATCTATACTAATAGCATAAACACCTAATTTGCAGCATAAGAAAGTTAAGATAGAAAATGAAAATTCTGCATACTGTTTGACCTCAAAGCTTTCCTGAGCATATCCCTCAATCCTGGATGTTTTATTTTTGCTGTATGATTGTTGGAGGACAGTCTTACATGAGCAGTTTTCAGATGTAAAATTAGATTGATATAATGCATTGGGATTAATTTTCTGTAAATATTATCTGATCATCTTTGAAGACTGGATGCTTGGGTGGTACTTTTTGGCTCTAGACATTTCCTACATGAAAATATTTTTTTTATTTATTTTTGCACCTTTTCTGTCATTCTAAGAATATGTAATTTCTAGAGCTGCTCAAAAGCTCAGAAAGATGCAACAAAATTGTTTGTTCTGACTAATCAGCTTTATCCCTATTCTCAAAATTCTTTTTTTTTTTTTTAATTTTTTCATGGGGAAAAAAGGTAGTCAGTGCTGACAAGCTGAAGCTTTTAAAGTATAAATATAACTGAAAACCATGGAATTTTAAAGTATAAGACTCTTTATAAAGCACTCTAATATTTTTCCTGATTAGTGTATTCATTACTGCCGTTGTACTTGGCAACAGTTTGTAACACAAATTCATGTCTTTATGGCTCAAAATGCTGAATTCTGAGACAGTTTGTCCTTGATTCCAGGGGCAGTTTGTTGTCTGGGAATGACATTTTCAGGTATGTCTTTCCTCACAGGCTCTCATCCATAGCCACCTGCCTCAATCTGACAGTTGAGCACCAGCTGGGAGTTATGACCTGGAGGAGCATGAAAGGGCTGGAGCGAGACAAAATGATCCATCAAGTCCTGCTTGTAAGTCAGGTCTCCAAACATGCATTTTCCACTCTATAAATTAAAAATTAAAATACTAATGGGTGTGCTTTTGTATTCATCCAACAATTGGTTCATTAGGTAGGTATGTACAAAGAGGCTCTGCTTGTCAATGCTGTTTGGCTCTAAAAGGAGGCAGAATCGGTAGGGGTTAGGCTGGTGCTGAAATGCCCCCACCCCTTCTACCTTCCTTCCATGTTTGTTCTGGGAGGCTGGCGGTAGGTAATACTCATCCTGCATAGAGCTGGTTTGCATTGTGAGTGCTCTGTCACCAGTCACAGCTGTCAGGTATGTCAGTCATGGAGTATTGTGGTGGTGTCAGAGACATAATCAGAGAGATTAGGTGGACACAAAGAGCTCTGAATGAGGTGGTAATTGCGTTCAGGGGGAAAAGAGAGTTAAAGAAAGAAACTTTCCTTTCTCACAAGATCCATTAAAGAGGTGACAGCTAATATATTAAAGCTGGAACAAGATAATTGTGGTAAGAATCTTTGTGTGTTCTCCCTAAAATGCAATGTGCTCACAATAAATATTCAAATGCTTATTTTGTGTTGTGAATACCAGATAACCATTTACAGTGAAATGCGACCTCTTTCAAAAAGTTTAAATTCATTGCCAAGAATGTTCTAGGAACAGTTATAAAACTCAAAAGGAATATTGGTGCTATACTGAATCACAAAAATGCCATCTTATGAAAGCTTCTTTGCAGGGATTTTCTTCAAATTGGTCTAGCGGAAAAGAAATGCCAAGATGCCAGCCACGGGCTGTGCTCTTCCAGACTTTGCTCTCTTTGAGTAGTACTTGAATAGTACCTCTCCCCCTCCTCTCTCTCACTTTTTTTTTAACCAGACTACTTGAGTATCTGTTTACATTACACTTTTGCTGTATTGATGCCATGCTTCAGAATTGCTACTTACCCTTAAGCTTCAGGAAGAAATTTCCCTTCCCTTCCCTTCCCTTCCCTTCCCTTCCCTTCCCTTCCCTTCCCTTCCCTTCCCTTCCCTTCCCTTCCCTTCCCTTCCCTTCCTTCCCTTCCCTTCCCTTCCCTTCCCTTCCCTTCCCTTCCCTTCCCTTCCCTTCCCTTCCCTTCCCTTCCCCCCTCTGCCTTCTTTTGAAGCACTGAAGGTTGCTACAAGTGTACACATAAGGTGTGCACTGGAACGTCCTTTGGCACCAATCTTTTAAGCACCTAGTCAGTGTATTTTGCTTCCTGTCCCTACATTTGAGGTCAGGACTTCTGTCCCCTCCAAATAGGCAGGGATAAATGTTTTGGCATCCTCTTCAAGGTCTGAATATTTTCCTTTGTACCTCTGGAAGCTCTTAAAAACCTCAGCTAGTGTAAGGACTTCACGAACTGCTGATCTTTACTTCCTCCTGCTCTTGTGCAAGGGCTCATATATTACAGATTTTGGTCATTTGGTGTGGGCCAATGGATTCCAAGCCAAATAGGAAGAAAATGTCAGCTTTTGGTGTATTATATATTAACAGAAGAGTTGTTGTATAGACCTTCCCAAGTTAGGAATTAATTCCATGGCTGGTTGTGACTGTGGACAAATAAGCTTCCATGACCAACCCCATGTTCTTTATGACCCTAGTGAAAAGTGACATTGATTTCTTGGCACTGCACAGCTGCTGTTGTGTTGAATGATTAATCTGAAATCAACAGGACTGTTGAGTATTCTTTATTATCAATGAATATAAAATTTATAAGTAATGAGTATAAAAGCCAAAAGCAACCACTAGTGGAAAAATCACACAACAAATTTAAATAGTAGCAAACATCCTCCTCTGTATTGCTTGCTGTCAGAAATCATGAAAAGCACTTTCATTTCTGTCCATTAACTTCTTGGGATCTTGCTAGAGTTTCTGGGTTGACTGAAGTAAAAACCCAATCTCGCAGTCTTTGTTCACAGAGCTTTCAGAGCCTTCAAAGATGACTGTATATGTACAGAAAAAGAAAATACTATGTTAGACTCTATTGTGATAAATTTTCATGTCTTCCTTGCCATTCAAACCAACATTTTTCCATTTTCTTTTGCAGCACTAAGTCCTAATAAACCTTACAATACAAAATAGAGAATGGTATGAGTCATGACATCTTCTTTGACTAATTCTTCATATAAATGAAAGCAGCTTCTCATTTCTCATGGTTTTTATGGTGGTTTTCCAAGCCTTCTTTTCTTGCTGGCTGTTCTGATTGATAGAAAAGTGGGTTGAGCAGAGTCATCTCCAAAGATGGAAAGATTTGATGCATTTCAATTGTAACCATCCTGCAAATGCTTTCAGGATAGTTGAGCCACCACATGTTGCTATAATGGATTGATCAGTTTGATTCTTTTGATACAGGTAAATCAGTTTGATGCAGGTTATTTCAGGCTGTGTTTACAGAGGTTATTCTGATCCCCTTTTCAGGCTCCTGTATGTGTTTTCAAAGAAACAATACCCCAAAACCTTCAGAGAATGAAAACCCATTCCTTCCTATTTACAGAAAGTTGTTTTTTCTTTCAAGCTGGAAGCCTACAAAATAAGTCTTAGGTTTTCATCATAATCTTTTGAGTTTTAAATCTACTTCATAAGTTGGCAATTTTAAATGGTTCCTGGTGAGTAGAGTCCTGGTGAGCTTCAAAACCACACACAGTTTCAATGAAGCTGTGTGAACCTGCTTCAGAATCTCTGCAAGTTTTCCAAGCTTTTATGCTCTCGTATGGTTTACAGACAAAAACCTACAGGGGTCCCATTTAAAGCCTCCTAGCAGCTAAAAGATAGAGAAAAAATGGCTTTTAAAAAACCTGAAGTACCCTCTTATGAGTGCATTAAAAGCAATTTTATTTGCTTTCACTTTCAAAATGCTTTAAGCTGCCAAAGACGCGATGCTAGAAAATGACTCATGAGTACTAGAGAGAAATAGTCTTTGAAAGGTGGTTCATAGTAAAGGATGACAGATAGGCAAGTGGAATTTCTGTATTCAGAAGAAATATCTTGTGTCCTCATATTGCAGATTATTTTTTCTGTCTCAGTAATCTGTTCTTCAGTGGTTCTTCACCTTTATCTTACAGGTTTTCAGCAATTGTGTGAAAATCAGCTCAGAGCTTCAGTTTGTTCCTGTGGATGCTATCTGTCAATGTTTGGAGACCAGGACCTCCACAGAAAGGGAGGGCAATGCCAAAACAATGAAGGCTTGTAATTTAATCCACCTTTCTGGTAAATCATGGTGTGTCACCCTGTGGATTGTCTACAGTCTGTATGATAGGTTTTAGGAAATTTTAGTAGTGCATTGTGGGTTTTCCATTTTCATTGCAGTATTTGGTATTGGAGTGGTTTCTTGATTTGTTTGCTCTACAGGAAACAGCACAAAGGCAAAGTATTAAAATGTCCTCCTCATTTTGATATTGCTATAGCTTCTCACAGTTTTCTCTCTCTTCCAGTGTAAATAAAGACAACAATGTGGAGTAGACGTCTCAAAATTCCAGAATATTTGGACCTTGTGTTCTGTTGCAAGCTGCACTTGAACAAATATACTTTCCTTTCTAAATTGTATTGCTGAATGTTAGGGAAAGAAATTGTTAGGGAAGATTCATTTAATAAAATCTAGATATTACTTGACAAAACAAACATTAATGAACTGTTTAAGTTCATGTTCTAATGGTTTAAACAGATGTTACCTCTAAGAAGCTCTCACAAAATCCTGCCTTTTGAAGGCTTACCTTACATACTTCATGGCCTTGTAAATGTGGCATATTTGGTATGAATAACCATACAGAAAAAGGACTCACAGCATTAACTTTTAATGGTTTTAGTTTTAAATTTTAAAACTGTGTATTCACCAGCCCCTTAGCTTTTTCTCTAGGGAATCAAAAAGCAGAAAGGAAAATGTTGATCCCCTTGGTTGTTGACAATATCTGAAAATTGAATAAATATTACAAGAATTAAAAAACTGAAAGAATTAAATGAAAGTACAGAAGTGATAGTAAAAAGTCTGAGCTTTATTGTTCTTGTGATAAAACAGAAAGCAAGATGGGTATGAACAGGATGTGGGCATAACCTGAGATCATAAGATAAAGATTCTTACCTGGTTTTATCTGTGAAAACACAACCATGAACCTAAAACTTACATCTGGAAATAATGCTGATTTACAGACTAGCAACCCATTGTGTAGTTGAGTACAAATTGAAGGGGTTTGGCATTTTTAGACATCAAGTAAATTAAATGATGGAATGAATTTTGAGAACCCTTGCATACCTGGAGCAACAGTTGGTGCTTAATCTCACCATTTGCTTGTATAAACCTTTTAATGCAGGCAAATTTTTGATTCCCCAAAACGCATTTGCTGCTCCTTCACAAGTGCATAGCTTTTTCTGGGGTCAGTCAATCCATGTTAGACAGCTGGTGTATGTTAGCAAGTTATTTCAAAGCCTCTTGCATATGCTACCTATTTCTTGCACAGCCTCTATAGTTTCCACATACCCCTTTCCACTGTGATCACCCCGGAGTCCTCAGAGGAATTACTGCCAAAGCTCCAGGCATCCCTGTGTGGCCTGGATGGAACTAGTCTGTTAGGCTTGTCAGTACTGCTGCCAACATGAAAAGATGTTTGAATTAAAAAAAAAAAATCCCCTTCAAACTCCAAACTAACAGGACTCTCCCCCAGAAGAGCTGAGGCTTCCTGGAACTACTGTAGCACTGCAGGATTACTCACAAGAAGAATAATCACTGGCATCACCACACATGAAAGCAGCTATGCTGCAGTAAGATGTTACCCTCTTAGGAAGGGTCTAGGTGAGATTCTCCTGCACTGCTTCACCAAGGAAGTTATTGTGGAGGTTTTTTTTAATGGCATGAAGTTTCTTATCCACTCTTTGTAGAAAGATGAAATTTATTTTGTGTCATTGCAAAAGCATATATGAGTATAGAATCAAAGAGAAATTTGTATAGTAACATGGAACTTGCATTTGTAACAGGAAAAATGAAACAGCATTTTTTTCGGTGGGGCATAGAATGAGACAAATAGAAAAATGCTGATTCATTGGAAGTAAGGAAGTTGACAGGTCACTGAAAAAAGATTTTGGGAAGAGGCTTTATATACTTTAACACTTGGCTGTGCAGGAGTGTTGTTGGTGGATTAAGTAGATGATAGCTGTAGCTACACAGATGAGAACTAATTTTTCCTTATTCTAGCAAAGTATAGAAAATAAGCTGTGTTTTAGAAGACAAACCTAGTAGTTTAATGAAGTCTTGGGCAGAAGTTACTGCCTGCATCTCGCTGTGTTTCTAGAAGAGGTAACTGCCCTTCAGCTGCTTGTCACCATCTTTTCAGCTGGTGATTATCATCATCTCAGATCCGTTCGTTGTGCATGTTGTCATTTTCTAACTTGTCTGTCAAAATGAGTTAGGTTGAAAAGACTTTTTTTTTTTTTCAAGTTAACTTGGTTCTCTTTGGAAGGCAACAGATTGTGGAACATTTGTAATAAGAGCCCCTCCAGCAGATAATCTCAAGCAGAAGGGTGATGACAGGCGGCTGGAGGTTGTAACCTCTTCTGAGCTGGAGGAGTTTCTTGAGATAAATTAGTTATTCCAAAACCTGGGTGGAAGCAAGCATATCTGCTGTAGGGGCGGGGGTCTTGTAGACACCCCTCACCCTGCAAAAGCTGCTTCTGACACTTCCACAGCCAGGAGCCACCCATGCTGCTGATCTGCTCCCTTCTACAGCCATGTGACTTAGAGCAGGGTGTGAGTGCTTAGAGCCTGTTGCAGTCAAAAAGACATGCTGGAGTGGAAAGCAGGCCAGCTTGAAACAGTGATGCTGAGGATGAGAATGCCTTTGTCAGCTTGACTAAGGATCAGCCCACCTACAGGGGTAGTGCCATTCTTTGATGAAATTGGGTTGAAATCCAGATGCTCTCATCTTGTAACTGCAGCAAAATGGGGAACAAATGCTGCAGGAGCAACAGCAGAGACTGTGGGGATCTGTCAATGCCCTGGAGTGCACTGCAGCTCTTGAAAACCTGCTTTCTCAGGAATCCCATTCATATATGCTGAAATGCTAACATGAAGGTTGTCCTAAGATGCTTTTGAGTTAATGTGGTAATGTGGGAGTTGATCAAGCATTTGTTCATTGAGATGCATGAGTTGAGGACTTATTAGTGTGGGAGGCCAAACTTCCTCTCTGCAGAGGAAGAATTCCACAGTGCTCAGCCTAGTTAATATATCTCAGGATATGAAACTTTATAAATAAATGATGTCTAAATAATGATATCTAAGGAGGCAATTTATGATTCTTCTTGCCGAGAATTTGCCTTGTTTTTCTGGGGATAGGATGAGGTCCATTTTCTATGTTAATATGATAGGCCTAATCGCTAGCAGGTCAGACATATATGGTCTCTCAAAATGGAGCTTCCTGTTGAAGATGGTGATGTATTTGTCCTCAGTCTCAAAATCCAAGAGGTTATGGTCTTAGGCAGATAAAACAGCCATACATGTGAAGTCAGACACAAACTCTGAAACAAAAAAGCAAATGGCATATTTGAAGTGAAATCCAAGTGGCAGTGATGTGAGTGCAAGGGTGGAACTGCAATCCTAGGGCCATGAGTGGATGAGCTGGAGGAAAGGTGAAGTCTTTTGACCTGTTCTGGCATGGTGTCAATGTGCACCACTATATCCAACTGGGAGTAGTAGAAGGACCTGTAGTGGAGATAGTTTGACTTGGTCTTGCCTTCTGTAGTGCTTAGGTCTAATTTGTAACTCCACATTCCTGAATTTCTGGCTTTAATCACCAAGAACAGCATATTCTTATGAGGACTTTCAGTCTTCCTAGAGGGACTTAGGGAACATGCTGGCTTGCTTAATGCAGCATTCTTGCATCCAGATCACAGAATCACAAGGTTGGAAGAGACCTTCAAGATCATCGAGTCCAACCCATGCCCTAACATCTCAACTAAACCATGGCACCACATGCCACATCCAATCTTTTTTTAAAACCCATCCAGGGATGGTGACTCCACCACCTCCCCGGATCAGTACTGCTATTTCAGCATCAAGCTTCTGCAATTGCCAGTCTCAATAAACTGAAACTCTCAAAGCACTGAAGGGTAACACTGTGTCTGTTGTAGCTGACTCTGGCAATGTTTGTTTTAGAAACTACTCAAGTACTGTGTCAGTCCAAGAGTAAGTGTTAAGAGACTACTTACTGAGATGCATCTGAAATGAAGGATTTTTCTTTCATACAGTTATTGTGTCTGATCACCTTTTATTCACTTTGTTTAGAACTCTGGAAGGAGGAGCGATGTGAAAAAAGTCTGTAGCTCAAAATTTGTCTTGAATGATACTCTCTATTACAACAGAGAAATTTATTTATTGTATGACCATAATGTTTTCTTCTTAAAAAAAAAAAAAAACCAAAAAACAAACCCCAAATTATAATAATATTTCCTTTCTGAAATTGTCCTTGCTGTGACTCACAAATCTAAACATTTTTAAACCAGAAACCTGCAATTAACAAAAAAGCTACATGAAGCATGTCTTTGCAGAACTTAAAGAGGACCATGCAACAGAAAATATCAAAGCAAACCATTATTGTAAATGGGTGCTCCTGAAGGTGCAATGGAATGTTCCTGACTAAAAGATATCCTTAATCCCTTTCTGAAATGGAAGTTTGCAGTGCAGCTGAGGGCCAACTGATCGTAAAAGGCTTATTATGAGGCTGAGACATTGTTGGGTCTGGATACTCTTTGAATGGCATCTCAATGTCAGCCTAGCCCCATGCTGATTTCGCTTTCTTTCTCACTCTTAGGGAACAGCTAAATGACACATATTCTTCTTCCTGCTGATGAGGTAAATTGTAAACATCCCTCTAGACTCTCAAATTCACCTGCTAGAGTGATCTGTCTCAGCTGTGGCAATGCAAAGTTTCTTTTCATGCAACTAATGGGACAATTATATCAGAATGATGAGATCATGCCTTTTGCTGAAAAGAATAGGGATCTTTCATGAACAAAGAGAGCTTTATTTACATCTTTACAAATAAAGCACCATTTTATTCAGTGAAAGTGGGTGACTGCTACAATTTGGGTAGGCACAGCATGGCATGAAGGTGAACTCACTCTGTAGAGTGGTAGGTAGAGCTTTGGTGTGGCGGTCTCAAAACAAAATAAGCAGTATTTTGGGGTTTTTTTCCCTGCTTACACTAACTAGTATACTAGTGTGCAGAGAGTTCTGGTATTGCCTAGGTAAACCTAAGACTGTTGAAAGAAATTTCATTTGTTTGCTAAATAAATGTAGAGAACCCATCTTGTCCTTTGAAGACTTTTCATGTAGGTAGATTTTGTGCATGTAAATCAAAGAGTATTGGTGGACAGATGTGTACTCTGGGGGGACTACTGTGACTCCTAATTTGATCCCAAGTTATGAGCCATATCTGAACAGAAACATGGAAAGTATTTTCATTCTTGTTTCTTTAGACTTACATATTTGTACCCCATTGACATTGCTAAGAGAAATACATGAGTATGAGATATTTTTACAGTTCCTTCTTTAAGCTGCAAGGCATATTTTTTCTTTTAAAAACTCATTCAGTGAATACTAATTTTAGTCTGACTTTTGACACTGTTCTAAATGACATGTGGATTTCATATAAAATCATATGTCTAGTACAAAGCTGAGACTGCCCACTGACAAATAAATTCCTATGCTCATGTAATTCTCTTTAGGAGCAGACAAATCACAGCTGACTCCGAAGTGGTTTTGGTTTTATTTCTGGTAGCAGACATGATTCTGAGGCCTCTTTAAATGAGCTCAGCATCCAGCCTGTGCCTGGATCACTGCAGTTACCCACCAAGCAGAGCCTATACCAGTTAATAGAAGGGCTTGTGGATGTGGAGAAGTCTCCTTGATATCACTCCAGTTTTCAGTGTTTGGATGAGTGGTTTGTGGAGCCAGAGAGGCCCAGTAGGTGAGAGGGTGACTTGGAGCCCCTTCCAGCAGCAGCTGGGCGGCCTCTGGCTGTGTGCCCCATGCAACTGTTCAAGTGGCCCTGGCATCAGTGTTCCCTGCCAAGATTTCCATGCTGCTGTTGGACTGCGGTGCCAGGAATAGGGTGGGACAGAACAATATCTTCTTTGCTCTGCTGCCTTGCCCCCAGCAGAAGGGCAGATATTTGGAGGGAGAAAGGGCTTGGAGATTAACGTTGTGCCTGTTTGCCTGGGGAGGCTCTGAGGTCTCTGCGTGGCCTCACTGCATGGGGTGTAATTCAAGTTGTGTTGTTGCTCATCTTTCATGCCTTCAGTGTAACAAAAGGAGTACAGCAGAGAAATAAGTAAATAGCACTGTAAAAGCTGTAAAGAATAAACAAATAAACCTTAAGAAATTAGTTCTAAAACATGAGAGCAGGAACAGGCTTTACTCTCTTAGAGGTGTTGAGTTTTGAAGTTTAGGATAGTTATGTGCTACAAGACTGTGAATGGCATAGCCACAAATAAACCTAAGCAGGTATTTTGTGGAGGGATAGAATGTAAGAAAATAAAGATAGTGCAGAAGGTAGTCTCACACCTGAGGAGTTGCAGCTGTGCTAATTACCAAAGATTAGGAACAGGCCTGCCCTTAACAGGCCACAGCTGTGTCCAGTAAGGATGAGTGCTATAAAAGAGTGGGTTAGCTGGTTGAGGAGAGAGTTGGAGTTTGTTCATTGTGCTGTGAAGGAAGTTGGAGTTTGTTGGTTGAGCTGTGAAGAAGAAGAAGGAGTCAGTGCTGTGAGGAGATGCCCATGAGAAATCACCGAGAAGGTATGAGAGCTTTGCAATAAGATGGTAGCAGTATTTATGTGCCCTCATTTGCACAATGGTGAAAAGTCTCAAGCTTGAGGAATAAGGGCATTATTTCATACATTTTCACCTTGCCGGAAAGACCTGGCTTGAAGAAGTGAAGTTTTCTGGAAACAAGGTAACTTAGATTGGCATAAGCTCCAGGTGTAGCTGTATTTTATCAAAATGTTGCCAGACTGTCTGACATAATGTAAGTGCATGTATATCGCGAGGACACATACACAATAACCTGCTCGGTCTCTAACTCCTCATTCTAAGGAAATTACTCCAAGTCAGCTGTTTTGTATTAACTGCCTGCATGCAAATTGTTATTGTCAGGTCAGTATGAGCCAATTCCAAGCCATTTATTTTCTTGGTCAAGGACCAACTTCTTTTGCATGCGCTGCTGGGGCATAGTATACATTTTATAGGAAACAACTGAAGATGAACTGATTTATAGTAAATTTGACATCCTAGCTTAACTTGTGTCAATTTCTTCACGAATTCCTACTGTTAGAGTGTGGTGTAGTCAATATGATACTGAACAAGAGCGAGACGTTAATCTGCAGAAGTGAGGCAAAGTTTCTATCGGGGGAATTTCTTTCCATATGTATTGCTGATTCATCCTTTAAGTGGCTTCTGTTCTATGCAATGAAGGTCAAACTACTCTAGAAATGGTAATATAATCAAAGAAAATAAACAAAAGTAGAGTAGAAACTTGTATTTCTGCAAATGATACTATTATATCAGAATAATTTCCAAATTTGCATTATTCTGGAACAGGATTTATGTTTTTCAGTGTTAGGATTACAATCCGTCATGTCACTTAACATTTAAAAAAACCTCCAAACCTCTAGTGTATGGCATCACTGCCTGTTGCATAATTTCCTAACCTGGGAAAACTGGTTCACTTGTGAAAATCTGTGTTACATAGTGTATGTATGTACCATTTGTACCATTTCTAATCAGTTGCAGGAGACTGTCCTGGAACATTGTAATTTCCCACTCCATGGATTTGAGAAAGTAAAACAGGAGGGTTTTGTGCACCTCATTATGTTAAACATCTGAACTGAGGTATTATTTTCACAACATGACAGGGCACATCTCAGTACTTCTAACACTCACTTGAGAGATCTATGTATGTCCTGTTAGGATGGTACCTAGAAAGATAAAATAGAGCTTTGAAGTTAAGATTTTGAGATATACAAACTCTTTTTTCCTTTCACATGTTCTGAATTTTTTTTTCCAGTAATGTCTTGTTTAAAGTAATTCAGCTGACAGTGAAGAATGCTGAAGATGGTGGCCCAAGGAGTAAACAGTATGTTAAAGGAAAAACATGTAACAATCTGTAGCTTTTATGTATTTTGCACTTTTGCAACTTGTTATACTGATGCTAAAATAACTGTGAAAGTGCCTTTTAATAGCTTATTTTGTATTGGCCTCTGTTCTTGGTGTCTGTGTGGTATGTTGGCATCTGTAGGTAACCTGCCAGTAAATGCGTTGCTAAGGAAATATCTGAGAGAAGACACAGCAAGTTATTGGAGGAACTCATGTTAATCAAGTCCCACAGATCTGAGCATTAGAGAACAGTTTGTCTTTTTGTAAGCAGTTTGTGATCTAGTGGTTGGAGTTTGAATGCAGGAATGAATTCTGCCACTCAGCCCTCTCTGTAGTTGTTTTCTTGCCCACAGAATAGGGATAATGCTTGTGTATGCCTGGCTTGGTGAGATTGAACTGATTAGTGACAACAAAATGCTTTGAGAGCCTTTAATGGAAGGCATTAAACAACTGCATCCTATGCAGGTTTTCAATATTAAAAATATAGGTGATATGCAAAAACAGTGGGGAGGATAAAAAAAGTCACTGAGGTTCATTTAACAGGAAAGAACATAGAGAACAGCTCCTAAAATCCCTTTGGGAGGAGTTATCTAGAAGGGAATTTCTAATTTGTGGTAATTCTGTAATCCGTTGTGAAAACATTTTTCCAGACATGAAAAAATACATTTACTTAGAGCAGCAGATGAAGCAAAGCAGGCATGTGGTCAGCAGCAGGTTCCACTTGTGTTTGTTATGGACAATATGGATATCTGATTGAGTGGTCAGTGTTAGCCTGGGGTCCCTGAAGGTGACGTTCCTATTAGGCATGGAAAAACACTCATCTACTATACTACATGACAATATATGCAATTTGACTAATGTCCTCTGTCCAAACTATTTGTTTTAATTTAGTTGTCCTCTCTGATGGTAAAACCTCCAGATTTTTCAATGCTGCATTAATGCAAAGGCTTTAATTGAAAAGAAGTCCAAAAGCAATAGCAAAAAAACCAAACAAACAAAAAAAAAAAAACCCGCAAAAAACAAACCCAAGAAAGAGGAAAGGAGGAGTTGTAGTAAGTGGACACTGGGAAGTTCTCAGAGCTCTGCAGCTTTATCTTTTGGGAGAGTTGAAGGGCAGAACCAGAAGCACTTCACCAGAAGGGAAGGGTTCTTAAAATTATGATAGTTATATTTTAAAGTTTAAGCATTGAACAGATGCCTCTGTACTGTACCAGGGAAACAGTGAAAATGGCCCTTATTTCCAAAAATGAGGGATTTTTTGGAGTGCATAAATAGAAAGAAAGAAGTATTCTAAGGTAACCTGAAGAAGAATGGCGTGACTTTTAAACACATGTGGATGTGTCCAGTTATTGGGAAGGTTATGAAAGGTAGGAAGATGGGCAGCTGCATAGGGGTTATGATGTTAGTGAACATAAAACCAGAAGGTTATAGATTGTAGTACTGATTTTACCATTACAGTTAAACATGAGAGATGATGCTGTTCTTGGTTATTAGTTCTGTTATACATTCCTGTCATACAATATCCCTTTCTTCATGCAAGACTTTGCAAGGTTTTGTAGTTTTTGGCTCATGGCTTCATTTGATGTAGTAGGTGGACAGCACATTGTTTATTGAATACTTTTTCTGCCAGTTTTCCGTGTGTGTGTGTGCATGTGACAAATGAGTCTGATCATTTCTATTCTACTGAAGTCAGTATGATTTTTTTTTGAAAGGAGGATCTTTTCCAACAATATTTGTCAATTCTTTCATTTACAAGTCCTTTGCAAACGAATTGCTTACCTCACATATAGTAGAACTGGTAGCTAAGAAAGTAATTCCGGAAATGTTTTTGGAGAAAAAGTGGGTTTTGGTAGTACATGAAATCAAAAAGTGTAGAATAACAAGTGATGAATAGCTGCTTTGTGATCCAGTAGACAGAACACCATAGAATAAGCCAGGAGAACTTGGATCAGTTCCCGATTATGCCTGTTCTCACAGTACATTCTTAAAGCAAATCATATTTATTTTATAACTTAAATTCTGTGTCTATATAACTGAAAATTGAGACTTATCCTCCACCACAAATCAGTCTGAGACTTGGGAAAGATATTAAAAATATATTTGGGAAATGATATTATAAACAAAAAAATTTGTACCTTTCACATGGCAAAGACTTTATTTTGCAAAACTGAAAACATACCTATTTGTAAATTGTTTGTAGATTGGTGACAGCAGAGCACATCCTGTAGAACATCTAGGTTAAGACAATAATAAGTTTCTTATTTGATGATCAAATATTGTCTAATTGCTGCATATATTTTTGACTTTATATAATAAGATGTAGCCCAGCCCCTCTTACACAGGACATGTAATTTCTCTGTTTATTATGGTAATGTACATGGACTTACGAGACACAATTTGATTCCAGCCCTTTTTTCTTGGTTCCTTGCATAGACTTTTGGCATCATAGTTTTTTAGGCTGATTTATCAGAAGCTGAAGACAGACCTGGCAACCTAATCTGTGCTCACTCATTGTGAACTTCTTTATTTTAGGCCTCCTTTTAGGAAAAAGAGGGTGGCATTGCTACTGTTACAGTTTGGGGAGTCCTGGGGTGCTTCTGATATTGACAGGGCTCACTAAGTTTACAGTCTGACATTACATTTTATTTAGCGTGAAAACCTTTTTTTAGTTATGTCCATCATGATAAGAAAACCAAAACATCTCTTAAGATATGTGGGATTATCTAAAACTGAAATTGGCATCTAGTGATGGGGTCTGCAGGTGTGTGGGTGGAATTGGCAGATGAACAGCGCGTTGCAGAATGAGCTCTGTGTGTGTGTGTGTGCACCCAGGAACAGCCAAGGAGCCAGTCTAACTTCAGTGAATGACTAGAACAGGCAGAGAATTTTCTACAACATGAAAATATTATAAGTAAAACCATAATGTTTTTTGTGCTGCCATCCTTACCTCCATTTCCCCCCTGTCATTTCTTTCCTACCTAGCACCTGCTTAACAAGGCATACAGGTGCGCTCACTGGGGTGGCACAGTTTCACAGCACAGTGACATGTTGAAAATACAGTCTGGGTCCTATGTCTGCTCAAGGGGCTCTACACTAAGCCCAACTGCACACATCTGCTGGGCACTGAGGTGCCTGTCAAGGCCTTGCACCTCACTGAAGTCCAGTGCAGACTGAGGCCTCTGTCCCTCTACAACTGAAACATTAGAATTTGAATTAAGATCTTGAGCCACTTTGGAAAAGTGGTACTTTAACAGACCTTTTTCCTTCAAAATGGCCAAAACCATAATGGCAAGCCTGTGGCATGGTGTTTTGTGTGTTACTGATTTTTAAAATTCTGAAGAGATTTGATTGCTTGCCATTAGTTCCATAAATTGCCTAATACAGAAATTTTCTCCTCTGGTCTACTATGGTTAGTCTAATCGGGAAGGAGAGTGGAAGCCCTTGGAATGAATGACCTTTTTGAGAATCATCCAAGAGAAATAATATAACTTCCTGGCTTTAATAAGAGAGAATTGTCATGTTTTTCTCTGTTGTAATGCTTCCCTCAGTAGACTCTGCCATGATAACAAACCACCAAAACCAAGCCCTGCTCCCCACTCCAGAAGCTAGATTGAGTGGGGATTTTTGGAGGATGGCATATTGAAGGTGTTTCTGTGTCCTGTGTACTGCAGGGTTCCCATAAGGCTGCAGTCTTTCTTCTTTTTTTTTTTTTATGAGCAGTGCTTATCTGCTCATGGCGGACAACTGGGAGAGGAATCTGGATGACCTGCAACAAACCCTACCAAATAATCATCTGACTAGTTGTAGGTATTTTCTTTGTAGCATGCCTTTTATGTGTCATTTATCAGGGCTGGTTTATGATGTGTCCATATGTTATTTAGCTGTGTTCTTGCTGTGGTTTGAGTGTTTTTAATTTCTTCCTCCTGGTTCTCTCAGCGTAACAGATAATAGGAATCAGCAATACTTGAAATACACTGATCTGTGGCTTCCTGGTGGGAAACAAGATGAGTCACCAGTAACTAAAACCAACAGCCTTTATGTCCCTGGATTCAAATTTGTTCTTCTTAGTATAATTGTTCAAATACTTGCCTCCCCCACTGACTTCTCCCTGGCAGTGCAGCAGGCTGCCGGACTGGGAAGGAAGAAGTGATAGCAGTTACAGCATGTGTAACAAGCCCAGGAAAGGGGCCCACCAGGGATGGATGTGGACACTCAGACCTAAGTGCTTTACCAGACTGTGTATCTCCTACCATATCTAATAGCATGATTGGGCCAAGTATTTATTATAGGATAGCAGAGATTGTGTCTGCCAGGTTTCCTTGGTTCTTTCACTGGGGTTCTGGACACGGCAGGGCTAAGTGGTGCTTCTGTTGTTAAGCCACACCCTTAGGAACACAGCCCCTTGCTGTCTGCCAGTAACGTTGAAGTCACTTGTACTATCAGAGGAACAATAAAGTAGTAAAAAACCCCAACAAAACCCCCAGCAGTCCAAATATTAACTATGTCATTGCTGTGTTTAGAGAGGAAGATGAAGGAAAAAAAAATCACACACAGATTTGTCTACATCTTAAATCAGTTATAAGAATTTTCACTTTTTTATCCAGGAAACAGTCAGGATGTCTGTGCAGCCTTATGGATATGAGAACCCAATATCATGATACTGTGAATATGGCTTTCACTTAAGAGATGTTAGGGTTTTTAAAATAATTTTTTTAAGATAAGTTTCTTCATATAACCAAACTCTCCCTGGTATTCTTTATAGTGAAACCTCTGCACAACTCCAAGTTCTCCTATGATTCATAACTTTGTCAGGGAAAAAAATGTTAACATTCCCCTTTAACTGTCTCTCTAAGCTTCAGAAATATTGACATTCTTCAGACATGTTTAAGTGGAGCAAGACCCTGAACAGAGCTTTAAACGGAAATTTTGGTGAGGAAAAGGTAAAGGAATTTGTATACCTGAGGAAATGTTGTCCCCTGGCAGGTGCCAGTATGTTGGGCTGCAGGTTCGCTCTTCCAGAGACATCTTGGATAGGAACAAGAGTATCAGCAGCATAGTGTTCTTAGCATTTCACTTTCCAGACGTGCATCCATCACAATGCTTTCTGAGCATGTCTATGCATTTTCATCAGATTTTGCTGTCCTCCTCCTCCTATGCAACCAAAATATCCCAAATTGCTACTAGGCAAATCTTTTCACTCAAAAGGTATTGTATAGGAATAATTTGTTACTTGTTAGGTGATTTTGTTATGCTTTACAAGGTTTTCTATGGGTAAGGATACTCCTCTGCATGTGGGAAGACTCTCTTGGTGGAAGTGAATGACTGGTATTCCTTGAGAAGTCATTGAAGGGAATACAGCTGAAGTGTGTCAGATTAATTTGCTATGAAGTATATACAGATTAATAGAGCACTTTTGGAAATAGAGCACTTGGGTTTTGGTGGCTAACTACAAAGCAAACTTTAAAACAAATTTTTCCAAATTTGTTAGATTATAAATAAATGAATTATAAAATACCAAGTTATGGAATAACCTTGTGACCTCCTGATGATTTTTGCAACTTTCAGGACAAGTAGCCCCA